>NW_027491830.1:600000-978364 GCF_021521415.1 Bidens hawaiensis | reverse complement strand
AGATGGCTGTGTATGCATATTACTTTACTACAGAGAACTTCAGATTGCCTGTAACAAAGTTTATTGAGGCTGTCTTGACGGCCTACGGGATCCATTTATTGCAGATCCATCCCTTTGGGATGTTGAGGATTCGTCACTTCGAATTCTGCTGTCAGGCCCGCGACATGGAGCCTACTGTTAGCCAGTTCGCTGCCTTTTACAAGATTGCTAACCGGGGCGGGTGGTACAGTTGGGCTACAACTGGGAAGGGCATTATTGGTACCGAGTGGTACCAGAGCCTTCATGAGTGGAAGCCAAAGTTCTTATGGATTTGGGAGGACGTGATTCCGTTTGCGATGACTTATCACAAATCCGACGAAGGGTTACCTGTGGTCCGTGCCACTACACAAGTGGACCTTCCATGGTTCAAAACCCTAACCAGTACGCCCACCCCTACGCGTGCGATACATGAAGGGGCTTTGGTGGTTGCGAAGATGAGCCGGTTATGGCCATTTCCGATTTGGAACCGTATTATGAGAAGCCCAACATTAGTATGTTTATCTTTTACTTTCCTGGGATTCCATTTATGTCCTAATTGTTTTATTTGTTTATGCAGGCGAGGGCTCCATCTTTAGTACGCTTTTGGACCATGAGGAGGGTCTCATGGTGCGACGTTCGATTGACCCAAAGGACGAATGATCCTCGAACGCACCCGCAACAGATTTCTATTTTCCACCACTCTCCGCCCGGAACCCCTGGTTTCCGAGGCGATGTTCGCCAAAGTTGAGGAATTTGTTGCCAAAGGTGAGGGAATTCTAAAACCTTGTCCTATTACTGCTATTACTTCTAGCAGGGTGATAGTGCTTCTTTCTTCTAGTGAGGAGTCATCACCCCGTAAAGAAGAGTTACCCATTGGTGCTACTGACTCTCTGAATACCTTGCGTTCGACTGTAGGTTTAACCCTCAAGTGAAATCAGAATCCGTCCACTAGTAAGGTGGCGGGTGACAAAGATGCCGATGTCTCCATCGAAGATGAACATCGAGCTCCTAATGTCATCTCCGAAGATGAACATCGAGCTACTGATGATGTCTTCATCGAAGATGAACATCAAGCTGCTGCTACAGATGCTTCCAAAGTGTCCGGGAAATGCAAGGTGCAGTCCACCAAGCCTGTTGCTACCAAGAAGCATAAAAAGACGAAGTTGGGAGCTTGTCTTCAACAGCTTGCACCTCTAGGAGTTTCTTCAGGTAAATTTAATGCCTTTAAGTTTAATAATTGTTATTATTATACGTTTATGATGTAGAAATATTGTCTTGTAGAATTTCTTGAAGACTCTTCTAAGGATCTTTCAGATCTGAGGGGATCGACTCCGCCTTCTTCTCCGCCACTATCCCTGCCAAAGGGTATTCATGACCCTATTGTCTTGCTAACACTCCTCCACATGAGGGTGAGAAAGAGGTTAATCCCAAGGGAACCTCCATTTCTCCACCTCTCCGCGCTCCATTTCGGTTTAAAAGCTAGGAGGGGCCTAACATCTTTGTTGATGGTCCGAGTGCTTCTTCATCCGAACACGAAGAAGACCCCATGGTACATCATCCGCATTGGTCAGTGTGTCAAGATTCGACATTTGCAAATGCGGATGTTTGCCATGAGTATCTGATCAGAAGCCTTCCTCCCGCGGAGAGGAAACATCAATGTGGGCGTCCGCATAAAGAGTTATTGAGCTCTTATTCGCACTCGCTAGCTAATGCCCTCTCTACCAGTCAGGAAATATGCCGAGACTGGTTAGGCATGAATGACGCGTGGAAAGAATTTGAACAAAAAGCAGCCCAGGCGGAAAAAGAAGCCGAAGAGGCTATGAAAGAAGCCAAAGACAACCGCCTGGCTGCTGATGCCTCTGAACGACATTTAACAGATGCCAAAACGGACTTAGAAGCAGAAAAGGCCCGCCAAACCATTGTTGAAGAGGCAAAAACTGCCCTTCAATAATAATTGGATGAACGTGATGAGCTTATCAAGACTCTGAAGGCTGAAGCGTCTACCAAGGATGAACGCTGTCACACCCCCGACCAAAGGCGGTGGAACATGCGGAGGTGTAACGATTGCCCATAAGCACATGACACTTTTTAAAACGACAAAATATAATAAACTCATTTCCTTTCACAACATCAAAAATGTCACATAATGAATATTCATAACCTAGTCATTACAAGATATCACAAAACATAGCAAATTAAATATTGTTCATTTTACTAATATCCCAAAGGTATTTGGGACGTTTTCTCCACAAGCTCCATAATCAACCAAGATGTAAACCTGTAACATTTCATAAAATAAAGTTTATCAACACAAAGGTTGGTGAGCAATTCATAAGTTTGTGCATATAGATAAATAGTAAGAAAGATCCACAAAACTCGTATACGAAACAATAAATAAAAGCAATAATTTGGATAAAATCGCTAATAGATTTACGATAGCGACACCTAACTATAAGGGGATGCCAAATAGTCTAGGATTAAATAGTTATCGTTAATTGCATTACGTTAATGACACCTTGCTACAAGGGGATGCCAAGTAGTCTAGGATTTATAGATCAACCAACCAAAAGCGATAAACACATAGGCATAGAATCATAGAACACCAAATCGAGCAATTATTCAAGTAAAGTATACAATAAAATTTGTGGTTTAAAATTCAAGTATAAATAATTTAATTGAATAAGTATGAAGTGTCACCCCCAAAATAAAAGATAGAAAACGGGGTATGAAAGTACTCACTTTCAAGTAATAAACTTGAAAGACGATATTTTGGAGATTTGAGGGAATGACGGGTTTAACGAACAAAGCCTAAAAGGAAAGAAGTCTTGGATTTAGAAAGACTGTCTTGAAAGTCTTTAAATAACATAAAGGTTGAGAAATGTAAATAATTAAAGTTCAAGGTTTAAAATGTAACTATATAAGAATTTATAATAATAACCCTTTAAAAATGTAAGTTTGATCGAAACCGGGTTAAATTATCTAACCATAATATTTACTCAACCTATGTTAAGTAATAAGGTGGGTAAAATGCAGGAATGCAAGTCCCTTGGGAATAAAGATACTAAAACAGGTTTTAACGAGTGTTTGGGTTGTTGGTTCGGATCTTAACGATTGGTCAAACCCAGAGTCAACTTTCCAAAATATTAAATGTTATGAGGTAACTCATAAAAATCCATTAATACTTAACAAAATATGTAGATCTATTGTTTTAGAACTAACAACGTACGTTAAGCAAGTGTTTGGTTTTGTCGATCCAAACTTTGTTATGAGATCAAGTTGGATCCAACATTTCCAAGTACTTAAGAAAATAATTAAAATCAGTTTGTAAACTATTTTTAAAGAAATATACAAGTCTTGGTAGCTAAAAACACACTTGTGTGTCTTAAGCGAGTAAAATCGGATTGGTTCGGTTTCCATCTCACAATAAGTTCATTGATGGTTTCCACATGCCCAAATATCCAAGAACTTGTATAATAATGTAGAAATGAAAACACTTAAGTTTTACAACCAAAAAGTTAACAATAAAATCTTTAAACAAAAGTTCGGTTTTCAGTTCGGATCTAGTTTTGGGTTAAGACCGAGTTTAGAATCTACTAACCCATAACCATGGAACTCATAAAAATGGTTTTATAAACTGTGATCTAACATTAAACATGTTTAAAACAAATACTCAATTAAAACTAGTAAGCAAAGTTCGGTTTACGGTTTAGAGCTATTTACGGTTAAACCGAAGCATAGACCCTCAAACCCATAACCATGGAACTTGTAAATAAACTAAAATGAGCAGAAGTTAAGCATGGTTAGTATGTATAAACAAGTTATATATATATATATATATATATATATATATATATATATATATATATATATCAAGAACACGAAGTTCTCCATTGAGCCTTGCCTTACGAGGTCCGAAACTTCATCGACCGGAGCCGGAGAAGCAACTATCAAAGGTAACATGGGGTATTATATTATATATATATGTTGTGCCACCATAAACAAGTATTAGTAAGTTTAGATGAACAAACTAGAAAGAAAGATTAAACTCAGTTTGACTTTTAGAAGTCAAACACTCAAGAACACTTCAGAAAATAACCTTGAATCTTTGATGTTTGAGAGAGAATTTGGAGTTGTAGCAGTGGAAAATGAAGTGAAATGGTGGTGTATATATAGGGTAATGTTGGTGGTCAAATATGGGTGTTAAACACAAGAGTTTGCATGAAAAATAGATCAAACAAACACAAAACAACAAAAAAACCCGCGACCTGCAGGTGTGCAGATCGCGATATGCGAACATGGACCTCATCCCCCATTGCGAGGCGCAATGGGGTGGTTACCAGACTTCCCAACTTTTCAAAAATGGTAGATTTAGTCCTTGGAGTTCGTGTTAGGTGATTTTTAAGCGTTTAAGGACCGAAAGGATGTTTTCAAGACCCAACAAGTGTAAAACAATATTGTAACATAAAATCCATCATTTTGATTATTTCCAAAGTTTCGGTTTACAAAACGGGTCGGTTTACATGTTAAACAAATACAAAACAAAAACTATTCTAGACCCGAAATTGACGAATGTCACAAACGCCTTGCCACTCTTGCTGCCAAGAACATGGAGCAAGCCTTGGAATGTGCGGAGCACAAAATGGAACTTGTCCGAGCCAAGGCAGACAAAAGATGGTTATTGACGGAAGGTGTTCCCTAGGTAACTTTCGTTTCCTATCCAATTTTTTTGTGAAAATAATCATATCAGGAGCTTTTTCTCATACCTTTTATCTTAATAGGTTATTGCCCACATCCGGGGGGGCGATGAACATGGAAATTGTCTTGTGACGCTATTGATCTCGTCTTCTCAGGCTGTTCTCTAGGCGGGCTTCCAAGAAGGTCTTCAATTCGCGGAAGGAAAGAGACCTCTTGAGGAATTTTCCTTGCACGGCTAGGACACCGCCTAAACTCTTGTTGAGAAGAAGACATTTGATGTTTTAAAGTTCACTACTGAAGATCAAATAGCCGAGCTCGTAGACAAAGAAGATGAGATTGACCAGTTGAAGGCTCTTCTTGCAACTGATGATAAAGAGCAAGAAGATGAGGAATGCGAAGACGCGACAACGTAGTTATACGGTTTTTTTTCTGTAGGTCGCATGTGTTCAGCTTTCTTTTAATCACCATAAAAAACCTTGGAATCCCATTTGACATAAACAAGAAGTTTGTTTCATCCATTATACTTTGTCTTATTCTTCATAATATAAGTATTTGTAGGATCTTCTTATTTGTCAATAAAGGATTATGCGATGTCCCACTCGGTATGCGGACCATAAAATGTACATTACATAAAACTGAAATGTAGGCTTAATAAAACTTTCTATAAAAAGGGACGGAAGCCAAACTGAATTACAAACTAAGACGTTAAATGTCATTCTGCTAATCTATCAGGCACGCATGCCAAAATAAAAAGTAAATAACAAGTCTTGTTAAATGTAACACTTCTTCAACTGTGCTACATTCTATGTTTTGGGGACCTCAGTCCTGTCCAACTTCTCTAACTTGTAAGCATCCTTGGATAATACTTCTTTAATCTTGTAGGGACCTTCCCAAGTTGGGGCTAATTTTCCAGGAGGCTCTTGGCCAGATACTTCATGGTTGCGGACGACGAAGGCTCCCGCATCAAAAGTACACTTCTGAACCCGCGAGTCATAGTATTTTTGCTTTTGACGTTTGTTGTTATGCTCGCGGATCAATGCTAACTCCCTCCTTTCTTCAAGGAGGTTGAGGATCATCCGCAACTTTTTGTCGTTATCATCGATCATCAAAGTTCGTGCGGATGGAACCCCGATTTCGGCCGGGATCATGGCTTCAGTGCCATAGGTTAAACTGAACGGTGTTTCAGAGTTTCTTGAATTCTTCTAGGTGCGAAAGGCCCAAAGTACATGGGGAAATTCATCGACCCAACATGTTCGTTTAGTGCCTAACCTTGTTTTAATCCCTTCTTTGATATTTCGGTTGGTCGGTCCGTTCGACCTGACCGTTGGCTTGCGGATGAGCCACAGATGTGAAAATCTGGGTGACGTGAAGCTCTTTCAGCCAGTCTTGTAACCCACTATCCGCAAACTGGGTCCCATTGTCACTCACAAGTTCTAGTGGAAGACCAAATCGACAAATTATAAATTCCTACAGGAATTTCTTGACACTTGATGCCATAATGGATGCGACTGGCTTGGCTTCCACTCACTTGGTGAAGTAGTCAATGGCCACAATTAAAAATTTGACACGTCTCGGGGCTTCTGGGAAAGGTCCCATGATGTCAATAGCCCATTTTCGGAATGGCCAAGCGGAGGTTACTGATACAAGTTCATTCTTTGGTCGCAATGTATTGGGAGCATGATGTTGTCAAGAATCACATTTCATGATTTCCTGTACAGCATCCAAATTCATTCCCGGCCAGTAGTATCTGGCATTCATGAGTTTTTCTACGACCATTCTTGGGCCTGCGTGAAGACCACAAATGCCTTCATGAACTTCCCTAATCAATTAATTCCCGTCCTCGGCGTCCACACATATCAGGAGTGGTCTGAGGAAGGATCGTCTATACAAGAAACCATCTTGCATTTGGTAGGTTAAGGCCTTGTGCCTTATCTTTCGAGCCGCGACCTTCTCCTCTGGCAGAACTCCTGATGACAAGTAAGCCATGATTGGTGTCATCCAGGATTCTACGCCATCTTGGATTACTAGAACTAGGTTCTGCGGGATGGATGGTCGATCCAAGAATTCAACACGAATGTATTTAGCAAAGTGCTCAAAGTTTGTTGAAGCCAACTTGTCAAGGGCGTCCGCCGACTTGTTCTCACTTCTCTTGATATGAATAACTTTGCAGGAATAGAATTGAAGGATCAAGTCCTTTTCCTGTAACAAGTATGAAGCCATTAAATCGTTCTTTGCTTCATAAGTTTCATTAATTTGGCCCGCGATCAGCATAGAATCCACCCGCGCTTCCAAGTGTCTCACCCTTAGTTTTTTAGCTATTCGTAGGCCTGCCAGAAAGGCTTCATACTCTGCCTCATTTTTAGTACTCTGGAAGTCTAACTTGATGGCGTAAGGAAACTCATGACCTTTGGGATTGACTAGCCTGAGGCATGCGCCAGATCCCTCATTGCTGGATGCTCCATCCGTGAACAATGACCAAACTTACCCTTGTTCCGGAGGTACTTGGGGTAGTTGTTCGACCAAGCATTCTTTTTCTTTGTGTTGCGGAACTGCAGTGACGAAGTCCTCCAATACTTGCCCTTTGATCGCTGGTCTGGGTTTATATTCAATTGCATGTTCACCTAGTTCGATGGCCCATTTTGCCAATCGCCCAGACAATTCTGGCTTGCTCAGTACATTCTTGAGTTTATATCCCGTCAACACATTGATGGGATGACCTTGGAAATATCTGCGGAGACGCCTGGCAGCATAGACCAACGCCAGAACCAGCTTTTCAAGCATTGAGTATCTGGTTTCTGGGTCTGTCAACGTCCTACTGACATAATAAATTGGGGTTTGAACATTCTTTCTGTCCGTCAGTAGTACGGCCCCAATGTCGATATCAATTGCTGACAAGAATAGTGTTAGAGGTTCTCCCGCCTGTGGTGCTGTCAGAGTAGGCAACTCCATTAAGCATTTTTTGACCTACAGGAATGTTTGTTCAGCTTCCGCGGTCCACTTGAAATGTGCCTTATTGAGGCAATTTCTCAAAGTTGAAACAAATGGGTAAGATTTAGCTGCATGATTTGCTAAAAATCTGTTTAGTGCAACTAATCTTCCGTTGAGTGTCTGCACTTCTTTAAGGGACGAAGGAGAATGCATGTGGGATACTGCCTGGACTTTATCAGGGTTGGCCTTAAAACCCGCGCCTGTAACAATCACTCCTAAAAATTTTCCTTCTTCCATCCCGAAGGAACACTTGGCCGGATTCAACTTCATGTTGATACTTCTCAAAGTTTCAAATGTTTCTTCTATGTCTTTCAGCATTTGATCTTCTTTGATGCTTTTTATCACCAAGTCATTCATGTACACCTCTAAATTCCCTTCAATCTGATTCTTAAAAGCTTGATCCATTAGTCGCTGATATGTAGCACCCATGTTTTTCAATCCGAAGGGCATCATTGTGTAACAAAATGTGCCTTGGTCTGTGCGAAACGCTGTCTTGTCCTCATCACCCACCGCCATGCGGATCTGGTGATAGCCTTTGTAGGCATCGAGGAAGCATTTAAACTTGAACGGGGCTACAACATCTACACTGAGATCAATTTCGGGTAATGGATAACAATATTTTGGGCATGCCTTGTTTAAGTCTTTGAAGTCTATGCACATCCACCATGTTCCGTTGCTTTTCGGAACAATGACCGAATTAGCCACCCATGTTTGATACTTGATTTCTCGAATGATTCCAACATGAAGAAGTTCTTGTACTTTCTCATTCATAGCTTTGGTTTTTTTGGACCCATCTTTCGCTTCTTCTGAACAATCGGTGCGAACGCTGGGTTCACCCTTAATTTGTGTTCCGCAATATTACGCGGGACACCGGTCATGTCGGCAAGTTTCCAAGCGAATATGTCCATTTTCTTAGTTAATATCTGCTTAAAAAAGGTTTTCACTATCTCAGAGATAGCAGGTCCGATCACAACTGTCTGATCCAGAAATTTTTTGTTCAATACCCACTTTTCTGGTTCAGTCCTCTAAACTTGCTTTGGAATTTTGCTGGGTTTTGAACTTTCTGTTGCAAAGCAGTGTCGATTAACATGAATAATTGCTGCGCCGGTGCAGGCCGGAACTCCTACTGCACCGTGAGCTATAGATGGGTGAGCGTTGAAGTCTCCAATTGACTCTCATCCTAAAATGATATCATGCTTAGACGTTGCCGGCAAAACCAAAAACTCAACCTCTTCGGTTCTCGAATGGATTCCGTCACTGAGAGTAACTGGAAAAGATATCACCCCTCTCGGGTGCATCACTCCTCTCCAAATCCATATACGGGAGCATGAATAGGCTTTAACCTCTCCTTATCTTCTTCATCGAGCTGTTCAAAGAACTGTTCGTACATTATATCCGACGTACTTCCAGTGTCAAAGAAAACATACCGCGAACGATAATGACCAAACAGGGCGGTGATTATCAAAGGATTCTTATTGCAAGGGCCTCCTTTGATTCCTGGAAAAATTACAGATTCATTCTTCCATTCTTCATTCATATATTCTCTTCTCTTTCCTCCCACTTTGTATCCTCCTTGGATCATATGGACGTTCAGGTCTTTAACTTGCATCTTAGGCGGACCCTGGTTATCTCGCGTGGGAGCTTTACAAGTCCCTGATCGTGTACCCTTGACTAAATGTCCAAGTTTCCCTGATTTCACAGCTGCCTCAATTTAATTTTTCAAAGCTATACACTCGTTCGTATTATGACCTATGTCCTCATGAAACGAACAGTGTTTCTTAGCATCGAGGAACGATCTCCTTGTGAGTGGCTGTGTCTTCCTAAAATTCATGTTTTTCATGGGGAGGATTTCAGCAGGAGTCTTCAATAATGGGGTTGACCTGCGCTGAAGAATTTGCCTTGTTTTTGTTGCCAATCAAAGATCTGACATTAAATTGTTTTGATGGTTATGTAGAGGATTGGAGCCTTGACCAAATCGTCCCTTTCGCCTGTTTGTTCAGCCACGAAGTCTGGAATTCGACCTTTAGATTCTGTTTTTGACTATTGGTCGCTAATGTCTTTTGAGTCCTTGCGAATAGCTTCGCCGCGGACATAATGTCATTCCAAGATGTGGGCATTCCATCCCTTCCGGTCAAAGTCCAAATCAACTCATCACTTTTTACATTTTTGCGGAAGGCTCCCCGCAACATGTCCTCACTCACGCCGCCAATGTTGAGACTCTCATTGTTAAAACGGGTAATGAAATCCTCAATAGAGTCATTATTCCACTTAACCACGTCTAATATTTTGGACGGATCGCGAATGTGTTTTCTCTGCTGACTGAAGTGCTGAGAAAATTTGGCTACGAAGTCATCCCTGCTTTTTATTTGTCCGTCCGGAAGTTTCTCGAACCACTCCTATGCTGCACTAGTGAATGTTAATGCGAAGATGTGGCACCAGTAGGGAAGAGTCCAACCGCTGACTCCTCCTACTGCCACGAAGTTCAGTAAGTGGTTATTGGGATCAGTCATCCCATCGTATTTCCCTACGGATGTTGGAATTTTCGCATTGAACGGGAATGGGGCAGTTGAAATACGTGCAATAAATTTTGATTTTTCAGCGAAGGCTGCGGGACGATACTGCTTGGAAAAGTCTTCCTCAGCATCACTGTGATAACTCGCCTGGAGAACTATCGCCCGCGGACGGCTAGTTCCCTCATGCAACTGAAGTCGGCTATCACCGCTGTAGTAACTGATATCACTTGGACGATATGACGAATCGTAACTGTCATACTCATCTAGGTAGGATGGCACCCGCATGACCATACGAGGACGGTCATGCTTTCTCCAAACTTCCCTAGGATCTCTTTCCGTCTGAACACTATGACAAATCTGACTCCTCCTCACTGTTGCAGGCGGAGAAAAGGATCTCTTAGGGGTTTTATCATAATTCAGAGTACGAGCATGTAGTCGCTATTCACGTACCCTAAGTTCGTACTCCGCCACAACATTCTCTTGTTGAATTCGGAACCACTCATCGGGAGAGAAGGGTCCCCTAGATTTGGAGCTATGATGATGAGTTCTCGCCGGTTCAAAATCGTCAGAATCATCTTCTAGACCTAATTCTGAATGAGTCCGGCGAGTTTCTCTCGTGATTCGCCCTAAATTACCACGGTTGGAACCTTCTAGCGCCGTGACATGCTCTAGGTCCGTTGGAGTAGGTAGTACGTGAAACAGTTGCAGGAGTTCCCGTCGGCCCTTTAGGAAACTAACCAACGAAAACTCTTGTAGTTCTAACACCAAAACGGATGGCGCCTATGAAGAAACATCGATCTGATCCCCTTAACGGGTCTTGGACGTAATGAGTCCACATGGTAGGATACAGACAACGACCAACTACAATATGAGCACATCCTACAGAAGTCCAGTAACAGAAACCTACAAAACAAGCACCATGAGCTCGTTACGGGAAGGAAAAGGGGGGGGGGGGGGGTCTTCCGTAACCACCATCCGGTGTGAGAATAAGTACAGGTCTGATGGAGAGAAAGTACTTAAGTAATTTAAGTAGATAGTGGGAAGTGAATGAAATACCTCATGGATATCGTGAGGTATTTATAGCCGAAAGATGTGGGAATATGATTAGGCCAGCTGTCCTATTCTAGAAGATCTCTCGTAACCGTCTGGACGCGTGTTCTTATGTGATAGGTTAAGCTATACATCCCATGTGCATGGATATAACAACCTGGACACGTGTCGCTCTAAGATAGGACGAGTTAATCCCTGGCCATGTGCACGGTTATAACAATCTGACCAGCTGTCCTTTATTCATTGGTTGACGGGTCAGGTATTCTTCAAGTAACAGTCGTGATTAATCTTCTAGAAGGTAATTAGTTAATTACAGCTGTCCTGTGGCATTGCCTTCCTGTCATCTTAGAAGGTGGATATGTTACCATGCGGATGACTTTTTTACGGTGCCTGGATGCTTCCGCGCATGGTATGTTATGCGGGTGACCCATATGTCCCGCGAGCGCCATATGAGGAGCTTCCCTCTGACCCGCGGGTGATATTTAAGGGTATTTGGGTTTTTTTGGTACCCTATCTCTATATAGTCTAAATTCGACATCGTGAATTGCCCTCCCAGTTTTAGTGACTATAATATATAGGGTAAAGTTAAAAAACAAAGTACAACAAAAATGAGAAGGGTGATAATATATTTAACCCATTGATCTTAAATTTAGATTGTGGATATTAATTCAACAATAAAAATTGATGAGAAGAGCATGAAGGTAATAATCCACTTATGATGACTTTCTCTCTCCATATGCAAGACACATGTCAATTCCTCTATTATTTTAAAACGTCTATTATGTTTTCATACGATTTTTTAGAAATTTTTTTAACATAATAACAAGCGTTTTTTTATCTTTAATATGAATATCATATTGTTATATAAATATAGAAAAAGTTAGTGAGTTTTTTATATTGTTTTATTTGGTTGCCCATTGTGTTTTTTAATTGAGTTATCATATGCATTGTGTTATAAATTTTGGCCATTGTGTTTTTCATTTAATACTCATACTAAAGATAAAAATTAAAACAAAGATTACTTTATTGTGTCTTTTTGTTCGTTATTGCGTCTTTGTGCTCAACATTTGTCTTTTTTGACTTATCATTTTGTTTTAATCATTGTGCTCAACATTTACTTAAGTTGAGAAAAATAGTATTATGTTCATTGTGTATTACGTTTAAGTCATTGTGTAATATGTAGATTCCACTGTGTTTTACATTGCAGGTCATTGTGTTATATGTATTTATCATTGTGTCTTACGTTTGAGGCCATTGTATTATATGTATTCTTTATATGTGTTTTACGTTTCAGGTTATTGTGTTATATGTATTCATCATTGTGTTTTATGTATTAGTTAATATGCTGGTATTTTTCATTATATTTATATATTATTACACAACAATGTTATTAGTATTTAAAAAAACACAATGATCAATTGAAAGAAACAATGACGAAAAAAACACAATGACGAAAAAAGACACAATGGTACGTAAAAGACACAATGACGTATTTTTTTTATTTTTATATAACAAAATCATACTCGTATTGAAGATAAAAAACATTTGTTATTATGGTGAATTTTATTGTTTAAAAAAATATCATATGAAAAAGTTATAGACATTTAAAAATGACGGGGAAGTTAACATGTGACCTGCAAGTGGAAAAGAGAAAATGTGTGCTATTTATATCATTTTTCCTTTGGTCGATACTTAAAACATGTCATTATGTCAATTAGTTATGGCTTCTTACACTTCTCATTTTTTTTTGGTTTTTGTAGAATAACTCAACCCATGATATATAATCATGTTTTCAAAAATCTAAATAGAACTATTCGTATAATCGTAGATTCTTAATCAGCTGTAATTTCCAGCGATCATTCAAGCAAAACAAAAGAATCAACAAATATTATATGGATCTGTTTGGTATGATGTAATAGAACGAAGATGGAACAAAATAGATGATGAAATGAAATGAACAAGAGAATGAAATAGATTATTATAATTCATTTGTATTGTTTAGTTAACCTATAAAACAAAATGAATTATTTGTTTTTGTTGTTTGGTAACCATAAAAAAATGCATAATGAAACACAAATAACAAAAATACCCCTATCTTAAAATAAAGAATTTTTACCAAAATAAAAATGACAATTGCGACGGTTGTGGTGATTAGGCGGTGACGATAATGGTGGTAGTGACGGTGACGATGGTGATAATGACGATTGTGGTGGTGGCGGGTCGGCAGCAGTGTCACTTATGGTAGTGGTGGTGTTTCTTAGGAAACGATGGTGGTGGCAATGGTGGTTAGGTGGTGGCTGTGGTCAAGTGGTGGTGGTGGAGACGATGGCGGTCTAGTGGTGGTGGCGCTGGTGGTCAAGTGATGGTGGTTGTGGAGGCGGTTGTTAGGCGGCGATGGTAGTGGTCAAGTAGCGATGATGGCAGTGGCGGTCAGGCTGCGGCGGTGACGGTTAGGTTGTGACAGTGGTGATAGTTATGTGGTGTTTTCGAGAGAGTACGATGACATAAGAATGAAATAAAAAAAGGGGGATGCGATCGTGATGGTGGTTGGCGGTGGTGGTTTCGGGAGACGGGAGGAGGGAGGAGATGGTGGTTGGCAGTGGCAGGTGGTTGGCGGTTGGTGGCGGTAATGGAAGGGGTGAGGGTTGTGGTAGTGGTGGGTATTAGTGGTGGTGGTAGGTGGAGGTGGTGGGTGGGTGGCGGTGGTGATAGTGTTTGTGGACGACGGTGGTGGTGGGTAGCGGCGATGGTGGTAGCAGTGGTCGGTGGCCGTGACGCGGTGACAGTGGTGATAGTCGGTGGTAGTGGTGGGAGGGGTGGTGTAGGTGATGTAGGGCGAAAGTGGGGGTGGAATGAGGAAAAAAAATACAAAGATGATGGATGAAATGAATTTGTGTAAGACCCGAGCCTGGTGCTCTGCAATAACGTTGGATTTACTTATAAACATAACTCTAAATATTAAATTAAATTAAAACTTTCGCGAAAATATTAAACTTCAACCATATTACATCTTCATCCAAATCTCATCATAACAATCAAACATTTGTCTTAGAACATAATATAAAACATCATAACATTTTTCTCAAGATGCCAACTTCTTCAGTACAATGTAATGTGTCCTCTCTCAAGCCATCTGTTTTAACCTATTTGCCTGCGTGCATACTAAAAGTCAGCTACGCTGAGTGAGTTTTAGTTAATCAGACAACATACATTACATACACATACTTACATATATGCATTCGAAGATATATATTATATACTTAACATGTTTACCTTTTTTTCGTGCATACATCATACATTTATACTTTCATTTTTAACTTACTTTCATTAATTAGTACATACATAATTATTCTATGTTTTAAAGAGTCTTTTGTCCTATAACCTTCGCATATATTATTAGGGTCTGAAACCATTTAACAATTCAACCATTCAAACCATACCTTCTTTATCATACAACCATGCATACATTTAATTATATATCTATATCTATACTATATATAAAGCAAATGGGAAGGACCTCTTAAAATTTACATATTTTCACCTTCATCTTTACTAAAATTTTGTAATTTTAAGCAATATTTACTCTTTCAACCCTCATGTTTGTCCATAAATTCCTCATATTTTTTAGTAATTCTTTTATATATTTGAGTATATTATATTTTTAAATATTTTCAAACATACCATTGTAACGTTCTTATTTTTCTCTACGTTCCTCCCCCCCAATTTTGACAGTTCCCCCCTTTAATTTCTTTATTTTAGTTGCCAGAAATGCATAAGTTATTTGTGTACTTTACTTTACATTCATTATTTGAAATATAACATTGAGAATTATTTGAAATATATTGTTACAAACTTAATTACTATTAATGTTATAAAACTTTTAGTAGAATATTTTTTATTTTCAGTTGAATGTCTTGATCGAGCTCTAAATTTGGAACTGAACTCTAGATTAAACCCTTAAAAATGTTTACCACATTTGGTCAGAATTAAGTGAATATTCGAATGTTGGATTTTAAGTTTAGTTTGTATGATTACGCAGTGGCAACATCGCGCGGGCACTCTACTAGAATATTTATATATATATATATCCACATACATACTCTCAACCTTTTCTATATCATTCAATTAACATTCATAGACATTCATATAGCATACACTTACAATTAAGGTAAGTGTATTAATTAAGCACATAGCTAGGAGTATGTACACAGCCCCGAAATACAAGATCGAGAAAATGGGTCTAAAAACTCAACCGAATCATGTTTCTCTCGAAGTTAACTGTAACACCTCTCCTTAGTTGCGCACGGCTAACTGTATAACAATTATAAGTATAGTTAACTACCCCTAACTAGATCGCATTCTAAGTAAATGAACCCCTAACGAACGGGGGTTCGAGGGCAGCACCCCTGGCAACGGGTCCTAGGGGCGGCAACCCTTAGTAGGGTCCAAAGGCAGAGCCCCTGGCTGGGGTCGAGCTGCCAGGTCAACTTGGAAAAATTAATTTTCGTTAATAAGCATGTACTAAAAATTCACCAGAAAACTGAAGTTTAAACAAATCAAATTTCATTTGAGTCGAGTTTCATTCTAATCAAATCGAGTTTTCATTCTAATCGAATCGCGATTTCATTCTAATCGAATCGAGTTTTCATTCGATTCGATTCGTTTTAATTTGATTCGATTCGAATCAAGTTTCATTTTGATTCGATTCGAGGATTCTTCAAAAATATGTTGTACCCCGTTGTTCATGACTTTTGCTATAATCGATTCCCTTCGACCCGTTCTATCATTATGACGAGTCCTAGGCTGTAGCCATTCTATCCTCTTGTTTTTACATGATCCGGACGTCACTCGTTCATCCTGATTCATTCCAAACAACTTGTTTATGTTCAAGTTTACGTTTTCTTACATGCTATGACCTTATTTGCCATACCATCAAATCTTAAGGTAAACCGACATCCAAAATCTAACCTTTATATCAAGAGCGTACCTTTTTCGGTTCGGTTTGAGTCTAGACGTATATCTGGACGTGTTTCTTGCTGTTTGGTGATGCTTAAATCACGAAATCTATTCCTCTTCAGCTCGGATCTGGATCCGGATTTGAAGAGGGAGTGTTTGTGTGTGTTTTTGAGTGTGTGGAGGCAAATGTGGGTTTTAGGGAGGTTTAATGGTGTTTAAATACCCCTAAGCCCTAAGACCCATCACCATCTCTTATTCCATCTTCTATTGCCCAAGCTCAAACTCTATTATTATTATTATTATTATTATTATTATTATTATTTTTGAAACTTCTCTTCACTCACAATTTTCCTGTTCATTGTTCCAATCGCTTTACCTTATTGTATCTTGAGCATCTAATGTTGTACCTTGATATTATTATATACCTTTTTATGTGAGGTTTACACGTGGTTAGACTTTACACGTAACGGCAGTACAGCTTAACACCTTCTGAACTCTCTTTCTTCATCTAATGCGAACTCTGTTGTTGCCGGGTTCCAACTCGGAACCCTTGGTGGCGGCGGAGTGGTGATTGTGAAAGGTCTGTGGCGGTGGTGTGGTGGTTCACTGCCGTCACCTTGGCCGCCTTCGTCTTTGTGGTATAAGTTCTAAATCGCATGTGTACGCTGTTGTCGGGTTCCAATTCGGAACCCTTGGTGGAAGCGGCTTGGTGGTGGTGGATTTATCAGTGTTGTTACCTGATTCTGTTCAGGAACCCTAGGCTTTGTTTGTCATTTGTTCAGGAAATCTTTGTCGAAAGAACTCATGGTTTGATTTGGTCCCTGAAACTATTATTATTATTATTATTATTTAACTTAACTAAATAATAACGCATCATTAAGTAAATAAAATTCTTTTATTTATTATTATAAAAAATATGTTACAATTTGAGATGTTATAGAGTGAAAGAAATGGACAAAGGAATAGGTGATTCCATTCCCTTAGCCAATCAAATATATTTTTCTTTTTCTTTAATAATAGTCAATTTTAGGGCTGTTCACGAGCTGAACCGAACCGAACGAAGACTTGCTCGTAGCTTGGCTCGTTTACAACCGAACCGAACCGAGCGGCTGAAATTCGAACCGAGCGAAAACCGAAACAAGCCAAAATCGAATCGAACATTTTTTGATAGAACATCGAGCGGTTTCGAGCATTATTTATTTTTTTTTCACTTTAAAATTTTCAATAAGAAACAAGTTTAAATGTTTTAAATTATATATTTTATAAATAAATTAGTATTTTTTAGACAAACGTGTAATAAATTGCAAGTTTTTATTAAAAGTAAGTTTGAAGTGAGATAAATTGGTCATGCAAACACACTTATAGTATTCTAAAAACTTGAAGGGAACAAATAAAACTATAAAATTGACGAAATAGGAAAAATTTTAAGAGGTTAAAAAAATTGTAAGTTTATATTTATGTGTTTTGTCTATATATTTATATATTTGTTCATATATAATTATATATAAAATAAATTAAAAATATTCGAGCCGAACCGAACTGAACCGAGTAGACCTTTGCTCGTTGCTTGGCTCATTTGCATACCGAACCGAGCAGATCGGCTCGTTTACATTCGAGCGAAAAACGAGCGAGTATTTTCCGAGCAATTTTCAAGCGAACGGCGAGCGAGTTCGAGCGAGTAACAGACGACCCTAGTCAATTTCATTCCACCTCCTATTCTCGCATAACAATCATAACCATATTACTTTTTAAATAACTCAAAAAGTGAATATTTGTGACATTTAGAAAGTATCTTCCTAATGAAGATGTTTTAAAAGTCAATGTGAAATGAAAAAAAGGTGGCAAAAAACGACAGAAAGAAATTGGCTAGTTATCATTATAAGAGATCCAATTTTTTGGTCCCGAAAAAGAAAGAAAAAATTTCCCGAAAAAGAAATAAATCAAAAGAAAGAAATGTAAAAAATGCTGATCTCCTTATGCTTCAGGACCCCATAGTAATAACAAAGAATGTGCTAAACTATTAGCAGGAGTAGAAACTGCGGCAGTTAAGAAATTGCAGCCTTCCAAATAGGAACTGGCCAATCCATGGGTATACCATGAAGTTACAAAGGTTGTACCCGTGAACCAACCCCCTAAGGCGAAATCGGCACAAGGAAAGAGCAATAGGCCGGACCAGCCTACAAAAACAAAACAATTTTGAAAGGATGTGTGGTCTACTTCAGAAAATGGGACACTCTTTGGAAAATTTTCAACGCATCTTTCATGCTTTGTTCAAAGCTTTGCAAACTAAGCCAAAGCACATTTCAATCCAACTTGATCAAATAGCTCTTTCTAAAAACCCACTTGTATAGTGTTTTATGGGTCTTTAGAATATAAAAGCAGACTTTGACTAAAAACACCAATACAAAATTATGATAGAAAAGTCCTTTTAGACCATCCTCTATGATGGGGGTATCAAACCTCCACAGTGCTACGTCAGCGCAACTTAAACCTCGAGAGGCATCGAAGTGCCGACCAATAATGTCCCGCTATGGTTTAATACCCCAAGGACACCAATTTATAGATATATATATATATATATATATATGCATATGTATGTGTGTGAGAGAGAGATGGATAGCGCCATTGGAGGGGGGGGGGCACCCTCCACACCCATTGGCACCCATTGTTGGAACGATCTTTGGCTCCGCGTCCCACCACCAAGAACACCCCTTGGTTGTGTTCCGCACCCAATGGCGCCTGGCAACCACCTTCACCGCGCCCCATAGCGTATGGTTTTATACGGGACCACGAATGAGCACGTGTTACATGGCCACTTTTTGAAAATATTTCTCACATTCGTTTTTAACAAGACTTTCATTTAACCTCACATGTTGCTGAAAAAAACATACATATCTATCTTTTGGTGATCTTTTGTTTTAATTACTGATTTTATAAACTAAACTAAAGATCAAAGATAACAAAAGAAAAGGTGAGTCACTGTATGTATATGCGTACACTCACGCAGGTGTGTGGGGGGAGTTGTCGACAAGTTTTTAAAGCTATTTTCAGTAAAAGCATGAAAACATATAACGATTTACTAACTTTGTAAATCCTCCAATATGTTAAAAGTTAATCCTAAAACACGTATGAGTTGAAACTTGAAGGGGCAAAGTGAGATTAATTTAGATTAGTTTGAATGTATGAGTTTTTATTTTGGTACTAGGTTATTAACACGTATACGACACAAGTGTAAATATAGAAATCTTCAAATATACGCATATATAATTTCAATTGACAATATGTTTTTGAATATGTTTTTTTGAGATGGCAACAAGATTTATAAAATTCATACATACGGAAATAAGTAATGAAAAACATAAACTTACAAAAAATGAGGTTACATAGTAGAATGTTATAAAATATCAATTTGAATTGCCTCACATCATATGTGGTTTATTAAAACCAATTCATACATGTTTAATCAAATGCTTGAGTAGAGGCCAACGCCTATAAAAGTCACATTTTTCTTAACGGTCTGAAGTTATAATAAATAAACATTATAATTCTTGAAACTAAATTATCAATTACATATTAAATCCCCTAAATTCCTTCATTTGCATGTATGATTTCTTAAAGGGAAAATTACCAATATGTCCATTTTCATCTTCAAGTTTAAGGCTTTGTCCATAAACTTTTATAATTTCCTAAACGTCCAATGTAAATAAGTTCAGATACTCACTTATTTGTGTTGTCAGACTACTTTTTTCTTAATCACTTAAAACATAATACATAAGAAACACATATCAAAAGATGAAGACAACACTCAATATCATGTACTTGAAGACATATAAAAAATAATGTTTCCTCTAGACAATATAATCTTTTTTTTCTTCTAGAGTTTAAAACAATTACCAGAGAGAGGTATCGTTTGTCAACAAAGGGAGGAAGAAGGAGATCGTCTGACCATATATATATACAATATCGTCGACGCCGGAGTTGAGTAAAAGAAAAAAACGTCAAGGCATACTACCACCCGACCATCACCACCGGGCGACATAAACTTTACTCAAAGTCAATCGGGTCAAAATTATGTCTAAATGTTCGATTTAAGTTTGACACGACTCGGTTTTGAGTAAAATTTACGCCCACACATAAATAAAAATTAAGTGGTTCACAACGGTAAATTCGAAAATTAAAACCTTATGTATTAAAATTTATAGAAGAAAATTTAACAAGATTTTATTTTATAATATTCAAAATAAATCTTAATTTAATTTAGTTATTTTTATTTGGAATTGGTTCACCTTTTTATTCCGCCGGTCGTACTTTTATACATTCGACAACACTTTTATACCATCGACCATACTTTTATACCATCGACTAACACTTTTATACCGTCGGGCTTACTTTTATACCGTCATCAATCATTTTAAAAGAGAAAACCAGCGTCTGACTTGATTTAAGGGAGGAGCCAACCGTATATACAAAGGACATTTTGGGAAGTTTTTGTTCAAATGAACGAAGTCTTGACTTGAGTTGGTCAAAGGATATGTGAAAACTGAATCGTGTATATTTAAATCAAGTAAACAATAAATTAACAACGAATATGAACTACTAGTTTGATGGAATGAGGATGTGAATGGATTTTAAAACATAAACTTAACAATTATGTCAAGGATGATTGTTATTCTTTAACTATTAACAAAACACGATCTGAGTTATTTTCCCATATTTGAGCAAGTATTAAGCCTCAAAGATTATTAAAACCAACATTTAAACTGATTCACAAAAATGGTAGAAATAAAACCAAATGAATGAAATGTAAAAATTCTATAGGAGGTAGCGGGTCTACTTGGGTTGTGTGTATATGTGTGTGTGTTATATACCTTTAATGGGTCAAAATAGTAAATACTCAATGCTAAGAAACAAAATAACTTTGTAAACATATTTGATGTTAATTATGTATAAAAGAGTTTTAAGAATGTTGAAAAAAAGTGTTTCGACTTAATCATGACCAAATAAAACATGTTGTGACAGAAAACCGTTTCGTCCCATCAACATGATATGGGTGAAAACATACGCCATACCAAGATAAATTAAAATGGTTACAAAAAATGTTTTTATTGATCTTAAATGGCATGGTAACTATTCATAAAATAATTTTAAAAAATGAACAAACTGAGTAAATGACCCACTTGATTTAGGCAATTTTAACTCATTACTTGGTCAACCCATAAATTTATTATTTTTGCACATACATTCTTTTTGCTTGGCCTAGAAACCATATCACCATTAGACTGCATCTCAATATAGTTCTAGGCTTCTTGCCACTTTGCTATGCTTTTATGCCTAATTTGGATCTTTAGCCAACAATTTACCTAATTGTCTTCTTAGAAAAATAAAACACTAACTCAAAATATCAGATATAACAAGAAATACAATATGTTAGTATATAGCTTTTATTTAACACTAATTTACACACCGAAATGGTTAATAATATACAACTGATCTTGGTCACTTAAAATGTTAATTGTTAACATATAGTTAAAAAAATTTAAATGAGAATGAAACATTCTAGACACCAATAACTTAATTTTCAAATTGTTTTCCTATAAATGTAAGATTAACGACTTTTCATACAAAATTGAATTTGCTTAAAATAAGTTTGTTAATTATATAAAGTAATAAAATCAATGAGAAATTGATGACATTAATGTTTTTCAATATAGTTAGACTTGTTTGTCAAAAATTTAACAGACTTTTAAAATAATTAACATTATTAACAGGTATTTGCAAATTTTAACATAATTATGACATCATATTAAATGCTACGCTTATTAGCTAAAATTAAATGTGTATTTATTAAAATGGCCCATTAAGTTGTTTCTTAAACACGGAAGACAACATAACACGGAAGAATAATATTAAAATAAATAAGAATTAGAATTTGTGGTTCATTAAAAGAAACCAATTTTTTTTAATTTTAAACCAAATTAATTGAAATAAAACTTATAAAACTAAAACAAATCTTAATTTTAAATCGAATACATTGAAACGAAACTTAAAAAACTGAATAAATTGAAACGAAACCAAAAGTCGATAAAAACAAAATAAAAAACTGAAAACACTGTCTGAAAAGAATAAAAACCTAAAAAAACTTGAAAAAAAAAACCTGAAACCAGATTGAAACGAAAAAACAAAAAAGAAAAACTAACCCCAAACCAATACTAAAGGAAAATGAAAAAAAAAAACTAAAACCAAAACAAAACCAAAAACCGTAGTGAAACTAAAAGAAAACTAAAACTGAACCAAAATCAAAAACCGAAAAGTAACTGAAAAACTAGAACTAAACCGAGAGGCAAAAACTTATACACCCCAAAATTGTAACATCCCGAATTTTCTAAGAATAATATTTAATATATTATTTAATTATGATGGAAAAATTTACTTGAGTTAGTAGAGAAATAATAAAATAATAAAGGTGGAATGTTAAGTAGGCTAATTAGATGGAATTAATTATGGACCCAAAAGGAAAGATGGGCCTTAGGTACATGGGCTTAATGGAGTATAAATATCTCTTACACCCTAATCGTTTTCATTTCCATCCATCCATACACCACAGCCTACACCTTAAAAAACACACACTTAAGCCAAATACTCTCTACTCTACTATATTCAACGATCCGAGACCATCCAAAGGTAAGAAATCATTTATCTTAGCCGTACCAACCTATTAGAACCCGACACCACAGCCCCGTGATGCCGTATGAGCCATTTGGATTTAGATCTAGCTTTATTCGGGTGTTTAATTAACCAAAAACGAGCTTAAAGACCACCTTAGCTCAGATATGGATACCCCGAAGCTACCTATACCATAAACTATCAAACCTCAATCAACCATGGTGGTTCACGGCGGCTGATAACGCCAGAATCGAAGGAAAACCACAAAAACGCGTATATAAGAGCTGAATAGGACTTATACGACGTATAAGTATATACACCGTATATATATAGCAGCGTGTATGTATATCCGTATATATATAGTAGCGCATATGTGTAGCTGCGTGTATTTATATCCGTATATTTATAGCAACGCATATGTGTATCAGCGTGTATGTATATCCGTATACGTAGAGCAGCGTGTATGTATGGCTTATACGCAAACAACTTACACGCTGGAAAAATGAATTATGCGTTGGAACAACTTATGCGCCAGTTGGACTTATACGTGAAAATGATTTTTACAAGATAAACGAAAGATAAACAACGTATACGTACGTAAACGATAGATTTGGACTTATATGATGATTAAGATAAGAATAAGTAAGGAATTAATAATAAAAGGTAATGTTTAGAATGAAGATTCGATTTGATTAAATAATTGAACTTCAGTTTCTGATGAGGTTTAGATAAAAGCTTAACCCCAGCCAGGGGCTGCCGCCCCTTGAACCCCACTAGGGACTGCCGCCCCTAGAACCCCGCTGCCGGGGGCGCTGCCCCCGGACCCCTGTTGCTAAGGGTTACAATAACTTAGAAGTATGGTCTAGCTAGAAGTAGTTAATTGATACTTTGATTAATACACAGTTTGCCATGCACAACTCAAGAAGGGCATAATAGTAAATTCAGAAAGGAATCGCCTACATGTGAGTTTCTAGCCCCATTTCCTTGTTATGTTTTCGGGGCTGTGTGCATACTCGATGTGATTAGTTAATACACTTTGTGAATGATGTATGTATGATATATGAATGTGTTATGAATAATGTAAGAATGATATATGAATGTGTATGAGTGATCTATAAATGATTTAGGAAATGTTAAGAGTACGTAAATATGAAAGTAATGAATAAATGTGTGAAGGTATGGGTGCTGGAAAGAAGGGTACCGGACCTTAATAATATCCGAGGTATGTAGGGAGAAATGCCCTTTATAATGTAAGAATAGTTATGGACATACTGTGTATGTTAAAGAAAGAAAGTATGAAAGAATGAACATATACATATATGGAATAATGATAAACATATTAAGTATGTAATACGTACCTTCGAGTACGTATATGTGTATGTAAGTATGTTATCTGATTAACTAAAACTCACTTAACGTAGCTGACTTTTAGTATGCACGCAGGTAAATTGACTAAAGCAGCTGGCTTGAGGGAGACACATGGCATGATCTAAAGAGGATAACATCCGAAGAAGAAATTATCATGATGTTTTAATACTACGTTTTGCGTTATGTTTAAAGACAAGTTTTGAATGTTTATATTGAATGGTTGACTTTTATTATTCCGCGAAAAGTTTTTAATTGACTCTAATATTTAGAACTGTGTTTATGAGTAAATCCAACGCCAATGTAGGGCACCGGGAACGGGGCCTTACAAAAATGAACTACACATAAAATTGTAAAAGCAGAAACAAAAATTGATTAAAGTAAAAATGAACCAAAATAAAACTAATAAATAAAACGAAAGTGTATTGAACCCAAAACTAAATAAATTGAAACAAAACCAACAACAAAAAAACCAAACCAAAACGAAAATAAAAACCAATAAAAACGGAAAATCGACTGAAACAAAACCAAAAACTTTGGATTTCCAAATAAAGGTATTAACTTTGTTTACACATGATTCTATGAAAAAGAAATATTATTCCCTATCGAGCGTTACAAACAACTATCTATTATAAATCTAATGGAATAATGACTATACAAAATGTTTTTTTAATCAAACTTTTAAAATCTTTCAAGTAGATAGGTAACTTTAGAAGTCGAAACCAAGAAGTTTCTAGAAGAAATGTATCATTTTGAATGAAATTTTCTCATAATTTTAGAAAATGAATATCATATAAGCTCTACAAAACCATGCTTGTTAGACAATATTCGTCAATAACATTTAAATGGGTTATTTTGGGTAAAGAGCATTTCATCAAGCACTTGGTGGACATGATATTAAAATCAATCCGGAAAATCCATTAGCAGTCGATTTAGATCTTCATAATTAAAATGATAATGGATACACATTTAGATTAACAAAGTGCATGAGGTGAGAGCTACCTAAGGCGAGACCCTAATTGCTTTTGCCTACTCAAGGTGACCAATGTTTAAAAGGCGAGGGTGAGACGCTATTTTTAGGCAAAAAGCGGCCTGAGGCGAACCCGAAGCGAGCGCCTTTCTTATAGAGGTTGTTTTTATGCATCAAAATGTTGTACATACAGATGATTCATCTATTGAATCATATATAGCGCTTATTTATTATTACATTTAGAGTTGGGATGCTCAAAAACTATGATATATATATATATATATATATATATATATATATATATATATATATATATATATATATATATATATATAAACCTTGCGCCTCGTGTACGAAAAGTATTCGCTTTTTGCGCCCTGCACTTCGCGCTTCGGTTTTTAGACCTCATCGCTTTTGTCAGCCTCTCACTTTTTTAAAACCAAGGATACACATGGATATACATATTAGAAACATTGTGATCGAATAAAATCAATTTAGAAAAGCATCATTATAATCCAAAAAAATCAACCGACATAAAAGAAATCTACGAAACAAAATTATTATTAATACTTACTATTCCAGCATTGGTTGTATCAAATTAAAGATGGAAACACAATAGAACTCCTGCATTCGACGTAATAGAAGATAATGAGCGTGAAAGCCGTTTGCAGAGAACGTTGTTTACATTAATTAGGTTTTGTTTGATTTACAATCAAAGTAATGGTTTTTAATAAAATTTAAAATAAATAAAAAACTTAAATCATCAAACATTAATGCCATTAATTTTTAAAACTATTTTAAGTAACGTTTCCTACAAAAATATAACCAATTTATATCAAATTTGATCAGGTATTATTTAATGTATTTATGGAAATTAAAACTTTTGCTTATTAAGTTTTTTTGTTAAATTATTATTTTCTTTTTGAATTATCTTATTTACAAAAAAATTCTAAGAATGCTTGTTATTTTTGGAAATCAATCAAATCAACCAATATAAAAATGTCATATTGTATTGCATTAATTGTAGATATAGATGTATGTTTTACAAGAATGTTTAGCTTGGAGAAGAAGTTTATTATTAGTTATAAATAGGAGTCTAAGTTACTAATTTATTTGTCTTTTTTATAGTAAGTTTGTTTGATTATATAAAAAGATTCTAGGTTGTCACCTCAAATATATCGTGATCGTTTGTTTGATCTGATTATTTGATCCGTTTAGGCCAACACAATTCTCCATCGATGATCAAGTGCTTATGAATTAAGAAAGGCGAATAAAGCATGCATAGAGTGCTTCAGTATAATGAACCTTTGAAGTTTTGTTAAGATCAATATTTAACCAAGGAAGATAGGAATCTTCTCAACCTCCTCAAGAAATGGCTAAGTATGGAATTCGAGCAAACTTGGCACTTCGAGCAAGCTTAGAACTTATTCAAACAATGTATCTTACTTACGAGCAAGGTTATCTTCTGGAATTCTTCTAAGTGTTAGTTCGAGCAAACTGCACTTCATCGATCAAGGTTGTTCTTTAGTCGAGCAAGGTTTGTTTTAGAGCAAACCATTGACTTAACCAAACTTAAACCAAGTGGGTCGAGCAAGGTTTAATAAACAGTGACCTCAAGCACACTTGAAGGAAGTTATAATGCAATTATTCTAAGGACTTCTATTGAGCAAGTTTTAACCTCGAGCAAGCTACAATGTCACCAACACACTTAGTTTGTTTGAATAAGTTAAAGATAAAAGGTTGAAGAGATCAAGAAGAACATGGTTGCTTGTAGGATATTATCGAGCAAAGCTTGATATTATCATGAAGATTTAAGTCTATTTGAAAAATATTTTCTAAGGAAAATATTTGAAGTAAAGCTTGCTTGGAGAACTGTTCCAAGCACACTTATGGTTACAAGGTTTGCTCGACAAAGATAAAAACTTAATCGAAGACCTTTTACACTTGTAATATTTTGAATACGTTTGAATATGTTTTGTAACAATCATTAGGGTTTCTAGAAGGTGTCAGGTGTGCTTATTTAAGAAAATTTTATGTCACATTTATAGGTGTGCTAGAATATTGAGTGATTTGACAGCTGGCAAACTTTCTTAGCAAACGAAATATTTAGTACAGAAAGTAGCCTCTACCTAACATTCCACCTAGAATCCCTTGAGATTTTCCTTGTATTACGAGTTAATATTAATGGAAATATTTTGAGTGACTTGTGTGTATTGTCATATTTGTGTAATCTGAGCAACACCTTGAATATCATTGATTTCGCCTTTGATGTTCATTGGGTTTTCACACTAGCATCCTTCATAACCGTCTTGTCAACATTTAATTGTTGGTTACGAGATTGATAAGTGATTAATCGATCCCGACAAGTGGTATCAGAGCTGCAGGTTTGCTCTTGTGAAGATCTTGTTGTTGCTGATTGTGAAGTTATTGCTGATTATTACCTGATTTTGAAGAAGATGATGATGACGTCAGCTGAGCACTGTTTCATTGGTCAGTGACATCAGCAGCTTTGTTATTCATTTTTCAGATCTATAATATTCTAAGGTTTAAAAGTGTTAAAATCTCATATTTACTTTGTTTATTGTTTGTTTTAAGTCTAGATCTTGGTGTTATCCATATGTTTTCATCAGATTTAAGGATTTTATCCTCAGATCTGGTCGTTTTCAAAGTTTGTTGAAGTCTTAAGCAATTTTCATTTTTAAAATAATTCAAAAATACCAAAGATATTTCTGAACAAATGGATGACCAAGAGGTGTCTACTAACAATATTTCAAGGTTGTTAGGTCAATAAAACTACATCAAATGGAAAGTTTTCTTTGAAGCTGTTGTTTGTTACAATGATACTGATATGTGGAACTCCATCAAGAATTGTCCATATGTTGCAACTGATGGTGCAAACAACAACCAAACGGTGGAGAGACAAATGAGGAAAAAGGATGAGAATGCACTGTCCATGTTGAAGTTAGGTCTGTGATGGGAATCCTGACAAGTGTAAATCATTACACAACTGCTAAGGCCATGTTTGATGATGTGGTAGAAATGTTTGAAGGAAACACTGAGTTGAAAGATATTAAGAAAGACAGACTGAAGCAACAACTTGACAGGTTCAAGTTTAAAGAAGGAGAGAGGCTGAAATCTGTATTGCAAAGGTTTGTTTCAATAGTCAATGAAATAAGAACCATTGACCAAGCAATCAATTTTGACCTGAACAAGAAGTTGCTGTCATCTTTATATGGTGATGGTACACAATTAGTAAATTCATTAAGAAAAAGACAAACTTCCCAAACTTCAAGCTAAATGATGTTATCTGTTTTCTGCAAGAAGCTGAGTATGAGATGATTGAAAATCACATGAGAAAGAAAGAAAAATGAAGCTTTTCAGTTGCAAATTCTCTAATTGCACCAATGGGAAACTTGTCAACAAAGAATCAACAACAAGTTCCCATCATTGAAGAACCAAGTGAATTCAATTATGAGACTCCAAGAGTGTTTTTGGCATGCCAATATGAAAGCCAAAGTGAAAAACGAAGATGTAATGTCCAAATGTTGGATGATGGTGATACCTCTTCAATAGCAAGTGGACATGCTCCTTATGTTCCAGGAATCACTAATCAAGGGAATGATTATCAAGCATTGTTCTTAATGTTCACTGAATCATACAATGCCTTTGTAGCCAATAATTTGATTCACACAAGTGTGGTGTAAGAGGACTTGGAGCAAATTGATGCTGATGATTTGGAAGACATGGATCTTAAATGGCAATCTGCCATGTTGGCTGTGAGAAGCAAGAAATTATACAACAGAACAGGAAGGTCAACATTTTCTGGACCAAGTGACAAGATTGGATTTGACAAGTCCAAAGCAATCTACAACAATTGTCAACAACCTGGTCATTTTTCAAGAGAATGTAACTAACCAAGACAGTTCCAAAACAACAATCAACAGAGAAACCAATTCCAGTATCAGAATCAAAATCAATGATAACAAAGACAGTTCAATAACAACAACTTCCAACAATAGAACCAACAACAAATTGTCCCTCAACAACAACCTTTTCATAGAAATCAAGCAATCCCTCCTCAAGATCCTACCAATCAAAACAGAAACACTACTACTCAGTCTAGAAACCAAGGGAATGTTGCTGTAGCTCAACAACTACAAGATGGTTTGTTTTACTGGAGTAACCATGTTGAAGATATTGAGAAGCCAAATGTTGCTTTTATGGCAGAGATTGGTGATCAAACTGAATCTTCATCATCACAGGTACATTCAAATCTCACAACTTTTAAATTACTTGAAATGAATGATATGTCGAGAAAGGAGGTTAGTCAATTGAATACTGAGTGTTTCAAAAAATAGAGTATAATCAATGTGTATGAGATGAGTGTAATAACTTATGAAAATGAAATCCAAAGTTTAGAACAAGATTGTATAGACAGTTATGAAACTCAATCCAATACACCACATAGATTGAAGGTTTAAAAAAGATGTACATTGAAGAGAAATTGTAGAACACTCAACTTCAAGTTGAAGTTGAGTTTCTGAAAAATCTTGTGACCATTGGTAACATCTGTGGAAAATTAAAAACAATCAAAGAAGATAAGTACAAGGTTGTTCCTCCACCCTTTAATGAAAATTATTCATTCAATGTGGACAAGGAGAATAGAGGAGCATATCTTGACCAATTCAATAAAGTGTTTGAAGATCAAGAAGAATTTGTTGCGAGTTATAAGATGGTTGATGTTGACGAGGAAAGAGCATTTGTGGTGAAAGCTGTTGAGACAAAAGAGAAGTTAATTGAAAAATCTGTTGGAATTAAAGTTTCAATGAAAGATCAAGAGTGTAATGTGTCAACTGAAGATGATACAAGTGAAACAAGTGATGAATGCTCAAGCTGTGGTAGTTTGAAAGGAAAAGACAAGAGTAAGAAAGGTTCAAAGAACAAGATTCCTTTGTTACCAAAGATTACTCCAAAGATGAAGAAACACCATGAGCAGATGAGAAGAGAACACAAATCCTTTGACATTTGTGGATCTAAAGGAAAGAAAATCAGTGACAATCATGCAAGCAAATTGTCATCCAAGTGATGTAAAAAACAACAAGAAAAATGATGAAATGTTCAAGAGTAATGATCATTTTCTGCCAATCTATCCAGTGTATTCTAATCATGAACTATTTGATGTGGGAGATGTGGAAAACATGGAAGAGTATGTCATAAGATGATCAAGACTAAGAAATGAAAATAATGAGAGCTCAATTAGATTTGAAAAGATAAATTTTGTGAAAAGTTTAGTTGAAAGAGGATATGAAAAGATTGAACACTTCTTACCATTTTCAATCAATTTTGATGGTCAAATTGCCCATCAAAAGACCATTGGAATTGATCCCCCAAGACAAAGTGAAAGATATAAAAGGGGAAACTTAAGTGAAATCTTTAAAGGACAAGCATGGTGCAAAATCTGTGATGTTTATGGTTATCACACTGACACATGTCAAGAAATGTTATCCCCTGAACCATTTCATGTTCCTGACCATACCAAGTTTGGACAAGATTTTGCATTCTACAAGAAAAGACACACTGAGTATTTGAACATGGGAAAGAAGAAAGTTGATGATCAAGTGAAGAATGTTGAACCATTTGAGAAGAAAAGAAGTTTAATTACCAAGAAACTAAACAAAAGTTAATATGTTAAGTCTCAAGATTATGTGAAGTTTGTTGAGTTTGAGAAATCCATGACCAATGAGAGAAAAAGCAAGTTAAAAAAGAAAATCTTCAACAGAAAGCAAGCAAATGAACTCACTGGTGATGAGAAGTTTCTCTTGAAACAGGGATACGAACCACATGGGTTCTTATGGAAGCCAAAGTCTGAAGCTCATGTGACAATCATCAAAATGGAAACATAATTCCCTACTCTGGAAACTCAACTGAAACTGGTTATGAGACTGATGAGTCTTGTTGAGTTTGAGAAATCCATGACCAATGAGAGAAAAAGCAAGCTAAAAAAAATATTCAACAGAAAGCAAGCAAATGAACTCACTGGTGATGAGAAGTTTCTCTTGAAACAGGGATACGAACCACATGGGTTCTTATGGAAGCCAAAGTCTGAAGCTTATGTGACAATCATCAAAATGGAAACAGTCATTGAAGAATGCAATAGCATAATTCCCTACTCTGGAAACTCAACTGAAACTGGTTATGAGACTGATGAGTCTTGTGAATTACATTATGTGGATCCAAAACCAAATGCAACTGATGATGATGTTCCTTATGACTTGCAAGCTGAAATGGCTTGTAATTCATCACTAAACTGATCTTTTTCTTTTGAATTGTGTAGGAACAGTCCACAGAAGTGAATGATGTATTTAATATGGACAGTGGATGTTCCAGTCACATGACCTGTGTCAAAAGATCATTTGTTAATTGTAAAGAAAGTTTGAAGGTCCAGTCGCTTTTGGTAGTGATGAAAATGGAGGGAAGATTGTGGGTAAATGCATTCTCACCAATGGGAAAGTGTCGTTTGATAATGTTTTCCATGTGGAAGGTCTGCAATATAATCTTTTAAGCATATCTCAAATGTGTGATAAATGTTATAAGGTTGGATTTGATGAATCTCACTGTTTCATTCTGAAACCTGAGTTTGTGATTCCACCTGATATGCTTATGATGATGGCCCCTAGAAATGGAAAATTTGTATGAATTAAGAATGAAAGATGCCATTTCTAAAGGTGGAACATGCTTTGTCTCCAAAGCATATGAAAAGGAGTCAATACTATGACATAGAAACCTATGTCATGTGAATCTCAAGAATATGAACAAACTTGTTAAAGGTGAACATGTCATTGGTTTACCAACAAGATAGTTCAAATTGGATGATAAATGCATTTCATGCCAAAAGGGGAAGCAACATAAATCATCTCATAAAACAAAACTCATAAATTCAATTAGACAAATACTTGAAATGCATCATATGGATCTCTTTGGTCCTGTGAGTGTTCCAAGCATTGGTAAAAAGAGGTATTGTTTAGTGATTATAGATGATTATTCAAGATTCATATGGGTACACTTTCTGAATTCAAAAGATGAAGCTGCTGAGATGATCAAAAGTTGTGTAACCAGGATTGAGAATCAGTTAGATGCAAGAGTGAAGGTTATGAGAAGTGACAATGGCTCTGAGTTCATGAATGGGACAATGACTGAGTTTTGTCAAGCTAAAGGAATATTTCAACAATTCAGTGCCCCTAGAACTCTAGAACAAAATGGTATTGCAGAAAGAAGAAACAGACCATTAATTGAGGCTGTAAGAACCATGCTTGCAGATGATTAATTGCCTGTAACATTTTGGGCTGAGGCAATTAACACTACATGTTATGTTCAAACAGAGTCCTTCTCAACGAAAGACAAAACAAAACTCCCTATGAGATTTTGTACAAAAGAAAGCCCTACATCCAGTTTCTCAAGCCATTTGGTTGCAAATTCTCTTTGTTAAACACTAAAGATTATTTGAACAAGTGTCAATCAAAATCTTTAGATTGTTTCTGTATTGGATATTCTTCACATTCAAAGGCTTATAGAGTTTATGTGAAAGATCATTTGAGTGTGATTGAATCTTCTGATATAATCTTTAATGAAACTCAGTTCAATACTGTTGATGGATCAGCATGGTTGTTTGATCTAGGGAAGTTGATCAAATCATTCAAAATATCCTAAAGATATTGATGAACATTCTTCTTATAAAACAAGTGTTCCTGAAGCAACTTCTGAAAAGAAAATTGATTCAAGCAGATTATGGTTTAAAGTTGCTGATGAAGAACATGAATTCTATTTTAGCAGGGAGGTATCTAATGAAGAAGATGAAAATGAAGTTGAGTAGAATAAACAACTTGATCATCCACAAGATCAAGAAGATCATGACATGAATACTAATCAAACAAGTGACCATCAAGATTAAGACAAAAATGAAAGACAATCAAGATTTAAAACCTTGTTTCTAAATTTGAATATGGGAAATTATGTTGCATCAACATTGACTCAGGATGTTGAAGAAGCTGCAATGAATAATGAATTACCAGATTTAATCATTGAAGAACCTGATCTTAATGACTGAAATCTTGATTCAAACATTACTTCTAATCAAATCATTCAAAATTCCTCTGTTCAAATAAATCATCCTGCTGAAAACATAATTGGTAACCTACATGAAAGAGTGACCAGAAGTGCATCTGAAACTGCAAACATTTGTTTGTACTCCTGCTTTCTATCCCAAATAGAACGTAAGAGCATTGTTCAAGCTTTGAAGGAAAATAGTTGGGTACAAGCAATGCAGGAAGAGTTAGCTCAGTTCAGAAATCTGCAAGTCTGGGAACTAGTTGATAAACCAAGAGGAAAATTTGCAATTGGTACCAAGTTAGTTTTCAGAAACAAGAAGGATGAAAGAGGGATTGTAATGAAGAACAAGGCAAGACTAGTTGCAATTGGATGTCTACAAGAAGAAGGGATTGACTTTGAAGAAGTATTTGCTCCAGTAGCAAGGCTAAAAGCAATAAAAATCTTCTTAGCCTATGCTGCTTCGAAGAATATAAGAGTGTTTCAGTTAGATGTTAAATCTTCTTTCTTGAATGACAAAATAGAAGAGGAGGTGTATGTCGCTCAACCTCCAGGATTTTAGGATCCTGATTATCCAAATAGAGTATAAAAACTTAACAAGGCTTTATATGGACTACATCAAGCTCCAAGAGCTTGGTATGATGAGTTGTCTAATAATCTACTTGCTAATGGTTTTCAAAGGGGAGCCATTGTCAAGACCCTCTTTTACAAGAAAAAAATGAAGATAATTACTTCTACTTCAAGTGTACGTTGATGAAATCATCTTTGGGTCAACAAATAAACATATGTGTTTATTGTTTGAAGAGTTCATGAAGTCTAAATACTGTAGAGTTCTATAGGAGAGATGAATTTATTTCTTGGATTTCCAGTTCAACAAAAGATGAATGAAATATTCTTTGTCAATCCAAGAATGTACAAGACATCTTGAACAAGTTTAAATGCCTAGACTTGAAGACTGGTACTACTCCAATGGACACACATGAGAAGATGGTAGCTGATGAGAAGGGGGAGCTTGTAGATCAACATGAATGTAGAGCTAAAATTGTATCATTGATGTATCTGACTGCTTCAAGACCATATATCAATTTGCTGTGTGTGTTTGTGCAAGATTCCAAGCAAATCCTAAAGTATCTCATATGAATGCTATCAAGAGAATCTTTAGATATCCGAAAGGAAAGCCTGACTTGGGTATTTGGTATCCCAAGAACAATGCTTTTGATCTACTTGCCTACACAGATAGTGACTATGATGGATGCAAAATGAGCGGGAAGTTAACATCAGGTGATTGTCAATTCTTGGGAGACAGGCTGGTATCATGGAAATGCAAGAAGCAAACGACTGTTTCAATCTCAACTGCTGAAGCTGAATACATTGCTGCATCTGCTTGCTGTGCTCAAGTCATCTGGATTCAGAATCAACTGTTTGATTATGGTCTGAATTACTTGAACACTCCTATTTTCATTGATAACACTGCTGCATTGCTCATTGTTAAGAATCCTTTTCAACACTCAAAGACCAAGCATATTGAAATCAGACACCATTTTATCAGAGATTGCATTGAGAAAGAACTAATAGAAATGAAAAGAGTTGACACTAGTGACAACTTGGCTGATTTATTCACCAAGCCACTAGATAAAACTAGATTTAACTTTCCATTAAAAGCTTGTTTAGATAATCAACATTTCTTTCTACCATTTGCCTTTGATACATTTGGTTTTCTAGCTCCAGAGGCTGTGAAATTTTTGAGAAGGGTTCAGCGCGTCGTACACGGAACCTCTTCATCTTCTAGGTCCCAAAGTTTCGTTTTTAGCAGGATTGGCTTTGCTATTCAAAAGGGGGTTGCGGCGCAGCTTGTTGCCCGTTTACCTGCCACTTTATTGTAATCGTTTTATAGTAAATTATATAAAATATGTGTCGATTATTATTATTATTATTCACCATTTGAGTTTTAACCTTTAAAAGCTTTAGGCATGATCAACTCTGATGAAGTCTGATTAATGATATATGCTCAATGTGCAAACTGACTATCTGTTAAAAGGTTTTGAGTGATTTATCAATGATTTGTGTATGAATATGTGTATTTTAAATGCTTTGTGCTTACTTGAACATGTATGACTTAGGCATCTATGATGCTTAGGTATGTTTTTGTGATTTAGAATCTCGATAGTTTGATGAGTGTGATTACATTTGCTTTGAAATGTTTATCTGCATGCTTATTTGATAACTTGATCATGATGTGATGTTTTGAAATGATTATGTGCTTAGGACATGATAGACTATGCATGATTTATCTTGATTAGAACTTCATGTTAGCCCGCGTGTGTTAATGCATTACTGTCATTATTGATTATGTTTACTTGTGTTACAATTTGTTTAAGTCAAGAAATTGCTTTGATATTAAACTTTTGTGCTAAATGAACATTTTCAGAGAAGTTTTTCAAAGTATAATATTTTTGACAAATGAGCAAGGTAATGGTGCAATAATATGATAAGACTATTTAGTTCAAGCTTAAAAGGTTTTTCAATGAAACTTGATCCAACCTTATGGGAAATGATAGTAGATTGATTATTTATATCAATCATATGGATTTAATAGGCTGAAAAGACTATTAGTGCAGTCATTGATATGTATGGTAGCTTTCCATGATGTGTAAAAACTAAGGTGATATAAACATAATGAAAATGCTAAACTTAATATGGAGATACATTGTTTGAATATGCATGTTTCAGATAAATCTCTCCAAATGATAGGCAGAATAGTAACTATCCAGTCATACACAAGCCTGTTGGTATTTGGTCACACAAAATGAATCATTTTATATATATATGACAAAGAACAAATTTGAGCAAAAGGATTATAAATCAACTAAAAGTTGATAAAATTATAAACATGAGGTTTTAAACTAGAACTACAAAGGTGGGGCATCAATGTAAGTGCTAAACACCTTGAATTTAAGGAAATTAAGTCCGTATTGCGTGGCATGTAAGTCCAACGTTCAACCTCAAAGTTTGAAAAGTTTTGAAAAGTTAAATATTAAGAAATTTATTAAGGTTCTGTCATAAAAAATATTTTGAACAAATATCAGGGGGTTGAATTCAATTTGGGGTGATCTAGAGAAAGCCAAATAAGCCTTGAGAAGAGATATGGAGCATCATAGTGCAATAAGTGTTATCTATTATGTATTATGCAACTAAATGAATCTTAAGCATTTGCCAAAGTAATGAAATTCATGCTAAGTAAATACCTGCTATTAACCTGCCTAATGTCTCACAATAATACTGAGAATGAAGTATTGAAAGGCGACTTAATCAATATGATCCCATGTTGAGGTCTTTTCATAAAAGAGAAAAGGATTTGGATTGATTAAATGGAAATTTGATCTCATAATGCACCATTTACTCTTAAACTTTGAACAAAAATAAAAAAAATTGTTTAAAAGTAAGGTTTAAGCCAAACGTGTTGCATTTTTACTCTGAATATGTATGAATATGTACTTTCAAGTAAGTTTTAATGTTTATGAACTTTCGAGTAAACTAAGTTGTTTTATTTGAAGTTTAACTCATTCAAGTATACTTGATGGATGTTTAATATGAATATATCTAACTATGCCTTGAATATATGTTTCGAGTAAACTTGTGTGTTTAGTTGACATTTGTCTATTCCAAGCATACTTGATGAATTCTCACAAAAAATGATCTAAATGAATATTTTTTGAGTAAACTTGACTATTTACTTGCTGTTTAGCTCTTTCGAGTAAACCTGGTATATCTTCAAGCATAATTGTTAAAATATTGATTTAGTTAAGTGTTGATTATGTCTGAATACTTTGTTTCTGAAATTGCAAGTGTTTTCGAGTAAACTTTGTTTATCGAGCAAACTTCAAGCTTCAAGCACACTTGTATATTAAAATAATATCTCAAGTGTTCTTCAAGCATACTTGCAAATTTTAAGTGTTTTTGAGCAAACTTTATTTCTTGATCACACTTTATGCTTTGAGCACACTTTTATGTTAATATTTAACATTATAAGTATTCTCAAGCATACTTTATGTTTTTGAAGTATTTTCGAGTAAACTTTGTTCTTCGAGTATACTTTGAAGCATATCTTCAAAGAATGTTATTTCTTTGTTTTTCTAAGTAGATTCGAGTAAACTTTGAGTTGGTAAAGTATTCTAGTAAGGTTTGACATTTAGGAATATTTCTAAGTTACTATTTTGGGATCTTTATTGATCTCGAGTAAAGTTGTCTGTTTGAACAAATATACTTGATTACAAGGCTTGTGATTAATTTCTCAAGCGATCCAGTATATTCGAGTAAACTTCTTTCATTTTATTTACTTATTATATTTCAAGTAACTTTAAAACACGAGTAAACTCTGGGAACGAGAAAGCTTTGGTAAAATACTTTATCAAGCAAGCTGTGTGCTTGAAAATTTCAAATCTGGGTTTTTGACAGTATTCATGTACTAAATGACAAAAATCGTTTAAAACCCACTTTTAAACGCACAATGCGTACACTTATAAAAGAGGGGCTTAGAAACAATTTTAATTCATCTTTTCCCTCTCTCTCTCTCTCTCTCTCTCTTTTCTATTATCATACACTTGCTCGTGACCTAAGTCATCCAACCGTTGCTCACTAATCCTACCAAAAAATTATCATCCACTTAACTCCGACTTGGTAAGCTTTAATTGAATGATTTCCGACATTCATTATATGAGTTTAGGGTTTCAATTTTCATTTTTACTGACAACTCTGTTTTATGTGTAGGTTATATTAATGTTGAAGAACAGGTTCATAAAGACTATCCTTTTATACTTTCTTCTTCAATTATATCTACTTGCATGTTCAATTGATGTTCATAATTGACTGATTATTGCTTTGAATGTGTATTTTGTTTGTGTCTGTGTAGATAATGGTGTAAGAATTTGAGCCAAAGCACAACATGTGCGCTTTTCTCCAAATCACTAAGGAGAATCTCCCACTAGAGCTTATGATACGGTGGTTGTTGCGCTCCAACCTCATATTTGCACTAACTGAAAGCCCCATAATTTATAGAAATCATCATCTTGATTTATGGAATTCGGCTCAACTAGTAGATGATATGAATGATCGGAGAATAGAGTCCACTGTGCTGGGCTGGGAGGTGGAAATAACTGAACAACTTCTTCGTGCTAGCTTCCAATTACAAGATGATCTTGAAGTTCAATTGTCATATTCAGCACAGAGATTGTTAAGAGTTTTTCAAGAGACAATGGGCTATCAGGGCAATATTAATGAGGGTCAAATCCAAAAGAGAATGTTTCCATTGCTTTACCGATTCCTCATTCATCATATTATCCAAAGTTTAACACCAATGAGGGGAACATTGACTCTAATGTGTAGAGAGATATCTACAACAACTGTGGCTATAATATATGATCGCCCATTCAACTTTTCTAGGATGAGGGCTTGGTCATGAATGTCAGGAAGGCTGAGAAAGACAGATGCTTGATGTACCCTCGGTTCCTGCAAATAATATTCAACATCTTACATCCAGATTTTCCTATAGTTGGTATAACACATGTACTACAGGAGCCTAATGTGTTCAGGAGAATTAATAGATTGGGTCTAACCAGCCAATTCAACCCGGAAGTGGAGTTTAACATCCTTTCGTGGTTAGTGAACAATGACATGGAGATAATGGAGGTTCTTGCTTCACCTATGGTGAGCAGTGATGAAGAAGAGCGTGATGAAGATGATGAGGATGACAATGACTCTGATAATGATGATGTATATGGAGGAGACAATGTTGTTGGAGGAGAGAATGTTGATGAAGGAGTTAATGTTGTGGAAGATAATGATGTACAAGATGAGGGGAAGTATTACATGATGTAGTTGTTTCTACAGCAACACCACCTGTTTCACCATCAACCCAATCACCACCACAATATCAAATCCATGAACCTTATATTCCTTCACCATCTCACTTTTCCCAGACCTGTGAACCACTTATTTCATCACCACCATCTTCCCCACTAATCCAAACCCAAACAGAAACCCAAACCTTAACCCAAACTGAAACTGATCCAGAACCCTATATCCCAGAACTTATCCCTTACCATCTCATAAACCATCCCAACACACCTTACCAATCACCTACACAATCACTAAACCTTGATCAAAATGACATTCCTTTATCCTCACCCATTCAAAGCCATTCACAAACTATCCACAACCCGTATCACCAAACTCAACCATCCCAACCCTCTGAATCTTCTGAATCTGATCCTATTTCTCCAGTTTCATCTCATTATCCGTTGAAAAGGAATTTTGATCTTATTGTGGAAAACTCTGTTTTGAAGACTGAAAATCATGACTTGAAGGAGAAAAACAAGAATTTGGAATCCCAACTGGAACAAGCCCTATTAAGAATTCAAACCCCGGTGACTAAGGTTGAGAAGACCTCAGATGCACCAAAATAGGGGGAGAAGGTATCTGTTGCTGGTGGAAGTGCTATTAAGGATGATGCATTGAAAAAATATATGTGAGTAGTGATGAGGATAAAGTGGAGGAAAGGAAGGCTGATAAAGATGTGAATGATGAGGCTGAGGAAGATGTGAATGATGATAATGTGAATGATGATGATGATGATGATGATATTATAATAGAAAATGTAGTTGAGAATGTGGTGGAGGAGATAGTTGATGATGTTGTTCTCAATGATGTGAACAATGATGAGGAAAATGATGAAATAAATCAAGATGACCTTGATCTTGAGATTCTGTATGGATAATTTGATGATATTGAATCGTTGATCGCTGAAGAAAAAGAGAAGGAAGTGGATGAGGAGTTGGAGGATTTGCTGAAAGAGATAGATGAATTTCCGCCCACTATAGTAAAGGAGATTGGACCATCCAGGCTTATTGATGAGGATGAGGATGAGGCAAGGAAAAGGGAGAAAGGAAAAGCAGTGGCTGAGCTTGAAGGTCTGCTGCAGTCTCTAAAAAGAAAGGAAATAGAATCAAGTGACCAACTTTTATTTGTTAATAAGTCTGCTGATGAAGGGAAGAAAAGTCATGACAAGATTATAAATGAATGGGTTCAAAGAGACTTGTTATACTACTGTCTAACACAAAAAGAGATATAAGAACAAACAATCATTGTAACAACTCGGGTTTTCGAACTTATACTTTTACCTGAATCGGTTCAATGTTCGGGTTATTAAATAAATATAATTGCGTTTATCGAGTCAAATTGATTATTTTATAAATATTTAATTACTTATGATTATATCTTTTAAGTTTTGACATAATTAACCGAAAATACAAGATTTATCTTCTTTTGTTTCATCTTTAAACTCCAAGGACTAAAAGGCAAAAAATTATGTATTATTATATTAGTATTCTATGGCCCGTTTCCCATACCCGTATTCAGATCCAAAAACCCAGTACCCTGGACCCAAACCCGGATCCATTTTTGTTTTATACCCGATTCCCAAATTGTTGAGCCTTGGACAACAATCTTCATAATAAACTTGGCAATTGGATCTCTTGATATATTGTTTATGTTATAATCGGCCTTAGCTGTCAATCAATTATGTTAACATAATCGTTTTTGATCTATTTTCCCTAAATACGTAGCCGACACCCTTGCAAACTTGGAGAACACGAAATAGTTAGTAATAATTCAATTAAATACATAGATACGATCCTCATATCATAGCCGACATTACCCCTATGTATAATTATACTAGATTGATCTCTAAACTGCTCATTCGTAACCCTTAAGCACCGACCCTGCTTCTGTCCGATTACCCTACCTCTGATCATCATATAAGGTATTTAATTACATGTTTAGAATCGAAATACTGATGTTATCAAAAGCCCTATAATCTATTATCACAACATCAATCAGATTAACCGATTGATGTTGTAAGGGTTTGTTTGTAATTATGTTCAGATTGCATTTGTTTATAAACTATGGTTCCTATATTTTAGCGCAAGTAGCTGGTAGCCCAGATGGTTAATACATTATTTACAGAGTGGTAGGTCGCGGGTTCGAGTCCTTCCCACCCCGTTTACATAAATTTTTGGTATCTTTTGTTTTTAAATCATATTTTAATAAATAATAAATAATAATAACCAATATGAATCATATTTTCTTAATCTTGTTTCCTCGCATCTTTCCGTTCATGTATAAATAATAACACGTATTTAATAATACATTGGATTTATAGATTTAATAGATATTTGAAGGTTCCAGCCGGATCACACAGGAATATCTCGTAACACGAGGGTGTGAAATGCCCACGTAATACGATACGAGCGTAAGATAGATAATACGTTGAACCGATAAAACAAACACACGGCACAATACTAATAAACTCGATTGTATTGCAACACTTCAACACGTGATATCAATAATCACTAACACACGTTCAGGAAAAAAAAAACCTTTTTCACTTCGATAAGCCGAAGTGAGGTTTAAATAGACCTCGACAACTTCGCCTAACATACTAGGCGAAGTTGTCATAACTTCGCTTATCCTCCAAGTTAACCTACATCCCAGGCGAACTTATACAAAACAATATTCAAAACCAGACAAACAATCTAAAACGATTACAGACACATACAAAACACAAGATACTGAACTACTGACATTATGCACCAACAGACTCCCCCTTGGCATTAGCTTCATATCTCTATCTTCATTCTCGTGTCTAGTAATCCCAAAAATCTCGTGCCACCCGTCTTCAAGCATGAACGCCCTGTCTTACACAGACAGAGACCACCATCTGGTACTTCTTGGCTTCATCTTTCCACGCAGGAATGTAGAATATCTTCTTATCGTTTAGTACCTGCAAATCAGCTTGAGACAAATTTACCAAGTGCATGGGATCATACACTCTCATAATCTCTTGTTCGTCCTCATCTTCCATAACAGCTTCAGCTGTTTGACTATCAACGTACCACTACTTGAGACTCTTTAAAACATCCTTGGGCATTATCTTCATCGACACTTCTTTCAAACACCGAATCGGCTTATATTTCATCACCATCCAAGGTTTGCCATCAGCTCGCATTCCCCTTTCCTTATCTTCAACTAACTTCCCTTTCTGAGGCTTTAACAACTCAAACTTCTTCTCTTTCACACTTTCTTTCCACACCATCTTCCCAATTATTCTAGCCATATTGTCATCACTCCTATTAATCAATCTCAATTTAGCCAAATCCTTCACCTCACACTCAGGCAAGGTATTGAGCGATCTCAAAGTCTTCTTAAAATACTGAATCCCATCAAAGCGTTTAATCACAAATAACTTTAACTGCTCATCATACAGCCAGCAAATAATACCTTTCTTCGACTCTGCATACCCCTTGATATTGTAACTCTTTTTGAACATTGTTGGAACCGCTGGCTTCTTTGTCTTGACAAACCACTGAGCACAGCCTTCTTTCCATCTGGGCTGTTCTTCCCACTCAGACTCATCTGACACATCCATATCTTGACTCACATTCACCTTGTCAACATCTGGAATATCATGTTCTACACTATCATCCACAATTTCACTATCAATCACAATCTGTTCTCCTATCTTTTCAATCTCATCAATAGTTAACACATCATCTGTTAAATCATCATCATCACCCAACATTTCCTCATCATCAACAACAACGACATTCTCACCACCTAATCCACCTGATGTACCAGTTGACTCCCCCCTGAGATGTGGAAGTCCCAAGAGTTTGTTCAGTTCTTGGCAACTCACCACCTGCACCTTTCGATGCATTGGGATCATCATCTCTATCTTGTCTCTTCTTGGTTCTCAACTCGTCGCCCTTGCAGCTCGTTTCCCCCTGAGATGCTAAGAACTCTTTAAGGGTATCAAATAATTTACCGTGTTAAACAAGGAGGGACGACTGTAACTGGTTCTCTGCCACAAGTCTCTGGATGGCATGAGTTTGGATGAGATTAATTCTTGACTGTTCAGCAACCACCCTTTCAAGAGCTGCTATCCTCTCGAAATCTGATAAAGTAGCATCAAAATCAAACCTTATGTGAGAAATGTCTTGAGCATACGGTGGAGGAATGCCCAAACTAACTGGAATATCAGAAGTAGTCGGAAAAGTAACTGCGAGTGGTATTGAAACAGGCATCCCCGCAGTAGCAACTAATGTTGACTCAACAAATCTTGCAACAACCTCCGATAGAGTGACAGTAGGAGGTGGCAAGGAGACTATCTCCGGTGCTGTGAATTGAAACGTGGTCGGAGGAACACCAAAAGATGACGATGTTGTCACCACGGGAACACTTGAGATAATCGGTACTGTCACAGTCATAGAAGCAGGAACCATAGTCATACCAGACAAGGAGAGAAACGAACCACCCTTGAGCTTTCACCAACTCCTGAACTTTCACCAGCTCTGACCTTCTTCGATCTTCGTACCAACTTGTCTAACTCCTCCTCATAGTCAGATTCACTGTCATCCGAGTCTTTCTTTCTCTTGCCATGTATTCTTTCTTGTCTGACCAGAATCTGTTGTGCTTCAACGATATCGTCAGTGGAGGAATCAGATTCGGTTCTCTCAGAATCCGCCACAGACGTAGCGACCATAGAAACATTCACACCAGATGCCTTAGCTACTGGGGCTCGAACCTCAGCAGCTGGATCAATTTGTTCCATCTCAAAGAACCCTTTCCCTCCAAAGGTGACTTCAAGATCAACATGTTCTTCCGGAGCTGCAACAGGATCAGCAGGCAGTGCTTGATGTACCACAGGTGGTGGTTGAACCACAGGAGGTGGTTGAGGAACATTAGCCTGTTGCGGTGCCGAGTCACGAAATTCATCTCCTGGAGGAGCAACATAAGCAGGATTCACCAAATAACCAAACAATGCAGTGTGCCGCTGATGAAGTTCCGGTTTGCTACGAGCACTTAATGACCTACATTGCGCAAAATTCTCTTACTCACACTTTCAACATAACGGATAGGACGTCGTTGAGGCAGCGTAGGGGCTACGTGATTCAGAATCATCTGGAGGAATCTCGGGTACATCAAAAATCTTTCCCTGGCGACCGCGCGTCTCTGACGATCAATTTCATAAAACACTATCTGACTAAAGCTGTAGGGCTTGTTGTAAGTCAGGGCAGTCATTGCAGATTGCATCGTTGCCCCCATACCGTCTGTACCAGCTTTACGACCAGACATGCACACTATCATCACGTGCATCAGAAAACGCCACTGATCTAATAAAAATCCCTTTCTCCTTTGAGTGTCACCCAACGGACCCGAACAACCCATACGCAGAAACGCACCATCTCTGAACGGAGCCGGAAAATCTGTTGGATCATTTGTAGTTTCAACCCCGAACTGTAAAGCGACCCTTATTTGATCTGCCGAGAACTGTACCACCTGATTGTTCACTGTAGCGCGCATAACAGGAGGATCAACGCTACAGTCATATTCAACCGTTCGCTAAAAGTCTTCGATATTTGGTAGTGAAATGGGGAGAGTAGTCGTGATGGCGTGAAAAATACGTGAGCGAACGAGGAATGAAATGTAACATCCTAAAATTTTTATATGATAAATAAAAGAAAGTTATGTTTAGTAATTTCACGTTTTAGTTATTTAATGTCGAGTAAGGAACGGGTCTTGGGCTTAGTTATTTTATGAACTCGGCCTGTCTCGACCCGTAGGAAGCCAACCCGAGCCTAACCAAACCCGTAGTATATAAACGAAAGTTCTTGACACTTCCACCATTTTCACCATCTTCCTTCACTTACACCCACCCAAACACTCTCATTTCTAGAGAGAGAAGCTAGAGAGAGAAAGTTCTCAAATCACAAATCCGAGTCCACAATCTTGTTCCTAATCGTTTTTGGTAAGTCCCTCTCGAAAATCATCCGTTTTCATAACCATTTCGGCCTCAAATCGAGCAAAAACGTAACTTGAGTTTTCGGGTCAAAAACCGCCTTGTTTTGGTGTCAAAATGCAAGCTTTTGTGTTTAAAAGTACTAGGAATCGATAGCCCTTTCAATCCCGAGCATTTCTATGTCAAAAACTTCGATTTTGGGTCAAAAATCTGGAAAATCTGGAAAACCCGTGGGTTTCTCCGTCGCCCAGCTTGAAGGAGTCGAATCAGACTCATTCGATCGAACCAGTCGATCGAATCAGTCCATTCGATCGAATGCGTAGATCGAACAAGTCCAGTCGACCGAATAGGGAAGCAACCGAATGGTCTCCAACTCATTCGATCGAATGAGTTTTGTATTCGATCGAATGAGTGTTGTATTCGATCGAACGTGTTCCTATTCGATCGAACGTGTTCCTGTTTGATCGAACGTGTTCCTATTCGATCGAACGTGTTGTATTCGATCGAACGTGTTCCTATTCGATCGAACGTGTTCCTATTCGATCGAATCAAGCCAGAACCAAGCTGTTTCCAAGTTCGCCTAAGGTTTAACTTCGCCTGAAGCGAAGTTCGTCTATAAAATAAATTAAAAACCTAATGGAAAATGTGTTAAGGCAGTTATCGAAAATAAAATTTTTCCAAGCTGACCTGGCAGCTTAACCCCAGCCAGGGGCTCTGCCCCTTGGACCCCGCTAGGGGCTGCCGCCCCTAGAACCCCGCTGCCAGGGGCGCTGCCCCCGGACCCCCGTTCATTGTGGGTCATATATAGATAGAAATACAAACGAGTAGCAGTAGTTAATTGATATGTGTAAATATTATACAGTTAGCCGAGCCCAGTTAAAGAAAGGAATTACGATCAACGGCGAGCGTAACAGGATCCAGGTGAGTTTCTAGCCCCATTTATGTGTTACGTCTTCGGGGCTGTGTGCATACTCAATATGTTTGTTAATACACTTATCCTAAGAGATAAGTGTATGCCTTATGTGAATAATGTGAAATGTATGAATGATGGCATGACGGTACGTGAACGATCTTCGGATATTGCACGTACTGTCAGGTTGTAACGCTAAGTTAAGGTAAGTATGATATGTATGCTTAGGGGTATGAACGTAAGAAAGTTAATAAAAGAAGGAAATAACGGATGTATGGTTGTATGGCAACGAAGAGGGAATCGAACCCTACTAATATTCGAAAACATGGGACCAGACCCTAATAATATCTGTGATGTTAGGGACCAGACCCTAATAATATCTGTGATGTTAGGGACCAGACCCTAATAATATCTGTGATGTTAGGGACCAGACCCTCATAATATCTGTGATGATAGGGACCAGACCCTTATAATATCTGTGATGTTAGGGACCAGGCCCTTATAATATCTGTGAGGTTATAGGGCGAAAGGCTCTTTAAAACGTATGATTATGAATGTAAAGAAAGTATGTAAGTAAGAAAGAAAGTATGTAAGTAAGAATGAAGGTATGAGTACTTATGTGTGAATGAAAGAAAGTTATGAGGTTAAGTACGTATGTATGTAACAAGGTATTGTATGGTAGTGTATGATTAACTAGAACTCACTCAGCGTAGCTGACTTTTAGTATGCACGCAGGTGAGTAGGTTGAGACAGCTGGCTTGAGTGGAGGACACATGGCAGAAGACTAAAGCCTGGCATCTGAAGATCCGATATGTTTTATAAGTTACGTTTTGATTTTGAAAGACAAGAGGAATGTTTAAAGACATGATTATGAATTGATATGTAATGTTTTATGAAAGTTTTATATTCCGCGTAAAGTTTTTAATTAACTCTGATATTTAGAACTGTGTTTATGAGTAAATCCAACACGAAAGTAGGGTTACCGGTAACGGGGCCTTACAAGTTGGTATCAGAGCATAAGTTCGAGAGATTTAAGCATCCTACATGCTTAGACTCGAACAGAAAATGGGATTTAAGTAAGAAAGGAAAGAAGATGCCAGTTCAAGAATGCCATGTGTCGCTCAAGCAAGATCAGTAAAGGTAAAGTGTATGATTAAATGATATATGTTAATGAGAGAGAAAAGATATGTGAACGATAGGGATAGGAATAATTGACTGTTTGAATTGACAAACTGCTTAAGTAGAACCAGCACAAATAGACTCATAAAGGGAAGTGTATATGACACGGAAAGTAACGTGATCAGCTAATCGCAACTGGCCACTGTTATTACCTGTTAGCCTTACTATCCTTGTACTAGATAGTTCCTTGAGTGATGATGTTTGTGTTTTCTCATATAGGATACTGATGGCTGGAGCTGGAGAATTTGTTGAAGCTGGGGGTCGCACTGGACGTCGTGGCAGGCCTCGTCTTGTCCGGCAACCCTCGGTAGAAGAAGCTTCCCACACCGAAGATGAAGGAAGCGCAGCTGGAGGAGACCAGAACAACAACGAGGAAGTTCAACTTAGTCCTGCAGTTCAAGCAGCCATTGTTCAGGCTGTAGTTGCTGCTGTGAAGAACCTGAATCCCGAAGGATCTGCTGGAAGCCGTGAACGAACTGCTGAAGGGGCGGGTGGTGATGGTAGAAAGGATGGGGAAGGTGAAAGAGGGGCCTCGAGTGGGGATAAGTCTGTGAAAGTCGATGATAGGAGAGGAGGACAAGGTGGGTGCAGCTATAAGTCCTTCAAAGGTTGTGACCCGCCTAAGCTGACTGGTTTAGGAGACGCAGTCGCTACTCTCCAGTGGATAACCGCTATGGACAAGGTTATCCGCATTAGCGAATGCCGTCCCGACCAAGCTGTGGGCTATGCTACTCAGTCATTCGTAGATGAGGCTATGTATTGGTGGGAGAGTGTGGAGCAGAGGAAGACCCGTGAAGAGATCAAAGGGATGAAGTGGGAAGATTTGAAAGAGTTGGTAATGAAGAAGTTCTGTGCAGATGCCGAGGTTGAAAGAACGGAGATGAAGTTCCAGAATTTAAAAGCCGGTATGATGACGCATCGTGAGTATACCACGGAGTTCAACCGACTATCTAGGTTGGTGCCTGACATGGTTGACACTGAGGTCAAGAGAATCAAGTGTTATGTGAGGGGGTTGCCACAAAAGGTCCGCATGTTAGTCAGGGCGGTTCAACCTGCTACTTTTGATTCGGCTGTTGGACTCGCGGAAATGGTCTATGCTGACATGGCCGCGGATGATGGGGTGGAAAGTGTTGGTTTTTATACAAGATTATCAAAGTTCAAGTTAACCAAAATTAACTAGAAAACGCAACGGAAGCTTAGATTTTAAAACTTGTTATAAACATACCATTATGTTAAAACTAAAAACCAATGAACAAGGATCAAAATTACAAGAACAAGATGCTCACAAAATGTAAATTGTACCTTCTTCTACCTTTAGAAGAACAAGCAAGTTGTTGAAGATGATGGTGGATGAATGGCAAGCCTCCAAAGAAGAAGACCTCAAGAGTGTGATACCCCAAGCTATTTGTGATAACACCAAGTTGATTGCTAGGAATTATGAACACCAAAACAAGCTCACCAAGCTCTCCCAAAATCCCCAAATGAGCCGTGGGGTGTATAGAGAGAAAAGAGTTTGAAAAATTCAAAAGTTTACTTGAGAATCCAAGAAGGGGACAAGACCCAAATGCATGTAATTTGAATGGAGATATAAAGGGATGGTCAACACAAAAGGACAAAACATTTGGTTGGACCAAAACCTCCACCCACATGGGGTGGCCGGTTTTTTTTTTTTTTTTTTTTTTTTTTTTATTTATTTTATAGTTGTTTTGTTTTAACATTTAAAACATCTCCATTTATTTTATAAAACTCATTTTTATAAAATGCACATACATTTATGTAATTATTTAACCAATTAAATAATTATTTTATATAAACAAATTATCCAGATAATTTATTTAAATCCTCAAGTGTGTTTGTTTAGAAAACCAATTTTCTAAACACGTAGTGTTCGGTATTCGTTTAAATGATCAAATCATTAAAGAATACATTTGGTGTCGTCTAGCTTGTTATTGGGTATGACCCGACTTGGATCAAACACAGTTAGCCACATTAGTATAAGTATGTGTCTCGGGCACACGTAATTCCAACAATCTCCCACTTGCACGAGATACATAGAAAATTAATGCAAGTGGTGAATACCGCCTAACAACAGTTCACCACCCCTAATGTGTTTGACGAAGTGCCATTCAATAACATCATCCCTTCAAGTTCCTTACTTGATATGATTTAGGTGAATCTATCATTATATCCCTTTGTTACTAGATGTCATGTTGGATCTAAGAGACATAGGCGATCATTCTCTTTACAATTCAACTTTATCAGGCCTTAGTCATCTAAACTCTCAACACATAAGAGGAACAAATTCCTTCTTGACTGTATACGCCTCTCACTATCACTTTTATACTCCACCTGAGCTCATCCTTATGTACCATCTTTTACGAATAACGAAGGGGAGAGTCAAAGTGTAATACTTGGTGAAAATCAAGACCCAGTATACATCTCAGGTCTAAGGATAATATGAAATTCTCCTTTACTCAAAATTACTAATGATCAAGTCAATCGACTCCATGTAGTAATATTGAGAGCGGGTCAGTCCAATATTTGTATCCCATAAATATCTATGAACCTTGGCAGCAAACCTATGCTCCATATTCATTCCTTATGAATATCCACCAATCCTAGTTCATAATAGTCTTGCTTCATATTTGTTCCCACAAATGTGATCGACTACGGACTTTTAGAATAAGATAACTTATTCATGGATTAAACATGCAAAATCAGAATTTAACTCAAGATTCCATAATCATATAAAAGAGTTAAATTACAAAAGTCTTTTAAACTTTAATACAAAATAGATCAAATCCAATTACTAGAATATCGAAGTCCTAAGCCACTCGCATGACGCTCATGTTTCGGTCTTTCTAGGAGCTTCGTGAATGGATCCGCAAGATTTTGATCAGTTCCAACTTTGCGAATACATATCTTTCCTTTTTCAACTTCATCCCTTATGTAGTTGAATCTCCGCTCTATGTGCCTTGTCTTTTGGTGCGAACGAGGTTCCTTGATTTGTGCAATCGCACCCTCGTTGTCACAAAAGATTTCTAGGGGGTCTTGAATGGAAGAGACCACCCCTAGATCAGTAATGAATTTCTTCAACCATGCAGCTTCCTGAGCTGCCAATGAAGCGGCGATGTATTCTGATTCCGTAGTGGACAATGCTACCACTTCCTGTTTTGAGCTCTTCCAAGAGACAGCTCCTCCATTAAGAGTGAACACATACCCAGACTGTGATCGAGAATCATCTCGATCAGTTTGGAAGCTCGCATCCGTGTAACCTTTTATAGCGAGTTCCTCCTCACCAGATCCATATATCAGAAACATATCCTTAGTTCTCCTAAGGTATTTCAATATGTTCTTAACAGCCATCCAATGACTGTTTCCTGGATTCTGTTGGTATCTGCTTGTCATGCTCAAAGCGCATGACACATCCGGTCTAGTACATATCATCGCATACATGATGGATCCTATAGCAGAAGCATATGGGATTTGTTTCATCATCTCTTGCTCATCCTTTGAGCTTGCACATTGAGCTGAACTCAATATAGTCCCTCTTTGAATAGGTACAAAACCTTTCTTGGAGTTTTCCATCTTGAACCTTTTCAAGATCTTATCAATGTATGTACTTTGGTTCAAACCTATCAAGCGCCTTGACCTATCCCTATAGATCTTTATTCCCAAAATATAGGCAGCTTCACCAAGATCCTTGATGGAAAATCTACTTCCAAGCCAAGCCTTAACGCTTTCCATGGTTGGAATGTCATTTCCAAATAGTAGAATGTCATCGACATACAATACTAAGAAGGTAATTATACTCCCACTAGCTTTCTTATACACACAAGCCTCATCAGCGTTCTTGATGAATCCAAAACTTTTGATTTCTTCATCAAAACGATGATTCCAAGTTCTAGATGCTTGTTTCAATCCATAGATTGATTTCTTTAACTTGCATACTTTATTAGGATGTTTTGGATCGACAAAACCTTCAGGCTGAACCATATAGACATCTTCCTCAAGATATCCATTTAGGAAAGCGGTCTTGACATCCATTTGCCAAATTTCATAATCATAATGTGCAGCTATGGCAAATAATATCCTAATAGACTTAAGCATTGCCACAGGCGAAAAAGTTTCATCATAATCAACCCCTTGAGTTTGAGTGAAACCCTTAGCTACAAGTCTTGCTTTATAAGTATCCAAGTTTCCATGCATATCAGTTTTCCTTTTGAAAACCCACTTACTTCCAACAGCTTTGGAGTTGAGTGGTGGTTCAACCAATTCCCAAACTTGGTTGTCATACATGGATTGCATCTCAACGTTCATGGCTTCAAGCCATTTGTCACAATCATTCTTGGACATTGCATCACGGTATGTGGTCGGTTCATCCGAATCTACCACGTAGCAACCTTCTACAAAAAATCCATATTTTTCAGGTGGATTGCTAATTCTACCAGATCTGCGAACGTTTTGTGTGTTTTGATCAACCACTTGATCACTTTCAACAACCTCTTGTTGAGTGCTAGTATCAACCAATTGTGTATCATCTTGTGATTCTTGATCCTCATCAAATTTCACTGTTCTACTATTAGTTCCTTCCTCAAGGAACTTAGTTTCCAAGAACTTACCCTTTCGAGCAATAATAACATTTTGCTCACTAGGATCGTAAAAGTAATATCCTAAATCATCTTTAGGATAACCTATAAAGATACACTTAGTGGATCGGACTTCTAATTTGTTTGGGGTGTATTGCTTTACATAAGCTTCACAACCCCAAACTTTTAAGAATGATAGCGATGGAGCCTTTCCATGCCATACTTCAAAAGGTGTCTTCTCCACTTTCTTGGTTGGAGCCATATTCAATATGCGAACAGCGGAAAGTAAAGCATAGCCCCAAAATGATAGAGGTAAAGTGCTTCTAGCCATCATCGATCGAACCATATCTAATAGGGTACGATTTCTCCTTTCAGACACACCATTATGTTGTGGTGTTCCAGGTGGAGTAAGTTGTGAAATAATTCCACAACTCTTAAGATGATCTTGAAAAACACCACTTAGGTATTCACCTCCTCTATCACTACGAAGTACTTTGATTGTTGTCTTAAGTTGTCTTTCTACTTCAGTTTTGAAGTCTTTGAACATTTCAAAAGCTTCATCTTTGTGTTTCATTAAGTACACATAACCATATCGACTATAATCGTCAATAAAGGTAATGAAGTATCTTTCACCATTCCTAGTCATTGGTCTAAAAGGACCACATACATCCGAATGTATGATACCCAATAATTCTTTTGACCTTTCAAAAGTTTTATTAAAGGGTTGCTTTGTCATTTTGCCTTGTAAACAAGATTCACATACATCAAATGAATCATACTCATTTGTTTCTAGAATACCACTCTTGCGAAGAGTTTGCATGCGATTCTTGCTTATATGTCCAAGGCGACAATGCCAAAGATAGGAATCACCCAAGTCCTTCTTGAGTTTCTTGGTGTTGACATTGTACATTGAACTACTATGTGACATACCACTTTGATCTATTTCATATATACCATTCATGGGTATAGCTTTAAAATAAAATATGCCATTCATCAAAACATGAATATCATAATCCATAAATTTAAAATCAAAGCCACATTGTTTTAAAAGGGACACGGAAATAATGTTTCTCCTTAACTTAGGAGCATACAAAACATTCTTCAAAATTACTTCCAAACCACTTGGAAGCTTTAACAAGTAGTCTCCTTGGGCTTGGACTTCAACTCTTGCTCCATTGCCCATAAAGAGACTAATGTCCCCTTTGTTGAGTTGTTTACTTCTTTTGAACCCCTGCAACAAATTGCAAATGTGAGTTCCACATCCGGTATCAAGTACCCATGTATTTGAAGAAATAACATTTAGTTCAATATGTATAGTAAAGATAATACCTGAGGTATGCCCCGCATCCCTCTTATCTTTTAACGCATTGAGATAGGTCGGACAATTCCTTTTCCAATGACCTATCTCTCCACACTCAAAGCATGGATCTTGCGCCGCAACCTTTTGCTTCTTTTCCTTCGGTTTGATGGGCGTGATGGCTTTCCTCTTTCCCTTTCCTTGGACGTGGCCCTTGCCCTTAGCAGCACTTGCTTTGGGGTTGGAGTTATGTCCCCTTTTCCCTTCATTGATTGTTAGAACGGGTAAAACCCTTTTACCCATTCCCGCTTCGGCCGTTCTTAGCATTGCGTGAAGCTCACCAATGCTTTTGTCCCACCCGTTCATGTTATAGTTCATGACAAAGGTTTCAAACCTTTTGGTCAAAGAGTTGAGGATCAAATCCGTAGCCAACTCATTTGAGACGGGACAATTCAACCTACGAAGCTTTTCAATGTAGCTTTTCATCTTTAGGACATAAGATGAGACGCTTTGGGTTTCCTCCATACGACATGCATGAAACGCTCGAACCGTTTCGAAACGTTCCGCTCTAGCTTGTTGAAGAAACATTTCCTTCAATTGAGTTATCATGTCGTATGCCCCATGATGCTCGAAATCCTTTTGGATTTCGGGAATCATAGTCCCTAACATGAGGCAAGAGGCTTGCACCGAATCTTTGGTGTACTTGACCCAATCGTTATACGCCTCCTCATCTTCCACGTTAGGCTCATCGGGAATGGGATCGTCTAAGACATATGATATCTCTTCTTGTTTGAGAACTATTCTTAAGTTGCGATACCAATCCATAAAGTTATTATGGTTTAGACGATCCTTTTCAAGGATGGTTCTTAAGGATAGGTTACGGGTGTTATGGGTAGAGGTGTTTGCATTGTTAGCGGCCATCTACAAAAATTTAACAAAGTTTTATTTTAGTATTATAAACAATTTAATTATTAATACCCTTTTATTCCAAATTTTAAAATAATAATTAAATTCTAGAATCCAACGATAAATCAAATTTCGGTTAGGTGACCTTTATCCCGTTATTTGATTTAACAAGGTAGTCAATCTTGACAATTGCAACCCTTTGCAACTTCTAGAGGTATGGGACCATTCGAAATCCTTATTTCGTGTTGGCATGTTTATCCCATCAACACCATTGGATCCTATGCTTAGGTGACCTTTATCACATGGTTTCCAATTCAAGTCGTCCTACTTGTATAAACATGTAAGATTAACATACAAGTGGTTAGGTGACCTTTATCCCACAAATATGTTAATATTACCCTAAGTATATTAGTTTGCTCAAAATGGTTAGGTGACCTTTATCCCATTTAAAGTTCCCTAATACGTTAAGTGTCATACAAAAGGATGGTGTAAGACTTGTTTCCTTGGTAATTATGAAAAAGGGATTTTAAGTTTTCCAATATTCTAGTTTGAAAAACATTATGCCATATCCTAACATGCATTTAGTAATATGGCGATTTTGAAAACCAATTTTCAAGGTTCAAGTTATAATAAAACCAATTTTATTATATGTGAGTAATCGCTTAGTTTTAATAAACCCATTTAATTAAACTAATTGACGCGATATTACCAAATATATATTAGAACCCGTTTTATGCTTGTTGTCGTTCCTATGTGACGGTTTGGATATCCTAATATCTATCAACCACACATTACAATAAGTAAAACAAACAACCAAGCAAACACATGCAAAATATAGTCATAACCGAGAACCGCTAAGTTTGACCATACTTGTTAGCCGAAACAAGTATAGGTCATAAGTCACACCTAAGGGACAAAACATGACACAAGGATGGAATGTTGACTCCCACTTGACCTTGCATCCAAATGCTTCAAGTATCCTTTCCAAGTTGTTGTGTTCTTGTTGGGCTTGTTAATGGGCTCCAAACTTCCAAAAGTCTTCTTGGGCCCAAGAGTGAAATTTATGGGCCTAATGGGCTTGAATCCCATGATGGGCCGGTGAGGCCCAACAAGCCCAAAATTTCGGTCCAAGGCCCAAATCCACCAATTCTTGCATCTTCAATTTTTACAAAATGTATCCTAATACATATTTTTCTAAAAAAAAGAAAATGCAACTAATCTATTTATTACATACCAATTTATGAATAAATAAATTACACAAGCCTAAGATTATGAATTATTACAACCATATTGAATAATAAACATAATCAACATACACAAACAACAATCAACACATCCAAGGTCTAGGTTTCGGTTATGACACATCCAAACATACCAAATGTTCTAAGCATGCAACCTAAGCAACCAATGCCCTAAATCACCAAAAGGAATCGGCCCCCCCCCCCCCCCAAGAGGCTACGGCCCATCCCCCTTCCCCCAAAATTTTGCAATTTTGATATTTCAACATCCAAAAGTTAATAATGGTTTCCTAAGATCTTTTCATGCATGTCAAGATCTTACAAAACCATGAGGGGTAAAATCCACCAAAATTTCGGACCCCTTTTTCACCCATGAAAAACCCGAAATCTATGAACATGTAAGAAGCATAAGTCCTTGTAACCGGCTCTTGATGCCATTGTTGGTTTTTATACAAGATTATCAAAGTTCAAGTTAACCAAAATTAACTAGAAAACGCAACGGAAGCTTAGATTTTAAAACTTGTTATAAACATACCATTATGTTAAAACTAAAAACCAATGAACAAGGATCAAAATTACAAGAACAAGATGCTCACAAAATGTAAATTGTACCTTCTTCTACCTTTAGAAGAACAAGCAAGTTGTTGAAGATGATGGTGGATGAATGGCAAGCCTCCAAAGAAGAAGACCTCAAGAGTGTGATACCCCAAGCTATTTGTGATAACACCAAGTTGATTGCTAGGAATTATGAACACCAAAACAAGCTCACCAAGCTCTCCCAAAATCCCCAAATGAGCCGTGGGGTGTATAGAGAGAAAAGAGTTTGAAAAATTCAAAAGTTTACTTGAGAATCCAAGAAGGGGACAAGACCCAAATGCATGTAATTTGAATGGAGATATAAAGGGATGGTCAACACAAAAGGACAAAACATTTGGTTGGACCAAAACCTCCACCCACATGGGGTGGCCGGTTTTTTTTTTTTTTTTTTTTTTTTTTTATTTATTTTATAGTTGTTTTGTTTTAACATTTAAAACATCTCCATTTATTTTATAAAACTCATTTTTATAAAATGCACATACATTTATGTAATTATTTAACCAATTAAATAATTATTTTATATAAACAAATTATCCAGATAATTTATTTAAATCCTCAAGTGTGTTTGTTTAGAAAACCAATTTTCTAAACACGTAGTGTTCGGTATTCGTTTAAATGATCAAATCATTAAAGAATACATTTGGTGTCGTCTAGCTTGTTATTGGGTATGACCCGACTTGGATCAAACACAGTTAGCCACATTAGTATAAGTATGTGTCTCGGGCACACGTAATTCCAACAGAAAGGGACGAAGAGAAAGAGAAGAAAGGGGTCACTCTTGCTAAACGACCCGGTACTCAGTTATGGAACTCCAGGGATAAGAAACAGAAAGTGTGGGAGAAGAGATCGTGTAAGACCTGCGGAAAGAGGCATGGTGGTGAGTGCAAGTGGGGTAAAAGTTCTAATGTTTGTCTCAAATGTGGAAAGGCTCATGGTGGAGAATGCAGAATGGGGTCGAATGCCTGTTACAAGTGTGGGAAGGTAGGGCATTATGCCAATGAGTGCAGTGTGAAGCCTGCATGCTACAAATGTGGCAAGACAGGCCATATGTCAAGGGAGTGCACTGAAGGTGTAGCTGGAGGTAGTGGAAAGAAGGATGCCGATCAAGCTAGGCCCAGAACTAGAGCCTACATGCTGACCCAGGAACAAGCCAGGCAGATTCCGGATGTCGTCACAGGTACGTTTCTAGTGAACGATGTTTCCGCTTCTGTATTATTTGATTCTGGTGCGAATAGAAGTTTTGTAGCTACGACGTTTAGTAAACTAGCTAAAATGAAAGGCTGCCGAGTGTCTGAAACTTTTGTAGTAGAAACCGCAAGTGACACTTCGGTGAAAATAACAAAAATGGTGAAGAATTGTAAGATAGAGTTAGAGGGACATGAGTTCCCTGTTACTTTGTATGTTATGGCCTTAGGAGGGTTCGATGTAGTCTTGGGTATGGATTGGTTGTCTGAGTTTGAGGCTCAGATAGTATGTAAAAGTAAGATGATAAGGTTAAAGTCATTGGATGGTAGTGCGGTGACGGTTTATGGTGATAAGGAGAGTTATGGACTTAATGTCATTTCGATGATAAAAGCCGAGGGTTTGTTAAGGCGAGGGTGCGGTGCCTACCTGGCGTATGTTGTCAACGCTACGGCCGAGACGAAAGAAATGAAGGATGTTCCTATTGTGCGCGACTACCCAGAAGTATTCCCTGAGGATCTTCCGGGGCTGCCACCGGAGCGAGAAATAGAATTTCAGATAGATTTAATACCAGGAGCCCAGCCCGTCGCGAAAGCGCCTTACCGTCTAGCACCGTCCGAGATGAAGGAATTAATGTCCCAACTGCAAGAACTCCTCGACAAGGGTTTTATCAGACCGAGTGTTTCTCCATGGGGCGCACCGGTTTTGTTTGTGAAGAAAAAGGATGGAAGTATGAGAATGTGCATAGACTATCGTGAGTTGAATAAGCTTACGGTAAAGAATAGATACCCCTTGCCTAGGATTGACGATCTGTTTGACCAACTGCAAGGTTCGAGTTGGTTCTCACGAATAGATCTCAGATCAGGCTACCATCAGCTGAAGGTGAAAGAGGTAGACATCCCTAAAACAGCGTTCCGAACGCGGTATGGACACTACGAGTTCCTTGTAATGTCATTCGGTCTAACAAATGCTCCTGCAGCATTTATGGACATGATGAATAGGGTGTGTCGACCGATGTTGGATAAGTCGGTTATCGTCTTCATCGATGATATATTGATTTATTCAAAGAGTGAGTCTGACCATGCCGAGCATCTGAGAGAGGTATTGGAAGTTCTGAAGAAAGAAAGGTTGTACGCCAAGTTTTCGAAGTGCGCGTTCTGGTTAAGAGAAGTGCAATTTTTAGGTCATGTGGTTAATCCGGAGGGGATTACCGTGGACCCAGCTAAGATTGAAGCGATAACGAATTGGAAGACTCCGCAGAATCCGACTGATATACGAAGCTTCCTAGGGTTAGCTGGCTACTATAGGAGATTCATCGAAGGTTTCTCCAAGATAGCCGCACCGCTGACCGGTATGACCCGAAAGTCGATAGTATTCAGTTGGGGAAAATTTCAAGAAGAAGCCTTTGAAGAATTAAAGAGAAGACTCACGCAAGCTCCAATCCTTACTTTACCCGATGGTGATGAGGATTTTGTTGTTTGTGCTGATGCCTCGCATCAAGGGTTAGGTTGCGTGTTGATGCAACGAGGGAAGGTGATAGCCTACGCGTCTAGACAGTTGAAGGTCCATGAGAGTACTTACCCGACGCATGATTTGGAGTTAGCAGCTGTAGTGCATGCTCTTAAGATATGGAGGCATTATCTGTACGGCACTAAGTGTACTATCTATACCGATCATAAGAGTTTAAAGTACTTCTTCGAGCAGAAAGAACTGAACATGAGGCAGAGAAGATGGTTAGAATTGATAAAGGATTACGACTGTGAGATTAAGTATTACCCCGGTAAAGCTAACGTGGTCGCTGATGCGTTAAGTCGTAAGAATGAGGAAGTCCTTGCAACAGTGAAGTCATACAAGTTGATCATGAACCCTAGTCTTTTTGAAGAAATCATCAAGGTGCAGTCAGAAGTGTTAATAGATGAAGGGTTAGTAAAGAAGGAAAGGATTTATGGCCAGCAAGATGAGTTGATGGAAAACACTCATGGAGTTAAGACTAGGTTCGACCGTATGTGGATCCCACGCCATGGTGATCTTAGAAGTCGAATCTTAGATGAAGCTCATAAGTCAAGGTACTCAATCCATCCTGGAGCTACAAAGATGTACCAAGACTTGAAAAGAGATTACTGGTGGCCAGGAATGAAGAGCGATGTAGTGGATTATGTTGGTAAGTGCTTAACTTGCTTACAAGTCAAAGCCGAACACCAAAAGCCTTGTGGGAAGATGCAACCGCTAGAGATACCTGAGTGGAAATGGGAACACATCACCATGGATTTCATAACTAAGCTACCTCGTACAGCTAAGCAACATGATACCATCTGGGTGATTGTGGACCGTTTGACCAAGAGTGCTCACTTTCTGCCCATACGAGAGGCCATCTCGTCAGAAACGTTAGCAAGCTTGTTCATTAAAGAAATTGTAACCAAGCATGGAGTACCGTTATCGATCGTGTCTGATAGGGATACACGGTTTACTTCGAGGTTCTGGAAGAAATTTCATGAAGCTATGGGGACGAGGTTGAACATCAGTACGGCGTATCATCCTCAAACCGATGGACAGTCTGAAAGGACGATCCAAACCCTTGAGGATATGCTACGTGCTTGCGTTTTAGATTTTGGTGGAAGTTGGGATGATCATCTGCATCTGGCAGAGTTCTCCTATAACAACAGTTACCATTCGAGTATTGGTATGCCACCGTTTGAGATGCTGTACGGTAGGCGATGTAGAACCCCGGTGTGTTGGGGTGAGATTGGTCAGAAGGAAATGGGAAGTATAGAAGTGGTTCAAGAAACGTCTTCAAAGTTCGATCAGATCAAAGCAAGAATGAAAGCCGCTCAAGACAGACAAAAGTCTTATGCGGATAAGCGGCGACGACCAATTGAGTTTAACGTTGGCGACTATGTGATGCTTAAGGTCTCGCCTTGGAAGGGGATTATCCGTTTTAGGAAAAGAGGAAAGTTGAGTCCGAGGTACATTGGACCGTTCAAGATTGTAAAACGTGTGGGTGAAGTAGCTTACAAACTGGATTTACCCGATGAGTTAGAAGGAATTCATTCAACCTTCCATGTTTCTCATCTGAGGAAGTGTCTAGCTGATGACACGTCTCACGTGCCCTTAATGGACATCGAGGTTGATGAACAATTGAACTACATCGAGCAACCGATAAAGATCGTTGATCGCAAGGAGAAGCAGCTTCGTCACAAGATTATACCCTTGGTCAAAGTGATATGGAAACACCGCAAGGGATCAGATGCTACTTGGGAAGTCGAGGATGAGATGCGCAAGTTTTACCCTAGTTTGTTTATGTAATAGTTAGGTTTCGGGGACGAAACCTCTTTAAGGGAGGAAGACTTGTAACATCCTAAAATTTTTATATGATAAATAAAAGAAAGTTATGTTTAGTAATTTCACGTTTTAGTTATTTAATGTCGAGTAAGGAACGGGTCTTGGGCTTAGTTATTTTATGAACTCGGCCTGTCTCGACCCGTAGGAAGCCAACCCGAGCCTAACCAAACCCGTAGTATATAAACGAAAGTTCTTGACACTTCCACCATTTTCACCATCTTCCTTCACTTACACCCACCCAAACACTCTCATTTCTAGAGAGAGAAGCTAGAGAGAGAAAGTTCTCAAATCACAAATCCGAGTCCACAATCTTGTTCCTAATCGTTTTTGGTAAGTCCCTCTCGAAAATCATCCGTTTTCATAACCATTTCGGCCTCAAATCGAGCAAAAACGTAACTTGAGTTTTCGGGTCAAAAACCGCCTTGTTTTGGTGTCAAAATGCAAGCTTTTGTGTTTAAAAGTACTAGGAATCGATAGCCCTTTCAATCCCGAGCATTTCCATGTCAAAAACTTCGATTTTGGGTCAAAAATCTGGAAAATCTGGAAAACCCGTGGGTTTCTCCGTCGCCCAGCTTGAAGGAGTCGAATCAGACTCATTCGATCGAACCAGTCGATCGAATCAGTCCATTCGATCGAATGCGTAGATCGAACAAGTCCAGTCGACCGAATAGGGAAGCAACCGAATGGTCTCCAACTCATTCGATCGAATGAGTTTTGTATTCGATCGAATGAGTGTTGTATTCGATCGAACGTGTTCCTATTCGATCGAACGTGTTCCTGTTTGATCGAACGTGTTCCTATTCGATCGAACGTGTTGTATTCGATCGAACGTGTTCCTATTCGATCGAACGTGTTCCTATTCGATCGAATCAAGCCAGAACCAAGCTGTTTCCAAGTTCGCCTAAGGTTTAACTTCGCCTGAAGCGAAGTTCGTCTATAAAATAAATTAAAAACCTAATGGAAAATGTGTTAAGGCAGTTATCGAAAATAAAATTTTTCCAAGCTGACCTGGCAGCTTAACCCCAGCCAGGGGCTCTGCCCCTTGGACCCCGCTAGGGGCTGCCGCCCCTAGAACCCCGCTGCCAGGGGCGCTGCCCCCGGACCCCCGTTCGTTGTGGGTCATATATAGATAGAAATACAAACGAGTAGCAGTAGTTAATTGATATGTGTAAATATTATACAGTTAGCCGAGCCCAGTTAAAGAAAGGAATTACGATCAACGGCGAGCGTAACAGGATCCAGGTGAGTTTCTAGCCCCATTTATGTGTTACGTCTTCGGGGCTGTGTGCATACTCAATATGTTTGTTAATACACTTATCCTAAGAGATAAGTGTATGCCTTATGTGAATAATGTGAAATGTATGAATGATGGCATGACGGTACGTGAACGATCTTCGGATATTGCACGTACTGTCAGGTTGTAACGCTAAGTTAAGGTAAGTATGATATGTATGCTTAGGGGTATGAACGTAAGAAAGTTAATAAAAGAAGGAAATAACGGATGTATGGTTGTATGGCAACGAAGAGGGAATCGAACCCTACTAATATTCGAAAACATGGGACCAGACCCTAATAATATCTGTGATGTTAGGGACCAGACCCTAATAATATCTGTGATGTTAGGGACCAGACCCTCATAATATCTGTGATGATAGGGACCAGACCCTTATAATATCTGTGATGTTAGGGACCAGGCCCTTATAATATCTGTGAGGTTATAGGGCGAAAGGCTCTTTAAAACGTATGATTATGAATGTAAAGAAAGTATGTAAGTAAGAAAGAAAGTATGTAAGTAAGAATGAAGGTATGAGTACTTATGTGTGAATGAAAGAAAGTTATGAGGTTAAGTACGTATGTATGTAACAAGGTATTGTATGGTAGTGTATGATTAACTAGAACTCACTCAGCGTAGCTGACTTTTAGTATGCACGCAGGTGAGTAGGTTGAGACAGCTGGCTTGAGTGGAGGACACATGGCAGAAGACTAAAGCCTGGCATCTGAAGATCCGATATGTTTTATAAGTTACGTTTTGATTTTGAAAGACAAGAGGAATGTTTAAAGACATGATTATGAATTGATATGTAATGTTTTATGAAAGTTTTATATTCCGCGTAAAGTTTTTAATTAACTCTGATATTTAGAACTGTGTTTATGAGTAAATCCAACACGAAAGTAGGGTTACCGGTAACGGGGCCTTACATGAAATGATCTCACGATAGTCGTCTATACCACTAGCATCCGGATCCAAAGTGATATACATGTTGTGACCCGGAAAGAACTGTTGGTTGTTGTCACCACCTTCGTCACCACCAGCACCACCAGCCCCTGCCACAGCAGCCATATCCGCACAACAAACGGTCTAAGTTAGAACATTGACGTAGCAGATCATAACTTCGCCTATTACCATGAGCGAAGTTATGATATCTTTAACTTCGCAGAACCCAACTTCGCCTGAGTAAACAAATCAGAACACTTTGGTAAAATTTTCATGTACAGGCGAAGTTAGTTATATGGCGTAGTTGTATACAACTTCGCCCTAAACCCTAACTTCGCCTTAGAACAAACCAGAATACTTAAACAAAATATTCTTGAGCAGGCGAAGTTAAACATACGGCAAAGTTGAGTACAACTACTCAACTTCGCCTAAACCCTAACTTCGCCTCCATCTGAAACGACGTAGCACGATGATCCTTTCATGGTTTTGTTTGGTAGTTTTTGAGAATGAAAACATGAAAAGATTGTTCAATTGAGATCTAGAAGACCAAATGGGTTACAAGCATAGTAAAAACAGATAGTTTATCGAGTGTTTAAAGGGTTTCACAAACTATGTCACAAATTGGATCACCAAGGCTCTGATTATCACCATTAATATGAATTACAGGTTAAACTGATCCTACACACCTTTATCACGGACAAGAAACAGATTATAATGAGGTTCGATTCAAGGTATAAGTTCGCCGAGGGTTAGAAGTGTGTGGGTATAAGTTCGCCGAGGGTTTATAGTTTGGAAAATATTTGACCAAGTTGACCACCGTTTCACCTTATATAGTTTTGAAAATACATGAGCGAAGTTATGGTTAAATTCGCCCCTTTCACAACTTCGCCCCTAAGTCAAACAGCTGGTCAACTTCGCTGTAGTTATAACTTCGCCAGATCCAACTTCGCTTAATAAACAACTTCGCCTTAAGTGAGATTAAAGAAAAAGGAATCAAAACTAGTAACCAAGTGTTTATTAAAACGTACCAAGGTATAAAACATAAAACAAAGTAAAGATAATTAATTAAACGGGATCAAATTTCAATCTTGACGAGAACCTGCATTTTTTAGAAAAGATCCAAACAGGAATCATACTAATTAAGTGGCTGTCACATAGATCCATGTTCAGCGGTATTATGACATAAAGAAACAGGTTGTAAGCAGGTATAAAACTTAGTATGGTTTTCATCGCTTCTGTGATACGGATTAGGTTCAATTAAGCTCAAACTGTAGATGGACATCACATGAGAGATTGTGATGTCTCCTATCTATTCTCAAAGCGTATTTGGCTTTCCCCAAGTCACCCCGAGTTGACTTCGACCCGTAGTGTCTGATTAGTCAATGTGCACACACCTATCTTTGGAGTCTTCTTCCCGTTCACTCTCATGCTTGAAATATTCTTTCTTGCCTCTTTCTTGATATTTGACACAACATAAGCTTCAGAAGGCTTAACAACATACACGTTTTTTTTTTTTTTTTTAATTTGATAAAGACATTAATACAACTTCAAATTGTAGACAACTGCAAGTCCCGAATCTGGATCACTGCAGGTACTTGACACTATCTTCTCGGGAATCAGAACACTCACGGGCTCGTGTATGACTGGGTAATCATTTTTCTGCCTATCATTTGGAAGATGTATATGAAGACATGCACAACTCAGAATGATTCTCCACATTAAATTGAGAAGATTTAGTTTGTATCACTTCTACTTTTACGTACCATAGAAAGCTACCATAACATACAATGACTGTTCTTGAGTCTTTTAGGCCTAATAACTTCACCAGTTAAGCACACAAAAACAGTTTTCTATCACATTCCAAGGTTGGATCAATTTTCTTTTAAACATTGTATTGAAACTTCTTACGAAGTTATAGACTTGAAAAATTATATCATCTCCCTAAAAATATTTTAAAATCTATCGCCCCGATCAAGTCAAAGACTTCAGGTAAACGGCTATCCCGAAGATCCAATGGATCAGCTGGACCGACCACATACGAGTATGTGTCCTTCTAACTAAGTATGAACGACTATTTTTCAGCGAAAGAATAAAAGCCCATCATAAACCGCCCCTATCACTTTCAGTCATCTGGTTAATGGTTATCCTCATAATCTACAAGTAGAAGTAAGGACCAAACATATCCGAAGATATGTCCTTCAAACTTAAGCAACCGACATAATTTTAAGCGATAGTGATGTTTTGTTTTTTAATAAACCAGGTTACTCGGGATGGATCATCCCATTAAGCTCAACAAGATTTTGAAAACGGGATCGGTCAAACGCTTTAGTAAAAAGGTCGGCAAAATTATCCAAAGAATCAACCTTTTCAAGCACAATTAATTTCTTCTCAGCACAATCCCGTATAAAATGATGACGAATGTCAATATGTTTAGTTTTGCTGTGTTTGACGGGATTGTTAGTTACTGAGATTGCAGCAGTGTTATCAATGCAAATAGGAGTTTGAGTGAAATTCAGACCATAATCGCGCAATTGTTGTTGTATCCATAGAACCTGGGAGCAGCAGTTTGATGCTGCCATGTACTCTGATTCGCAGGTTGAAATGGCTACTGAGGTCTGCTTCTTGCACTGCCACGACACCAATCTTCCTCCCAGAAACTGACACCCACCGGTTGTTGACTTCCTGTTCTGATTGCAACCTCCATAGTCAGAATCAGTGTAAGCTACCAAATCCAGTTCTCCCCCTTTCGTGTACCACAATCCCAACTTAGGCTTGCCTTTGAGATACCGCAAGATTCTCTTCACTCCCTTCATGTGAGATTCCTTCGGGCTTGCCTGAAAACGAGCACAAAGACAAACTGCAAACATAATGTCAGGTCTAGATGCAGTTAGATACATTAAAGAACCTATGATTGCTCGATATTGGGTGGGATCAACGTCTTCATCACTATCAGAATCAACACCCAGTTTGTGGTTGACGCAAACTGGAGTGTCAAATGGGGTGCTATCGTCCATCTTGAAGCGTTTGAGCATATCATGGACATATTTCGTTTGATGAATAAACATCCCATCTTTCTTCTGATCTACCTGCAATTCCAAAAAGAAAGTTAATTCGCCCATGGCGCTCATTTCAAACCTCTTTTTCATGACTGCTTCAAATTCCTGACACATGGTGACTTTTGATGCAGCAAAAATGATATCGTCCACATAGACTTGAACAAGTAGAAAATCTCCCCCTTTTCTCTTGACAAACAGCGTGCTATCGATCTTTCCTCTTTCGAACCCATTCTCAAGCAAGTAATCGGACAAGGTTGCGTACCAGGCACGAGGGGCCTGATGTAGCCCATATAAAGCTTTACTCAGTTTGTACACATGATTAGGAAAATCTGGGTCAGGGAAACCCGGAGGTTGTTCAACATACACCACCTCATCGACTTTACCATTAAGAAAGACACTTTTCACATCTAACTGGAACACTTTCATCTCTTTGTGTGCAGCAAATGCCAAAAATAGTCGAATTGCCTCCAATCTTGCCACAGGAGCAAACACTTCGTTGTAATCGATTCCTTCTTGCTGATTAAACCCTTTTACTACCAGTCTTGCCTTGTTCCGTATGATTATCCCTTTCTCATCTCTCTTACATTTAAAAACCCACTTTGTACCGATATCATTTACGTTCTGTGGTTTTTCAACTAATTTCCATACTTCCATCTTCTCAAACTGTGCTAATTCTTCTTGCATGGCTTCAACCCACGAGCTATCCTTTAGAGCCATTTGATAATTCTTTGGTTCAATCTGGCTGATGAAGCAGGTGTCCAAGCATTCATTTATGATACCCGTGTCTTTAATGCTTGCGTAAACACATGTGTGTTCATCCAAACTTCTTCTTGTTTGAACACCGTCAGACAGATTACCTATCACGTTCTCCAAAGGGTGATTTTCGTGAATTCCAGTAGTCTGAACCGGACCGACTTCCAGATTGTTTTCTAAATTCGAAGAGAGTTCATCAGTGGGTGATTGATGTTGAGAGTGAAATGGATTGTAGAATTCTTCTTCAGTAGAGGCAGCAGGAGTATCAACGGCACTTGATGAGGAAGGTTGACTTTCTTCATATCACGGACGTTGCACAATATTCTTCTCCTCGTCATACAGAATCTGTGAAGCAATTTTCTCATCAACTTCTGCAAAATCCAGGTAAGGCATATTAAAAGATTTGAATAGTTTATCATAGTCGAAAGCTTCAGCGGGTCCCATGCTAGGCCTTGGTGATTTGTAACTCGTAATGTCGGTGTTACATACCACCTCAACCTTGTTGTTTGATAAATTAAAGACTCTTCTGTTGGAAGTCCCAACAACATATCCGACTAAAATACCTTTGTCAGCTTTCTCACCAAATTTTGAGTTTGTCTTTAATATCGTACATGGGGACCCGAAAGGTTCGAGACCATTCAAGTTTGGCTTTCTACCATGCATGAGTTCATAACAAGTTTTATTTAATCTTTTAACAGTTGAAACACGATTAAGGATTTAACAGGCTGTGGCAACAGCTTCAGCCCAGAACACCACGGGAAGTTTAGCATCTGCCAGCATGGTTCTGGCTTCTTCGATTAGCGTTCTATTCTTCCTCTCAGCTACCCCATTTTGTTGCGGAGTATACGGGGCGATGTACTGATGTTCTATCCCTTTCTGTAAGCAGAACATCTCCATCTGATAGTTCTTGAACTCTGTACCATTATCACTCCTGATGTACTTAACCTTTCTCCCAACAATATTTTCAACCTTGGTAATCAAGTTAATTACCAACTGAACTGTCTCATCTTTTGCCTTCAGAAAGTATACCCAAGAGTATCGAGAGTAATCATCGGTTACAACCAAGCAGTATGACGTTCCACCTAGACTCTTTACATTCACAGGACCAAAGAGATCCATGTGTAGTAGGTCTAGGGTACTGACAATTGAGTTAACCTTCTTGGAGTGATGAGGCTTTTTGTGTTGCTTTCCTTTCTTGCACGACAAGCATTGATCTTCAAAGTTAAAATTCTTCAAGGGAACTCCAAGTACCAGCCCATTCTTGACAATGTTATTCATTTTGCGAAGATGTATATGTCCCATTCTTCGATTCCATAACTCTGACACAGACTCAGTTGCCTTTGACAGAAGACATGACTCTTCTGTTGTCATCTCAGTTGATCTCATATCCATTACATACGTGTTATTTTCTCTTGGAGCTTTCATCACTACCCAGGCCTCTGGTATCTTGAAACCAGGATAAAGAACGATTGCCTCATTTTTTGTAAAATGCACCGTGTATTCTTTGTCACAAATCTGAGATACACTCAACAAGTTATGCTTCAACTCTTCCATAAAATTCACCTTCTCTAACTTCATTCTTCCCTTCGTCACAGTTCCAATACCACTGATTCTACCTCCACTTTCTCCAGCGAAACTAACCCTTCCTCCTTGAACAGATTTCTAGTCACGTAACAATTTCTTGTTACCAGTCATGTGCCGGGAACAGCCACTGTCACCAACCCACATATTGTTTACAGCCCTGTTTGACTGTTCCTGCACAATTAAAGAAATAGATTAAAATTTGGGGACCCAAGACCTACTGGTCTTGGGTCGATTAAAACACACAATATAAAACACTTAAAGCACGTTATTTCATCATTACATCGGCGGGTAGGGCTTGTGGTAAAACACATCGTAAAGCTACAAATGAGTAGTAAAGGCTATGCCTTATAAACAACTCTTCATTTTGTTCCCAACCCGATGTGGGATAAACTTTCACCACTTTCCTATTTAAGACATTCATTCACACACTTACACTTAAAACTTCCAACAATCCCCCACATGAATGGAGGTCGAAAACATTATTCTAACTAGATTTTAGCAGTTGAATCTTGCATACAATAGGTAGGTGTTAGCCTTTGAACCTTTGCTTATGAAAACCTTTGCTTATGAAGCGCACTTAGCCCAGTGGCTCTGAGTAGACAACGAGACTCTCCCTGAAAAAGTCAGGTCCTCATAAGTATTGTGCCCAACAAAACCCTTCGAAGAGACCCCACTTCTCTCTCACATAGGTGATTCACTATGTATGACTACCTTGGTCGAATCATTAAAAGCCATATGCTTAGCCTCACACTTGCCACTTTAGGAATGGACTAGGAAGTTTACCTAGCCATGTAGTAAACTCCATCTTATATATGTAGGGTTATCCCCCCATAGTGACCGCACTAATTCATACAATTATATTTTCTTATTGAACTCAATTATTAGGATCTCCAGTCCATTGAGTTAGATTTCCTTCGCATGAACTTTAAATTTTCAAGGGATTCAGTCCCATTCCCAGGATGACTTCTGAACTAAATTTCTACTTAGGCCTTTTGTTAGCGGATCCACAATATTATCCTTTGACTTCACGTAGTGAACAGTATAATTCTTGTAGATATTGGTTGTCATATCGTGTCATGTCTACGTCTAATATGTCTGTTCTTACCATTATACATTGTGCTATGTGCCCTACCAATTGCTGATTGACTATCACAATGTATAAAAAGGGTTGATGTCGGCTTAGTCCATCTCGATATATCTTCAACAATATTATCTAGCTATAACCGCTTGCTTCGACGATTTCCACGATATAGAAGAACCTCCAAGGGTGAATACATACCCACTTGATGATCTAGAATCAATCGTGTCAGATATCCAATTTAAATCACAGTGTCCTTCAATAACTTTTGGATATCTATTACAATGTAACCCGTATTCCCAAGTGTATCTTAAGTACTGGTAAACAACTGAATCACACAGTTCTAATGAATTGAACTTGGGTTTCTCGTGTATCTACTTAGCTTGCTCACAACATATGCCAAGTCTGGTATATTGAAACTCATAAGATACATCAAGCTGCCAATAATTATTGAGAATTCCAACTGGTTAACGGGTTCTCCTCTATTCTTAGCTAGATGTTGACTTGTGTCAATGGGATTTCTAGCTACAATAGAGTCATTCGCATTAAACTTCTCAAGAATTTTGTTCACGTAGTGGGATTGACTTAAAACAAGTCCACTTTGGGTTCGTGTGATTTTAACTCCCAGAATCACATCCGCAAAACCCGTGTCTTTCATGTCAAATCTTGCTTTTAGAATGTTCTTGGTGGATGTTATGATTTTGTCATCACTTTCAGCAATGAGCATAGTATCTACGTATAGACACAAAATGACATATCTATTTGATGTGTCATTCACATATACACATTTTTCACATTCATTGATTTTGAACTAAGCATAAAGCATGACATGATCAAACATTTGGTGCCATTGTTTTGGAGCTTGTTTCAATCCATACAAGGATTTACCAAGTTTACACACTTTCTTTTATTTGCCAATGGCTATGAAGCCTTCAGGTTGTTCCATGTAAATCTCTTCCTCCAGATTTCTATTCAAGAAAGTTGTTTTTACATCCATTTGGTGAACTTCCAAATTTCTAATGGCAGCAATGGTAAACACCAACCTGATAGAGGTTATTCGCATAACTGGAAAATATGTATCAAAGTAATCTAAACCTTCTCGTTGCTTATATCCTTTGATCACTAACCTTGCCTTATACTTTTCGATGGTGACATATGGTTTCATCTTCTTTTTGAAAATCCATCGATATCCTAGATGTTTACAACCTTTAGGAATATCCACTAGTTCCGAAGTATGATTTTGTAAAATAGAATCTATCTCACATTTGATGGCCTCCCTCCACTGAGGTCCTTCTGCGGAATTCACCGCTTGTTGGTAGGTTTAAGGTTCCTCTTCTACCATGTAGGTAAGGAAATCAGGGCTGAAAGATTTTTCAGTCCTTTGCTGTTCGTTGTTTCTGATTTCAACCTTCTCTGTCTCAGACTGTTCCCGAAGTTCATCTGTTGTATCCACATTCTCTGAATAGTTTCCTAAACCAGTCTAGAATAATTCGATTTTTCTTTACTCGAGCATGGGAACACATGTTCAAAACATGATGCATCCTTTGATTTTATCATGGTGCCATTATTTATTCCAGGGTTCTTGGAATCATGCACAAGAAAACGAAATGCACCACCAGGACAAGTATATCCTATAAATACACAATCCACTATTTGGTTCCTATTAGTAGGCATTTCGGTGGAGTCACCCTTACCTAGGCTAGGCACCCCCACACTCGCAAGTATTTATATGATGGTTTATTTCCCATCCATAATTCATATGGCGTTATATCTTTCTTCTTATTGGGTATCATGTTCAAGACATAATTCGCCGATTAGATTGCTTCCTCCCACATGCCTGTCTTACCCAGAACTTATCATCATGGCATTCATCACTTCTTTCAAAGTTCGGTTTTTAGGTATTGCTATGCCATTTGATTAAGGGGAGTAAGAAGGCGTGAGTTCATGTATGATATCATTTTTTTTTCTCACAAATCAACAAAAGGTGAAACATATTCACCTCCTCGGTCACTCCTTACTCTTTTGATTTTCCGATTTAGCTGTTTCTCAAGTCCGGCTTGAAATAAGATAAACTTATCAATAGCCTTGTCCTTACTCTTAAGTAAGTACACATAGCAATACCTTGTACTATCATCAATGAACATGATGAAGTACTTGTTCCCACCACGAGTAGGAATTTCTTTTAGATTACAAACATCAGTGTGAATCATCTCTAGGGGTTCAGTGAATCTTCCCAACTCCCCCCCCCCCCCCCCCGGGACCAAGGTTGGAGCCTTTCTCATGATTCTTCTTTCCACCGTTTTTGTTACCCTTTGAAGATTGGCCATGTTCAACAACATTGGCCTTTGCTGTTCCAGGACCATCAATCCTTTTTAGTGCAGTTTTGTTATCTTCTTCAATACGAAGATGAGCAACAAGATATTCAATGGTCATATCCTTTCACTTAAGCTTGAGATAATTCTTGAAATCAACCCAACTTGTTGGTAGCTTTTCAATAATAGCAGTAACTTGGAATGTCTCGCTAAGCGACATTCCTTCCACATGAATATCATGAAGAATAATCTGGAACTCTTGGACTTGGCTCATGACAGTTGTTTCGTCTATCATTTTAAAGTCCAAGAACTTAGCCACCACGAATTTCTTAGTACCGGCATCTTCTGTTTTGTATTTATGGTCCAAAGACACCCATAATTCTTTGGCAGTTTGGCCTTGCAATACACCTTATAGAGTGCATCCACCATACCATTTAAAACATAATTCAGGCACAAGAAATCTGAATGATTCCAAGCCTGAACCGCGCTCACTGATTGAGCACCCATTTCCTCTTCATTAACTTGGGGAACGGTTTCAGTCAAGAACCTCGAGAGGTTTAAAATGGTCAGATAAAAGAACATCTTTTGTTGCCACTGTTTAAAATTCACACTGGTGAATTTTTCCAGTTTCTCAACATGAGAAGTGATAACATTAGGCAGTGGTGCAACCAAAGTGGTTGTGATAGCAATAGTAAAAGTCATGATTGCAGAGACGACAATGCTCATGGGTTGGGATTCCATTTTGAAACGAAAACACAGTAATGATCAGTAATCTGTTTAAGTTTGTTAGGATCCTGTATGATAAAACCCGAAACAAGAAACAAATAAAACAAGAAACAGTGAACTGGGATTGTGTTTGACACAATTCCCTTAAACAGATTCGTGGTATGTTCCCAGGGTACGTCGGTTCGAAGTAGGGGTGTTCTTCGGGTTCGTTTTTCGTGTCGGGTTCTTCGGGTTTCAAAGTTTTAAATCTTGACCCGATACCCAATCCGAATCTCTCACGGGTTTTTTGCGTTCGGGTAATTCGGGTTCGAGTTTTTTCGGGTTGGGTTAGTCTGGTTTCGAGTATCCTAGAAAACAAAACAAAAACAATTTTTTTTAAAGCTACAATGCTAACTTTAAAACAACATATTAATCTTTGCTCATAAGCAAATAATTAAATAATAAACCGACATAACTTGATACAACTACCAAAAGAAGAGTAAAACTAACTCGAACCGTAATCGTTTTCAATTGTGCGTGATTTGGTTGTTAGATTATGGTTACTATTAGTAGTAAATAGAAAACATAAATTAACAACAAACAGTCGATCTATAATAGTTGTAATGACAACAATCGATTAAGATCATATTTTGATAAAATTAGTTTCTAAGACTAAGCTTATTATACCTAAAAATATATTTAATTTCAAAAACTAAAAGTATATTCGGGTTGACCCGAAACTTATAAATCAAACCTGAGAACCAACCCGAATTACCTCGGTTCGGGTTTTTCGGGTCGGGTTAGTTCGGGTTCAGGTATGTGTTTTCTCGGGTTGGGTTTCGGGTTTAGGGTAAAAGTGACAACCCTAGTTTGAAGCAGCAACAACGTACTTCCGGACTCGATCACTTGCCTGAAACGAAACTGTAATGATGTTGCAGCAGAGAGGAAGAGATAGTTATGTGTTTTTGGTGTGTCTAGAACTTATGCATTGGTTCTTGTTTTATAGCCACAAAACTATAACAGAAATCATTACTGAATAATGACCATTATAGTGTAATAAAATTCAAATAATGGTAATTAGTGCAGTAGTTGAAAACGAAAATATTCAGTTATAAAATGAATCTCAAAAGCGAATGCAACTAATTGCCTCACGCGGCCCGTGTGTTTGGAGCTGCATTTGTGTCTGTGAGACGTGCGGGCACGCACGAGTTAGAAGAATTTTTAGTCCAAAAACCCAAATATGCACCCCCTCTGCGCGCGAGTAGGACTTGTGATAAAACACATCAAAAAGTTTTAAATGAATAGTAAACGCTATACCTTATAAACAACTCTTCATTTTGTTCCAACCCGATGTGGGACAAACTTTCAACACTTTCCTATTTAAGATATTCATGCATACACTTACACTTAAAACTTCCAACAATTTCATCCCAAGTGGATTCTATCCCAAAGCAACACACTATTTTGACCTTATACTCTCTACGTTCATCATGCTGCTTCCTGCTGCTATGTATTTCCTGCATTTTATTTTTACTATCTTAAAAAATACAAGGTCCAAAAAATCAACTAATTAACTAATTGGTAACTAAAAAATAAGTAATAAAAGTGGTGTCATTTGGATTAGATATATTAGCTATTTAATATATATGATAGGTACACATGCATATTGTGTTTCTTTAACCAAATTTAAATGTCATTTTTTATAAACTTAAAACCTCGAATTAAAGTGTTCTAAAATCAACTATATACCACACGCATATCAAGGTCCCATTTTGATTTGTATCTTAGAAGTATTAAATAAAATTATAAGTATGGTTTATACAAAGAATAAGAATAATTCATAAGACAAATGAAGATTGAGAGCCTATGAAGTTTGGAAGCCCTGGACATATGATATACTCATGCATCTTCTAAATATCGAGACTATACATGTACATTGACACCTCAACAAAAACTAGTGAGGAATATTCTATGATAATTTTAGCATGCCCACACCACTAGTAATAACATGATTGTAGTGGTAGCAGATTAGCGAAACATTATGAAATTTTACCCCTTAAGGCATAACGTGAATATTAATTATTTTTATAACGTTTAATATCATGATAATTAATTGTTTTTATTCGTAGAATCGTAGGACATGATTACATTGTTCAGCTTTGTGTGTGGGTGAAAGGAGATTAAACGAGATAAAAGACTTGTTAACAATGACGATTCACTGACCCAAGATAACTCCAACTTACGGGTTTATGGAGCAATTAATGGAATAAAGGAATAAAATAAAAGTTAGTATTGTGAGTTGGGGCGTAGCCTACTCCCAATGGCGTAGTGCTACGCGGGGTTAGAAGCATATGAGAAAGGGAGGTGTGTTAAGCCTTATGTCGTAATAAGATTTTAAAAGAAGCCTAGTACACATTTTCATCAGAAGTGAAAAAGGCCCACGAGTGCATTATGTCCTTATGGAGCACCTTATGTCGCCTCTCAATATTTGACGGTTTGTTTATTTGATGTACCAACTATAAAATGGTTAAAACCCTAAATCTAGAGGAGGACATACTCTTGCCTTTTGTGTTTATCACTACCATGGAGGCCTTAAATGTGGCTTTGAAATATGCATGCCGCATCCAGTTGCCACGTGGAGGTCCACTTATTTCACATTTGTTTTATGCAGATGAAGGTTTTTGTTGGAGAATGGTGAGATTCTAACTTAAAGAATCTTAATAGGATTTTGAGGTGCTTCTCTGTGACCTCGGTTCTTAAATCTGAGGAAAAGTATGGTTTATGGTGTAAAAATGTAAATGGACTTGTTGGAAGATATGGCAGAGTTATTTCTGTTGTAAATCGGCGAAACTCTCGTTTATATACCTTGGCCTTCCTATCAGGGTTAACATGAGTTGAGTAACAGTTGTAAACCTATTTTGGATAAATTCGATTAAAAAATATTCAAATGGAAAGGTAAGGACTTGTCTTTTGGAGGACGTTTAACTCTCACAAGATCGACTTTGGGTAGCTTGGGAACTTATTACTTCTCTTTATTTAAGGTGTTCAAGCCACTAGAAAGTAAATGAAGAAGTTTTTTATGGGGAGGACGAAGAAAACGAGAAAATAAGTTAGGTTGTGTGGCATAAAATAATTGTAGTTAAGATATATGGTTGCCTTGGGGTTGGGAGTTTAAAGGCGGCAAACACACCCCTTCTTGTGAAATGGTGATCTCGATACAAGAATGATATATCTACATTGTGGGTTAGGGTGGTTTCGGCTGTACATCAAGGCCCAACACTTGGGATTTCATTCTGGTTAAGAAGTTATTGGGTGGTGCTTGGAACCAAATTAGTAGGTTGGAGGTTGATGAATCGGTTGGTTGGGCGTTGGAAAGGCTGAAAGTGCATCTAGGAAGGGGATATCAAACCCTTTTTTGGCTAGATATCTGGGCTGGGAATCAACCTTTGAAAACTCAGTTTACACTTCTTTTTTCCTTGGAAAGTAAGAAGAACTTTATGGTTAGCGAGCGTCTTGCATTGGTTAACTAGGTTAAAAGGGTGGAATTAGACGTGGCGGAGGTCCCCTAACTCAAAGGAAGGATTTACAATAGTACTTGTTGTTGATATCGAATGTGGAGTTTTTTGACCGTCCAAATGTGTGGCTTTGGAAAGGGGTTGGCAGCTCATTAAACGGTTTCTTAGTGAAGGCGCTTAGGTGGGAGTTAGACAACAATGACCTTCGAATGGTTTATTTTGATTTTTTGGCTAGCATGGTTCCCGATTAAAGTGAATTGTTTCATTTAGAGGATAATCTTAGGTCAAATTGCAACCAAAAAAGCATTATCGGTTAGAGGGATAAATGTTGGAAACGTTAGGTGCGTGCTTTGTGGATTGCACTCGGAGTCCTCATTGCATCTTATGGTAAATTGTACAGTGGGTAAGTAGGTGTGGTCTATTGTTCATGCTTGGGTCAAGCTTCCTAATGTTGGAACTTTTAGGCGAAAGAACTTATTGATTTTCCAAGCAATCACATTAAGAACTCGGGAAAATGCAAGTGATTCAATACATTTTGACTATGACTTTTTGGATGATTTGAACTTTAAGAAATGAGAGGATATTCAACAACAAACCTTTCTCCATTACCAAGCTGATAAATGACATCAAGGTAACTTCGTTCATTTGGGTGAAGCATGGAAGTAAAAGCTCATTGTTAGAATGGAAGAAGTGATGTAAATTTAAATTCATATATTTTCCTTTGTAATGGTTCGGGTAGCATTCTCTTGTGGTTGGGGTTGTAGTTAGTTTCTCGTTTCTTTTATTTGTACTTTCGGACCCCTTCTTCTTGTGAGGGTTTCCTCTTTTTGCTTTATATATCTTTGTTTTTTCAATAAAAATAATAATAAATGAAAAAAAATAAAAAAAAAATACCTATGAACTCAACGGCAAAACTGATAGATTTTAGTACATGTTTTTGAATGAGTCACACAAAGTTAAAGGATGACGATAATTTTGAAATTGAAGGATGCGAGTGAATATTATAATCGATTGCTTGGAATATGGATATTTTTAGACGATAGTGGCCTCTTATAAGAGACCGGACACGTTTGTGGCGTAAGGCGTTAATATAATTTGCTCAAATCTTTATAATTTAAATTCATGCATTAGATCTAAAGTACATATGCATTGTGCATCTTATTTTTTATACAATATTTCAAAACAAAATATAGTAATATCTATTTTCTAAATCACTTAAGCTAATGAATATCTAACAAAAGGTTACAATTAACATCTCACATGGATACCAAAAACATAGATAACACACGATACATGGTATCATGTTCTTGTAAAATAATTTCATCCAAAACCATCCATCCCAACAAAAATATTTCTCTAAATTTAATGATGATTCACCACACTACTCCAAAAGTAGGATTACAAGACCATGATTAAACAAAACAATTTAGTGAATTTACATAAAATAAAGTAATGTGAAAGACCATGATTAAACAAAACAATTTAATGAATTTACATAAAACAGAGTAACGTGAAAGATGGTTAGTTATCTAAAAGTGGCGTCGCATAACTGTCACGTAGACAGTAGAACATTGATTAACTAAACCATAAATAATGTGTAACAAAGAGGTTGGCTAAATTTGTAACTGAGGGGGTTAATTAATTTGCTTTTTAGGATGGCCAATCATAAAGGTCAAAAATTAAAAAGGGTGGAGATGTTGAGCACTACTCGGCTGGCGCTAAAGGGGAGTGGCGCCCCCTTTGCTTTTCGTGTTATACATATGGTGTTTGTCACCCCTACAATTGTGATATGGACCCATAACACATGGTATAACCACGACCACTGTAGTTTCACTACAAATTAATTATCGCATTTATTAAAACTGAAAAAAGGATTAAAAGTATTAAGCCATAATAATTGTACTCTAAACATAAAATAAAGTCTAAAATTTGGTTAAAACACTTCGTTTAACATACTTAATGGTTTTTATGTATAGAATTATTAGTTTAAAGTATACCTATACAAATTTACGATATAAAGAAAAGCATGAAGGTTGGTTGATTGAGGAGATGAACACATGTGTGATAGGAAGTGACAAGGAAAGAAAAGGGTCATTTTGGGTGGGGCTTCATGTGAAGACAATCATGAGAAGTGGAAAAGATTTTCTTTTAGTGGGAGAGAGTGGAATCAATAGTTTAACATCATGTACTCGTGTTTTTTGTTCGATTCTTTTTGAATATGCTTCTATATGTAAGCATATAAACCCCTCTATTAATTAATAATAATTACTTCCCAATCACTATTATATTATATGAAATATCAACATGGTTTAACATGACCATCCAAAAAGTTCGAATTTTTTTAGGAATTGAAAACCGTTTAGTTTCGTCTCTAAATCTTAAACACGAAATTAACCTTGAAGGATATCTAGGTGATGGAATTTTGGTTTCAAATAATCAAAGTATTGACCATCAATAAGTCATTTCTCAACCAAAATTTGGGTGCCTTCTTAATGGATTCATGGATATGCTTTTGCCTAATGGAGTTTGGCACTTGATTAATGACAATGACAGTCTTGTATTATTCATCATATGTATATATAAAACAACATAATTGTGGAATTGTATTAAAGATCTATAAAGGTTGAATTATTTTGGAATGAAAATAATTAAGAATGACAAAATAACTTTGATAGGCTAATTCTCATTAAATTATATTATAAAATCTCCATTGTTGATGGTTTCACTCTTCTACACAATCACACCAGCAAGTGAAGGGAAAGCAGCCACAGCAGTCGCAGCTGCAGCAACCACAACATCTGTTCTTGAGGATTTTCTTAAATTTCCTCCATCGTTTTGCCTTGGTTGATCGGCTAAATGGATTGCAATCCGACATCTAACGAGTGTGTCTTAATGAAACATGATTATCTTAGGCTGACCGGGGTTAAATATATACGTGTGTAGACGGCTAAAGGGAACATTTTGAGATAAAAACTATGCTAATTAACGTTATAGGAAAAAATGAAAACTATGTTAAACTCCTGTTTTGGAATTTGGCCTGCCGACTGTACGTTTGATAAATAGTCACTTGTATTGTCAAAGTGTCAAACATCTCACCTCTTTTTGTTGTGTGATTTCTTTTCAACTATAAATTTTAGTTGTGGGGTTTATGTCTTTTGTTTTGTATTTACTTTTAGAACGGCTAACACACTAGGGCCGTAATTGAGCTCCAACTTAAATGAGCTGGCTAGAGCTCGGCTCATTTACTTTATCGAGCTCGTTTAAAGCTCGAGCTGAGTTTGTTAATCTTTTTTTTATTTTATTTTTAATTCATTTTTTTCTACATATATTGATATATAAAAGAGAAAAATAATTTTTTTAACGTGCATGTTATTAAAATTTCTAAGCTAGAATATTATAACATCAAATGTTGTATTATTGTTTTTATAGCGTTTTAAAAATTGAATGGCATTACATATTCATTATTTTATTTGTTTTTTAATTTGGTATGATATATATATATATAGGATGAGTATCATCACAGAACTGTTAAATTATTTAAGAACTTGAAGGAACCATTGAAAACTAACGTTTTTTATAAAAAATTTTATATGTTAATGTTATTTAAGTGTAGCTTTATCATTTATATATATATATATATATATATATATATATATATATATATATTTATATTGACAACGTTTTTTAATATCATAGAAACATCCAAACGATTTACAATGAAGTGGCAGGTAAGCGGGCAACAAGCTGCGCCGCAACCCCCTTTTGGATAGCAAACCCAATCCTACTAAAAACAAAGTTTCGATTCTTATGGGCCGATACGTTACTATGCACAACTTTCTGAACCCTATTCAAAAGGTCCACGGCATCCGGAGCTAAGAAACCAAAAGTGTCAAAGGTGAAGGGGATAAACACGTTTTGATTCTCCAAACAAGCTCTCTCGTGTTTAGAAACCTTGCTCGATGTCGCCTTCAATGCTGTCTGGCCTGCTACAAACCCATTGTCCCTAATCCCAACAAGAGGGGACACTCCTGTGAGGTCGACACAAGCGTATTTTCCCCCTACCCACCCAAAAACAAGAATATCGGTCGGTCGTAATGTAGATCTTCCTTCTTGAGGATCCGTAAGAAAGTTTATAGGAGCTTCCTTTTTAGCCGAAATTCTGGCTCGTTTAAGAACATCGCATAGAACATCCCTCACCAAATCATGCCTGTACTTAAACCCAGGCAACTCTTTGCAGTGAATCGCATGCTCACCAAAAGAATCCAAACAAACTTTACGGCAAACCGGACACGGCTCATCTACCGGAAACAAAGGGATCATTAATCGATACTTCAGGATGTCCCGGTACTCCAAAACCGACATATGTTGGCCCAATCCTTTAATAGGGAGAACACTTAAGAAATCTTGAGCCCGAGGAGCCCGAAGACACTCAAACACCGCTTTCTGACGATTGGGCCAGAGCCGACATATGTTGACCCAATCCTTCAATATATATAACGAGAAAACGAGCCGACCCTAGCTCGAGCTCGGCTTGTTTATAAATTGGGCCAGAGCCGAGCCGGCTTGTTTAGATTCGAGCTTTTCTCGAGCGAGTCGTAAATTTTTGAACAATCCTACTCCTAAATCTATGTTAATGTCAAAAGCTATTGGTTGTGATACGACCTAGCTGGAAGCCCTATGTTGTCTAATGTCTAAATAGAGCTTTTTTTTACTCATTTAACCCACAACTTGAAGATAGAAGTGCCACTTACTATAGAAGACGTAAAAGTAGAAAATGACCACGTATAGAAAATGAACACGGGAGAAGGGAAACACCCGCCACTGTTTTTGGATGTCTTGCTGCAATGCCATCCAGATTCCAGAGTGTTAATAAGTAAAGTTGGTCGTAAGCTACCAGAGAGTGACTAGTTAAGAGCTTAATTCTTAGTATAGCTTAAATGAGTCCAAACTCGAATAAGGATTTAAGCTCATTAAATACCAAGCTTCAATAGACGTGATTAAACTCCGACTTTATATACAGTGTCGCTGGCATATACAAACTTGTTCTTTATATAAATATAATATTTCTTAAATGGATAATTATATGATAAATATCACTAAAAGTTAGTAATAACATATGCTTATAATAACATTTAAGTCGATCTGAGTTTGAAAATGTATTTAAGAGCTAAGCTTGAGATCGTTTAAGGGTAATTTCGTCTTCCCTGTTGAAATGAAATCCAGCCATTCATTAAGTTGTTGGGCTGGTTGGGCCAGGCGTTGGTGATTTTGTAATAAATAATTATAAACCGGAAGAATGAAAAAACTAATTTTGAAGTTGTACTATTAATTCCATTCTATTAAACCAAATCTAGGGAAGCATTAGTCACCATGGAAATTATTACTCTTCATTTCACCATGGATCGATTGCATGTTCTAATCTAATGCTCATAGTGGCTTGTACGGTTGCATTGTGGAACGAGTACGACCGTGCACCTTGATTAACTTTTAAATTTAAATTGAAGACTCACTCCAACCAATTCATATGCTATTCAAAGATCTTCAAAGCGACATGGATTTGGTATAAAATATAATTACTCAAAATTATATCTATAAATAACAAAAACTAAATTTTGAAACCATATGTTTTTATAACTAATGCCACATATATCTTATAAAAGAATGAGTTTATAAAATTATATGTCTAGTGTTGGTTGAGATCTTTCCCAATTGTTTTAGAGATGGTCAAACAAATACAGATTACTCAAATAGGGCAATGCTAAACCAAATAGGATTGTTTTTAAAGTGAATCCCTCTTTGATCCTCGCATACTAAATTTATATATCAATGCAGATATCTTTGGACTAAGACTACAACCATTGTCATTCTCAAGATTGCAATCTTGAGATTTTGAGAACGAAAAAGAAAAAAAAGAAAAAAGGAGTAAAGGGGGCAATCTCGATTGGAATGACAAACCAGATTGCAAACCCAATTTGTTTGTCTCATTCACGCATGGCACATTTCCATTGGTTACTTTTTATTTTGATTTTTCCTTTTTAATTCATAACAATTATTTATATATATATATAATTTGGTTTTTGTTTAATAACTTATTATATTTGACTTTTTAAAAAAATCTAAAAACACAGTCTTACTTAGTTTTTTTTTCTTTTGTGAGCATTCCGGTATAAATTTCGTTAAAAATGGAGTTTGTTTAAAAAATCGTATTTTTATATAAAATTTTTGTTTTAATCATTATTGAATTATCTTATTTGAACCACTAGTTTTCTATTGGTAAGCCTACAAATCGACAACGAAGGAGTTCTAGTGAAGATGATGAACCACTCTTTCAATACTCTACTGAACGAATTGCAAGCCTATCCAGTTATATGAAGAATAGGACACAACTTCGTAATAGAGAAGCTCATAACATTCTAAAAAACAATTTGATTGAGCATATACGGCAAAAATTTGATGTTGATGAATAAATATGTAGTTTTGTATCATTAATAAGTGTAATTTTGTATTTCATGTTACTATTGTAACTTATTTTTATCTATTTTATAAAATGTGTTTGATTAATATATATATTTAAAGTTTTTTATATTTAAAAAAAATGTAATTACTTAATTATATTTATATAGTTAATCAAAACTAATTATAAATTGAATTTATTTAATAAAAAAAGGATGAGATTGGGTTGTTAATGAGAGTAAAAGATTAGAGTGGGTTAAATTTTATAGATTGAAGAGAGAGAAATTAATTTTATAATGTGAGATTGAGATTGTGAGATTGTTGATGGGGATAGTCTAATCACAACGGTATGGTTTTAGAGTGAATAGTGGACAAAAAGATTCAAGGTTGATACATGGTTTGACATTGGATCTATATGGTTTTTTTTCCTGTTTTCTCACCCTCTTTCCTCTTGTGTATTTAAGCATACCATACTCCCAACATTTTAACCAGTCTCTTGCACATTCAAAATCCTAAATAATTTTTATATTTTTTAATGATTATAGAAATCCAATCTTATCCACAAGATGCAAGAGATTAAGAGAAAAAGTGTGTGAGAAATTCATTGTAATAACATATTCATTCAATCATACTTAGTGAGGTAGAATCCAACTAAGATAAGAAGAAATTTGTAAGGGCGATAAAGATCAAGGTGAGCTATAAGAATAAGATCATCGCTACTTTTCTAGTGAGAAGTTTAAACGAGTGATCACTATCTGTTTAATGAGATGTTTAAAGGGATGACTACTATCCGTTCGGGGAAAAAGTTGTATCGATGACCTCTGCCGACTTAGTGAAACTATTTTAGTGAAAGCAAGCTCTCAGTTAAAGATTGAAGAGTCGCATAAGGTGGATTTGTTAACATCTACCCGCTATAGATATGGTGTCATCCACATGTAAGACAAACATAATTCGATAACTAAAAAGAATACTAACGTTAAGTTATGATTAATCTCCTACACCAATATAGAATACTACTGAATGAAATTGCCGTATTATTACCAAGCCACTATGCTTTAAAAGCATGTGATTCCATCTATGTTAGTCTTCGTCTTGAAAATCCGTTTACTCTCACTTGTAGATGGAAGGAAATCAAGCAAATCAAATATTTGGTTAGAGTTAAGTGCCATTTTAGTACCTATGGTTTGGCTAACTACGCAACTTTAGTACATATTCTTTATTTTATGCAAATGGCTACCCCAGTTTCAAAAACTTGCATTTTTAGTACTTTTTTCCTAACTTTGTCTATATTTTCCGTTAAGTCAGGGATAATTTGGTAACTTCGTTATTTTTTTCTTTTCATTTAAACACTTATATCTTATAAACTCTAAATCCCCAAATCATAATATCAAAATCCAAATCCTAACCCTCAAACCCTTTCTCCATATCATCATAGGGTTTGAGTTTTTACAATATTTGGGGATTTAGGATTTGGATTTTGATGTTATGATTTGGGGATTTAGGGTTTACAAGATATAAGGGTTTAAAAAGAAAGAAAAAAACAAATAAAATAACGAAGTTATCAAATTATCTCTGACTTAACGGAAAAAATAGACGGAGTTAGATAAAAAGTACTAAAAATACAAGTTTGTGAAACTGAGGAAACCATATGCAAAAAATAAAGAATATGCACTAAAGTTGCGTAGTTGATCAAACCACATGTACTAAAATGACACTTAAATCTATTTAATTATTATACGTGGATAGCATCTTAGCGCCAATGGCTTCACGCCATTTGTTAAGAGTCAACATATGATGTAGCAAATTTGTAGTTAGTGGGTCCGCATTGATCCACTAAAAAAACTCTGTTCTAAAACATGAGAAAACCACCTCTAATTCCTAACACACACTACCTAATATGCGGACATATTGTGTTACAACAGGTAACAGACTAAGTTACTTCTCAAGCTTAAGAATTTCTTGTTGATTGGTAGTAACAATCTCAGATCCAAAATTTTGTTGTTCTCGAATTTCCTTACGTTCGACGTTATTCAAATTAAGATTATATTATTTTATAAGTGATCAGTACGTATGAACATGGCACTTTGGTAGATTTGGAAATGTAATGATTTATAATGCACCACCTGTAACTTAAGTTTCTATCGGTAGCTGCAAGCATCAATAGCAACGATGGTACTACCTTCTACTCTGAAATGATCCAATACCTATATATACATATGATTGATTTCTTTTGAGAACCGCTTTGAGTTTTAAGAACTCGAAAGAACTCAACGTAACAATTTTTTTTTTAATTTTTTTACACATGTGTAATACGTAAGTGTAAGTAATGTACAAAAAATTACAGTATTTTTTTACACACCGAATCGACTTATTACACATGTGTAACTAACATTTAAACTTGTGTAATAATCAAAAATCTTTATTCTCTCTTCTGATTAATTTTTTAATTAGATTTATTTTCTAACAACTTACTTTCGATAATATCAATAAAGGAAATCTTATTTATTCAATAATATGTCGTTTATCAGTATTGGGTGAATAAACTAATAGACGGTGGGCTTGAACTTTAAAAGAGGAAATAAGAGACGGAATGGGCCTTAGGTCCATGGGCTTAAGAGAGTACAAATATCCCTTAAACCCTAATCCTTTCCATTTTCATCTATATCTACACCATAGCCTACACCTTCAAAAACACACACAAACACCCCCTATATCCCGAACCAAGATCCTAAGATAAAAACCGAGCTTGTTAGTGTTAGAGCATCGTAACGAGCCAAAACCAACAACAAGACTAGATCGCGGTTGTTAACCGATTCGTTTAAAGGTACGTTCTGATAACAAAAACTTGTTCGGCTCATTTAGTACTCCTAGATCTATGTATAAATGGTAAAAACGAATCAAATGCAGCAATTCTCGTTAAAATTCGTTAACGATTGATAGGTTAATCGATGACATGAAGAACCGGTTATATAAATGAATCAATCGCACCATTAAAAATGAAATGATTAACGGTTTGGTTGATTTGGGTTTGTAGGCTATGGGATCACGAGTTCAATGATACCAAACTTGTGTTGTTTCATCGTGATTTGGAGGTTTACTGCAGATCTGGTGTTGTTGACCGTTCTTATCGATTTTGACTTTGACACTTGAGTCAAAGTTTGGATAAGGCTGATATTCATTCGTTATGAATAAGCGAATGGCTATTCATTTGTTAAACAATCATAGCGAATAAGATACATCTGTATGTTCCGGTAACGAATGAGCCATCCATTCGTCCTATAGAAGTCACGAATGGCCTTCTTCATTCGTTATCCAATCATTCGTCATGAGGAAAAAACGAATCAACCATTCTTTATAAATACATTCGTGTGCTCCTGTAACGAATGAGCCTTTCATTCGTCTCAAAGAATTTATGAATGGCCTAATTCATTCGTTACTCATGTATTCGTCCCAGATCAACCAATCGTTATAACGAATGGGATAACGAATGAGGCTTAACTAAAGAGCATTCGTTATAACGAATGGGATAACGAACAAAACAATAACTTAAGAATTCTAATGAAATTTGTGTTAAGACAGTTAATGAAAATCAAATTTTTCCAAGCTGACCTGGCAGCTCGACCCTAGTCAGGGGCTCTGCCCCTTAGACCCTGCTAGGGGCTGCCACCCCTAAACCCCGCTGCCAGCGACGCTGCCCCCTGACCCCCATTCGTTGAGGGTTTATATAACTAGAGATATGATATGGATAAGGTTAGTTAATTGATACTTGTAATTGTGATACAATTAGTCGTGCCCAGTTAAAGAAATGAATTACTATAAATACAGAAAGAAACAGGACCCAGGTGAGTTTCTAGCCCCATTTCCTTGTTATGTGTTCCATGCTGTGTGCATACTCAATGTGGATGTTAACACACTTACCTTAAATAGTAAGTGTATGCTATGATGATCGACGTGATAGTATGAATGAATGTTGTGAATGAATGCTTGTCGGTGCGTGGACGATCTTCGGATATTGCACGTATCGTCAAGGAAGGTAATGTGTAGTATGCTTAGTATGAAACATGTATGTATGAAAGTATGTAATGATATGAGTATGTACGAAAGTATGTTTGTATAAGGAAATGTATGTATGGTTAAAGGGTTGCAGACCCTAATAATATATGCGAAGGTTAAAGGGTAGCAGACCCTAATAATATTTGCGAAGGTTAAAGTGTTGCAGACCCTAATAATATATGCGAAGGTTAAAGGGTTGCAGACCCTAATAATATGTGCGAAGGTTAAATGGTTGCAGACCCTAATAATATGTGCGAAGGTTAAATAGTTGCAGACCCTAATAATATCAGCGAAGGTTATAGGGCGAAATGCTCTTTAAAACGAATAGTTAGTTATGTATGAAATGCACAGGCTAAAAGAATGAAAGTGTGAAGGAAAGAATAAAAGTATGTATAAAGAAAGGTAACAGGTTAAGAATGTGATATGTATCTTCGGATAAGTATTTATAAGTAAGTACGTGTATGTATTGTATGTTGCCTAATTAACTGGAACTCACTCATCGTAGCTGACTTTTAGTATGCACGTAGGTGAATAGGCTGAGGCAACTCAATTGAATAAGGACACATGGCATTGAACTGAAGACACTGGCATCTTGAGAAAAATGTTATGATGTTATTATGGTTTATGTTTTAATTTTAAAGACAAAAGATGTTTAAATTGAAAAGATATGAACGATTTGTAATATATGTTTAAAGTTTATTATTGCGCGAAAAGTTTTAATTAACTATGATATTTAGAACTGTGTTTATGAGTAAATCCAACGTCCATGTAGGGCACATGGATTGGGGCCTTACATTATTCTCAGCCACATATTCCATACATATTTAATTAAATGTGTGATCCATATTGAGTTCTTAAAGTTCTTACAACTCATCAAGGTTCTCAAAATATCCCTCCCCTATATATATATATATATATATATATATATATATATATATATATATAAAAAGAGAGAGGGAGAGAGAGGGAGTTAGGTTATCGTACAACAATCCTTAACGTACAAAACCTACGCGAAGTACGCTCAAAGCAAAAATAAAACGCTCAAAGGCAAAACAAAACGCTCAAGGCCAAAAAATAAAAATGCTTAAAAGCCAAAGTACAAAAAACCTAAAGAATATGTAATACGCTCAAAATGGGTTTCATGAAGAAAAGTAAAAAATCAATCGATTAACGATCAAAATCTATTTTTTCTGTGAATCGATGATTAGTTGGGTGAGTATTGAGATTTCGAGATCTTGTGATGTGATTTCATGGATCAATTTCGTGAATATATGTATTTTTGTATGTTAAGGATTATTGTATTATATCCTTCATCTATATACAGGGTGAGGATTCTATGAGAACCTTTTGAAATTGAGAAATTTGAGAACCATTTTAGATCACAAAAAACCCCCCCTTTAAATAAAATATAAAAATACTATGAAAAAAACGAAAATTTTAAAAAAGTAAAAAAACCAATTATTTTTATTTTTTATCCCGGATTAAAAAAAACTAATATATACATATGCATATTTTTATTTAATCTCTATTTTATATAATATACACAAATGTACATTATTTTAATTGTACATATGTGTATAAAGAATAACATGTATAACATCTAAAATATAAGAATTATAAATATATGTATAATTTTGCTAAACCGATATTTTTTTATTTTTTTATAAAACCGGGATGAAAGATAAAAGTTGTTTGTTTTTTTACGTTTTATTTTCGCGATTTTTTGTTTTTTAACGTATTTATTTTTCTTAAAGGAGTTTTTTTGGTCCAAAATTGTTCTCAAAGTTCTCAATTTCAAGATTGTTCTCACACAATCCCAATTATATATATATATAGGTAAAAGATCGAATACAATAATCTCTTATCGTACATTACGTACGCGACTTCATACACCATCAATTTCAAAAAACACACAATGGCAATATCGTAAATTCTTTCGATTCGTTTCCATCTAATTAACCGTTATGAACTTCATCCATGGTCACTGATTCCATCTCAGACACTCAAATTTTAACAACTCGAATTTTTCCATTTACTATTTTGTTAACCAATACCCGACCCGCTTCTATGTTCGGGTAACTTTTATCCTTAAAATATCGCGTCTATCGAGTATTTATTATTTTATTAATTTTTGTTTATTATATATATTTAATATATATAAATTAACTTTGAAACATATACAATTTTAACCCTAATCTATAGTCTAACCCATTTTTGTATCTTTACCTAAACTAGGAGGACCAAACTGCAAACATGATATATTAGTATATTATAATTATCCAAACCCATTTACCTATATACCCAGACCCGTATCCAGTGACCCGTTTAGCTACCTTGGCCTTTAATATTCGCGTTTAACTTGGAGTTCAATCGTGTTTATGATTCCTCTTGCCAAATCGGCCTAACCGACATAGTGTATTAAACATAATCAATTTTGATACGTATTAACATTTTTAATGTAAAGCCCCGTTACCGGTACCTCGCATTTGGACGTTGGATTTACTCATAAACGCAGTTCTAAATATCGGAGTTAATAAAAACTTTCGCGGAATAATAAAACTTCAACCATAACATTTTACATAACCATCAAATCTTGTCTTATAAAACATTCGTAGACAATTAAAACAAAACATAGTCTTTAAAACATCACAACATTTCTTCGAGATGCCAGTATCTTCGATTCCATGCCATGTGTCTTCAGTCACGCAAGCTGCCTCAACCTATTTGCCTGCGTGCATACTAAAAGTCAGCTACGCTGAGTGAGTTCTAGTTAATCACATAACTTACTTTTCATACACATATACGTGCCTGAAGGTACGCATTACATACATATCATGATCAGCAATCGTCCATACACATTCATATCTAACCATACATTATAAAGGGCGTTTCACCCTACATACCTCGGATATTTTTAGGGTCCGGTCATCCTTCATCCTCGGATAATATTAGGGTCCGGTCGCCCTTCATCCTCGGATATTATTAGGGTCCGGTACCCTTCATCCTCGGATATTATTAGGGTCCGGTACCCTTCATCCTCGGATATTATTAGGGTCCGGTACCCTTTTCTTCCATAGCTTCATACTATACCTGTTCTTAAATGCTTTTCTTGACAATACGTGCAACCTCCGAAGAGCGTTCACGTACCATTAACATATCATACGTACATTATGCACACATCATATATATTCATACATGCATCTTATCTTACATCATACATAGCAATCACATCTTTAGCTACCACCTGACGATACATGCAATATCCGAAGATCGTTCACGCACCGTCAAGCAATCACCATACATAAAACATACAAGGAATACACTTACCACTTAAGGTAAATGTATTAACTATCACATCGAGTATGCACACAGCCCCGAAAACATAACAAAGAAGTGGGGCTAGAAACTCACCTCAATGCGGTTGCGTTCACCATTTACGGTTATTCCCTTCTTGAGCTGTGCACGACTAACTGTATAATAATTATACGTTTCAGTAAATTATCACTACACGTATCGTCTTTCTAGTTTAATTATTACCCTCAACGAACGGGGGGTCCGGGGGCAGCGCCCCTGGCATCGGGGTTCTAGGGGCGGCAGCCCCTAGCGGGGTCTAAGGGGCAGAGCCCCTGGTTGGGGTTAAGCTGCCAGGTCAGCTTGGAAAAATTTTATTTTCATTAACAGTCTTAACACATTTTCCATTAGGATTTTGAATCATTAAATAATTTGCTACATAAAATCCAAGGGCTTCTTTGTAATTAAATCATTCTTTTCTAAGTCCAGGGACCATTCTGTCATTCTTTCAAAGTTCTGATTCGTCACTCAGTCCATAACGAATGGGAATTCATAACGAATTACCCATTATAGCGAATCTGCCTTTGTAACGAATCAGGCATCTTAACGAACTGGTCCTTATAGCGAATTGAACCTTAACGAACTGATCTGGTCAACGAATGAACCCTATAACGAATGCGGTTCATTCGTCCATCCCTTAACGAATGGCCTTAGCGAATGGCCTTAACGAATGGCCTAGTTCTCCCTTATTTCCTTAACGAATTACATGCCAGTTCGCTAATCTTTCCTTAGCGAATCGGCTGGCGAATCACATCTACTTCGCTAGTTACCCTTAGCGAATTAGGGTTAGGTCAGAGAATGTCGGAAACATTCTCTGACGCGCTAACCTCGTACCAGCCGCCTTTCCGGCGCCTCCGCCGGAAAAACTCCGTTTCACCGGAAAAACGAGATCTAGCTCGTTTTCCACCGTTTTTTCACCGTTTTTCGTCTCGTTTGATCCAGATCTGAGCTAGGGTGATCCCTAAGCTCATCTTAGGCTCGGTTTATACCCGAATCCACCCGGATCTCATGACTTAAACGGTTTAACGATGTCGGCTCTTCGTTTCGTGTTTATATCTTACGGTTTTAAGCTCATACAATATTAAACTATCATTACCTTGGGTCGGGATCCGTTTCTCCTTCTATATTTCGGCTAGAGAGAGGCTAGAGAGAGAGAGAGAGCTTAAGTGTGTGTTTTGGTGGTGTATGGAATATGTGTGAAATGAGAAATAAATGGGTAATTAAGGTTTATATAATTATGGATCATGGGCTTAAGCCCATGGTCCTTTCCTCTTTCTTTCATAACCCAAGTCCATAACCCATATCCATTTAACCCAAAACTAGCCCAACTCCTAATAACCCATACTTTCATTTATTAACCGAAACCCGAAAAACGGGATGTTACAAGTCTTCCCTCCTTAAAGAGGTTTCGTCCCCGAAACTTAACTATTACATAAACAAATCTCTATAAAGCTTGCGCATCTCTTCCTCAGCTTCCCATGTAGCGTCCGATCCCTTGCGATGCTTCCATATCACTTCCACTAGGGGTATAACCTTGTGTCGGAGTTGCTTTTCCTTGCGATCAACTATCTTGATTGGTTGCTCAATGTAATTTAACTGTTCATCAACCTCAATGTCCATTAATGGCACGTGCGCCGTGTCATCAGCCAGACATTTCCTCAGATAAGAAACATGGAAGGTTGAGTGAATTCCTTCTAGCTCTTCAAGCAACTCCAGTTTGTAGGCCACTTCACCTACACGATCAATAATCTTAAACGGCCCAATGTACCTCGGACTCAACTTCCCTCTTTTCCTGAAATGAATAATTCCTTTCCAAGGCGAGACTTTGAGCATCACATTGTCATCAACTTTAAACTCAATCGGTCGACGCCGCTTATCGGCATACGACTTTTTTCTGTCTTGAGCAGCTTTCATTCTTGCTTTGATTTGATCGAACCTTGAAGAGGTTTCTTGCACAACCTCTAGACTTCCCATCTCCTTCTGACCAATCTCTCCCCAACATACCGGAGTTCTACAACATATTCCATACAACATCTCGAACGGTGGCATGCCAATACTTGAATGGTAGCTGTTGTTATAAGAGAACTCGACCAGATGCAGATGGTCATCCCAACTTCCTCCAAAGTCTAAAACACAAGCACGTAGCATATCCTCAAGGGTTTGGATCGTCCTTTCAGAATGTCCATCTGTTTGAGGATGATACGCCGTACTGATATTCAATCTTGTTCCCATAGCTTCATGGAACTTCTTCCAAAACCTCGAAGTAAACCGAGTATCTCTATCAGACACAATCGATAACTGCACTCCATGCTTAGATACAACCTCTTTAATGAACAAGCTTGCTAACATTTCTGACGAGATAGCCTCTCGTATAGGCAGAAAGTGAGCACTCTTGGTCAAACGGTCCACTATCACCCAGATGGTATCATGATGCTTAGCTGTACGAGGTAGCTTAGTTATGAAATCCATGGTGATGTGTTCCCATTTCCATTCTGGTATCTCCAAAGATTTCATCTTTCCATAAGGCTTCTGATGCTCTGCCTTGACTTGTAAACATGTTAAGCACTTATTGACATAATCTACCACGCCATTTTTCATTCCTGGCCACCAATAATCTCTTTTCAAATCCTGGTACATCTTCATAGCTCCTGTATGAATCAAATATCTTGACTTATGAGCTTCGTCTAATATTCGACCCCTGAGATCTCCATGGCGTGGAATCCACATACAGTCAAACCTAGTCTTAACACCATGTGTGTTTTCCATCAACTTGTCTTGCTGACCAAAAATCCTTTCTTTATTTACTAGCCCTTCATCTACCAGCACCTCAGACTGCATCTTGATGATTTCTTCAAATAATCTTGAGTTCATAATTAGCTTATATGACTTTACTGTTGCAATGACTTCCTCATTCTTACGGCTTAGCGCATCAGCGACCACGTTAGCTTTACCAGGGTAGTACTTAATATCGCAGTCGTAATCCTTTATCAATTCTAACCATCTTTTCTGCCTCATGTTCAATTCCTTCTGCTCGAAGAAGTACTTTAAACTCTTATGATCTGTGTAAATGGTACATTTAGTACCATACAGATAGTGTCTCCATATCTTGAGAGCATGCACTACTGCTGCTAGCTCCATATCATGCTTCGGGTAAGTACTCTCGTGAACTTTCAACTGTCTAGACGCGTAAGCTATCACCTTTCCTCCTTGCATCAACACGCAACCTAACCCTCGATGCGAATCCTCAGTAGAAACAACCAAATCCTCGTCACCATCGGGTAAGGCAAGGATTGGAGCTTGCGTGGGTCTCTTCTTTAACTCCTGAAAAGCTTCTTCTTGAAACTTACCCCAACTGAATACTATCGAATTTCGGGTCATGCCAGTCAACGGTGCGACTATCTTTGAGAAACCTTCGATGAATCTCCTATAGTAGCCAGCTAACCGTAAGAAGCTTCGTATATCAGTCGGGTTCTGCGGAGTCTTCCAATTGGTTATCGCCTCAATCTTAGTTGGGTCCACGGTAATCCCTTCAGGATTGATCACGTGACCTAGAAATTGCACTTCTCGCAACCAGAACGCGCATTTCGAAAACTTAGCATACAACTTCTCTTTCTTCAGAGTCTCCAATACTTCTCGCAGATGCTCAGCATGATCAGACTCGATTTTGGAATAAATCAATATATCGTCGATGAAGACAATAACCGACTTATCCAACATTGGCCGGCACACCCTATTCATCATTTCCATAAATGCTGCGGGAGCATTCGTTAGACCGAATGACATTACGAGGAACTCGTAGTGTCCATACCGCGTCCGAAACGCTATTTTAGGGATGTCTGCGTCTTTCACTTTCAACTGATGATAGCCTGATCTGAGATCTATTCGTGAGAACCAACTTGAACTTTGCAGTTGGTCAAATAGATCATCAATCCTTGGCAAAGGATATCTATTCTTTACCGTAAGCTTGTTCAACTCGCGATAGTCTATGCACATTCTTATACTTCCATCCTTCTTTTTCACGAACAACACTGGCGCGCCCCACGGGGAAACGCTTGGCCTTATGAAACCTTTATCGAGGAGTTCCTGCAGTTGGGACATCAATTCTTTCATCTCGGACGGCGCTTTCGCGACGGGCTGGGCTCCTGGTACTAAGTCTATTTGGAATTCTATCTCTCGCTCCGGTGGCAACCCCGGAAGATCCTCAGGGAATACTTCTGGGTAATCGCGCACTATAGGAACATCTTTCATTTCTTTCGTCTCGGCCGTAGCGTTGACAACATACGCCAGGTAGGCACCGCATCCACGTCGTAATAAACCTTCGGCTTTCATCATTGAAATGACGTTAAACCCTGAACTTTCTTTATCACCATAAACCGTCACCACACTACCATCTAAAGACCTTAGCTTTATTATTCTACTCTTACATACTATCTGAGCTTCGTATTCAGATAACCAATCCATTCCCAAGACTACATCGAACCCTCCCAAGGTCATAACATACAAGGTAACAGGGAACTCATGTCCCTCTAACTCTATCTTACAATCCTTAACCATTTTCATTATTTTCACCGAGGTGTCGCTAGCGGTTTCTACTGTGAAGGTTTCAGACACTCGGCAACTTTTCATTTTAGCTAGTTTACTAAATGTCGTAGCTACAAAACTTCTATTCGCACCCGAATCAAATAATACTGAAGCGGAAATATCGTTTACTAAGAACGTACCGGTCACAACATCAGGAATCTGTCTAGCTTGTTCCTGGGTCAGCATGTAGGCCTAGTCCTCGGCCTTTCTTGGTCAGCATCTTTCTTCCCACTACCTCCAGCCTCCCCTTTCGTGCATTCCCTTGCAAAATGACCCGTCTTACCGCATTTATAGCATGCGGGTTTTGCATGGCATTCATTAGCATAATGCCCCATCTTTCCACACTTATAGCAGGCATTTGTCCCCATCCTGCACTCTCCACCATGAGCCTTTCCACATTTGTGGCACATGTCCGAACCAGTACCCCACTTGCACTCGCCACCATGCACCTTTCCACATGTCTTGCAGGTCCTTCTTTACCACACCTTCTGTTTCTTGTCCTTAGGGTTCCATAACTGAGTACCAGGTCGTTTGACAGGCGCGACCCACTTCTTTTCCTTCTTCTCTTCCACAGCCATCTCATCTGTCAAGTCCTCATAAACCGTTTCCGCGAGCCCTACAGCAAAATCAAAAGTACCTGGTCTACCAGCCTTGACCAAGACACGAATATTCTGTGGCAGTCCCCTAAGGTAGCATTTGATTCGCTTGGCCTCGGTGTTCACCATGTCTGGCACCAACCTTGACAGACGGTTGAATTCAGTGAGGTATTCTCGGTTCGTCATCTTACCCGCCTTCAGACTTAAGAACTTCATCTCAACCTTCTCTATCTCTGCATCAGCACAGAATCGTTTCATCACTAACTCCTTCAGATCGTCCTACCTCAAGGCCTTGATCTCTTCTCGACTCTTCCTCTACTCAACTGTCTCCCACCAGTACATCGCCTCCTCACCGAATGATTGGGTAGCATACCCCACAGCTTGGTCGGGACGACATTCGCTAATTCGGATAATTTTGTCCATCCCCGTTATCCATTGGAGAGTAGCGATTGCGTCTCCCAAGCAGGTTAGCTCTGGTGGACCACAGCCTTTGAAAGACTTATAGTTGCACCCACCTCGGCCCCTTTTCTTGTCATCAACCTTCACTGACTTAACCACGCTTGATTCTTCCCCCTCCCCTTCATCATTTTTCTTACCATTTCCTTCCGCCCTTTCAACGGTTCTTTCTCGGCCTCCAACAGACCCTTCAGCATTCCAGTTCTTCGCAGCAGCTGCTATCGCTTGAGCAATGGTAGCTTGAACAGCAGGGTCAAGTTGATACCCTTCGTTGTTACTCGGATTTCCACCGGCTGCACTTCCTTCGCCTTCATTGTTAGTAGCGGCCTCTACCGACGGCTCTCGGGCAACACGTGGCCTACCACGACGTCTTGTACGCCCTCCTTTTCCAGCAGCTTTCTTAGCTCCAGCCATTCGTATTCTATAAGGAAACACAAACATCATCACTTAAGGAACCATTTAGTACAAGGATAGTAAGGCTAACAGGTAATAACAGTGGCCAGCTGTGATTAGCTGCTCACGTTACTTTCCGTGTCCTATACGCTTCCTCTTATGAGTCTATTTGTGCTAATTCTACTTCTAACTGTTAGACAATCAAACCGTCCATATCATCACATACTCCTATCCCTAGCCCTTAAGCTAGCATTCATACATTATTTATTTAGCAATTACGCAAACATTCATTCATCATTCTACTTTACATGTGAATTTAATCACATACTTTACCTCTACTTAGCTTGCTTGAGTGACACATGGCATTCTTGTACTGGCATCTTCCTTCCTTTCTTACTTTAGTCCCATTTTCTGTTCAAGTCTAAGCATGTAGGATGCTTAAATCTCTCGAACTTTGCTCTGATACCAACTTGTAAAGCCCCGTTACCGGTACCTCACATTTGGATGTTGGATTTACTCATAAACGCAGTTCTAAATATCAGAGTTAATAAAAACTTTCGCGGAATAATAAAACTTCAACCATAACATTTTACATAACCAAAAAATCATGTCTTATAAAACATTCGTAGACAATTAAAACAAAACAAAGTCTTTAAAACATCACAACATTTCTTCGAGATGCCAGTATCTTCGATTCCATGCCATGTGTCTTCAGTCACGCAAGCTGCCTCAACCTATTTGCCTGCGTACATACTAAAAGTCAGCTACGCTGAGTGAGTTCTAGTTAATCACATAACTTACTTTTCATACACATATACGTGCCTGAAGGTACGCATTACTTACATATCATGATCAGCAATCGTCCATACACATTCATATCTAACCATACATTATAAAGGGCGTTTCACCCTACATACCTCGGATATTATTAGGGTCCGGTCACCCTTCATCCTCGGATATTATTAGGGTCCGGTACCCTTTTCTTCCATAGCTTCATACTATACCTGTTCTTAAATGCTTTTCCTGACAATACGTCCAATCTCCGAAGAGCGTTCACGTACCATTAACATATCCTACGTACATTATGCACACATCATATATATTCATACATGCATCTTATCTTACATCATACATAGCAATCACATCTTTAGCTACCACCTGACGGTACATGCAATATCCGAAGATCGTTCACGCACCGTCAAGCAATCATCATACATAAAACATACAAGGAATACACTTACCACTTAAGGTAAGTGTATTAACTATCACATCGAGTATGCACACAGCCCCGAAAACATAATAAGGAAGTGGGGCTAGAAACTCACCTCAATGCGGTTGCGTTCACCGTTTACGGTTATTCCCTTCTTGAGCTGTGCACGACTAACTGTATAATAATTATACATTTCAGTAAATTATCACTACACGTATCGTCTTTCTAGTTTAATTATTACCCTCAACGAACGGGGGGTCCGGGGGCAGCGCCCCTGGCATCGGGGTTCTAGGGGCGGCAGCCCCTAGCGGGGTCCAAGGGGCAGAGCCCCTGGCTGGGGTTAAGCTGCCAGGTCAGCTTGGAAAAATTTTATTTTCATTAACAGTCTTAACACATTTTCCATTAGGATTTTGAATCATTAAATAATTTGCTACATAAAATCCAAGGGCTTCTTTGTAATTAAATCATTCTTTTCTAAGTCCAGGGACCATTCTGTCATTCTTTCAAAGTTCTGATTCGTCACTCAGTCCATAACGAATGGGAATTCATAACGAATTACCCATTATAGCGAATCTGCCTTTGTAACGAATCAGGCATCTTAACGAACTGGTCCTTATAGCGAATTGAACCTTAACGAACTGATCTGGTCAACGAATGAACCCTATAACGAATGCGGTTCATTCGTCCATCCCTTAACGAATGGCCTTAGCGAATGGCCTAGTTCGCCCTTATTTCCTTAACGAATTACATGCCAGTTCACTAATCTTTCCTTAGCGAATCGGCTGGCGAATCACATCTACTTCGCTAGTTACCCTTAGTGAATTAGGGTTAGGTTAGAGAATGTCGGAAACATTCTCTGACACGCTAACCTCGTACCAGCCGCCTTTTCGGCACCCGCCTTTCCGGCGCCTCCGCCGGAAAAAACGCTATTTCACCGGAAAAACGAGATCTAGCTCGTTTTCCCCCCGTGTTTTCACCGTTTTTCGTCTCGTTTGATCCAGATCTGAGCTAGGGTGATCCCTAAGCTCATCTTAGGCTCGGTTTATACCCGAATCCACCTGAATCTCATGACTTAAACGGTTTAACGGTGTCGCCTTGTCGTTTGGTGTTTATATCTCACGGTTTTAAGCTCATACAACATTAAACTATCATTACCTTGGGTCGGGATCCGTTTCTCCTTCTATATTTCGGCTAGAGAGAGGCTAGAGAGAGAGAGAGAGAGAGCTTAAGTGTGTGTTTTGGTGGTGTATGGAATATGTGTGAAATGAGAAATAAATGGGTAATTAAGGTTTATATAATTATGGATCATGGGCTTAAGGCCATGGTCCTTTCCTCTTTCTTTCATAACCCAAGTCCATAACCTATATCCATTTAACCCAACACTAGCCCAACTCCTAATAACCCATACTTTCATTTATTAACCGAAACCCGAAAAACGGGATGTTACATTTAACTAAACCGTTCATACCCTATATCGGTAATATACTTAATCAGTTGATCATAATGCAGTTAATCCCATTTGTACATTCCTAGTTACATCGCCAATCAAACCCCTAGGGTTAATTATAATATCACGGCCAGCTTGTATATGTTCTATGTCACGTTTCTAGCCGGCTTTTTGTGACCAAATTAACCATTCTTAAACATCGATTAATTTAATGAACTTATGGTTCTGTTTCGTCATAATATCAGTACCAATAGCCCTATGCTTAATCGGCCAAACATTTAATGTATTGGCTGATTGTGATTTCTAGGGTTCTTATCTGTTTTAGGTTATCAGACCTTGTGTTTATACTTTATCGATTCTGGTTACTTCATTTAGTTAGACACCAGCCCAGTTGGCTGGTGCATTTAGGCTAAGTCACAAGGACGTCTAGGGGGCACGTGTTCTGTCACACCCCAACCTAAGGCGGAAATGCTGAGGTGTGAACTGATTGCTCACAGCTCTCAAGGTACTATTACTCAATACTTATAATAATAATATCTATTAATCAATTTTAAATAATCCAACAAAGTTCAAATAGACAAAGTACAAGATTTTCATAAATAAAACAAGTAAAATAAAATCTATATTTAAATCTTGTATCTTCTTCTCTAGTATGCAACCCTAAGTTTTCTTCAAATGAACTTGATAATCATATCAAACGATGACCTGCATATGCGTTAAAAATACAATAATTTTGTCAACACTAGGTTGAGTGAGTAAAAAACCAGTTTAAGACACTACAATAGTAATATAAAAGAGCAAACTGTATCAAGTGAGATAAGCTATTTAACCAATAAGCAAGTAAATATGTTGTCGGTAAGCTCGATGGCAGATGAAGCTGAACGATGGCTAACACGACGGGCATATGATTATACTAGTATGAGAATATGTTGGACCTCTTCGACATATATTCAAACGACGAGTTGTTTGTGATATCATTTGGATAGATGCATGCCCAAGAAGCATTTATGGATATGATGAATACGGCATGTCATACGATATTAGGACAAATATGCCATTGCCTTCACAGACGATAGTTTTGATAAGTCCGACCATGTTGAACACTTAAGAGAAGTGTTGGAAATGCTGAAGAAAGAGTAGCCGTATGCTAAGTTTTCAAGGTGTACCATTAATACATGTCATAAGAGTTTGGATATCTCTTCAAGCAGAAAGAACGAAATACGAGGCAAGAAGAAGGGTAAGGCTGATAAAGGATTATGATTGTAAAAATAAGTATTGTCCTGGTGAGGCTAACGAGGTCACTAACGCACTAAGTCGTAAAGGTGGAGAGGCTATCATGACGATTAAGTTGTATAAATTAGTTAGCACTTTGGATTTCATGAGCGAGATCTGCGAGATGCGATAGAATATAAAAAGAATGAGAGCAAGATGATAAAAAAGGAATGAATTATCAGGTTACATAGATATTTGAAAGATAACACTTATGATGTGAGAATCAGATTTGGTCGAATGTGGATTCGTTAGACATGCAAGATCCACCAAGATGTATCAAGACTTGTAGACAGACTACTAGTGGCCGAGTATGGAAAACGCAGTGATATGATATGTCAGTATGTGTTTGACTTGCTTGCAAGTCAAGGTAGAACATCAGAAGCTGCATGGAAAGGATAACCATCAGAAACACCAAAATGGAGATGGGAACGCGTCACCACGGATTTCATAACTAAGCTACCGTGTATAATTAGAATCCCGTGTACAACTAGAAACCATGATACTATCTGGGTGATTGTGGACCGTTTGAAGAAAGGTACTCACTTTATACCAATATGAGAATCTATCTCATTGGATAAGTTAGTTAAGGAGTTTATTAGCAAGATTGTGTCAAGGCATGGAGTGCCATTGTCAATTGTGTCAGACATAAATATTTGGTTTACATCGAGGTTTCGAAAGGAAGGAATTTGATTACAATGAAGGCAAATACTGAAGAAACAGAAACCCTTAAGTAGAAGTCAAAAGAAGATGAGTTCATGGTATGTGACAGTTGTGGAAGAATAGGATACTTTGCCTACGCAGACAAACACAACCGCAAGTATTACAAAGGTGAAACCCACAGTAATGCAGAAAGAGGGTACAAGAAACCAAGGACAAAAGCTGGAAAGACATGCAGGGAAGGTGTAGAGATGGCTTAGACTTATGTTATTGGAATTAAGTCTTAACATGAATGATTAGTGTGTAACTGATAATCGTGTGATCACTAACAGGAAGTCTTATAGGTCGGTAAATATAGAATGGTATTATAAATATCTATATGAAGGTCAAGACATGCTCAAAAAGGAGGTCGGTTAAAATAAATAGTTATGATATATCAGACAGCCTGATATGCAGTAGCAAACAACAATGGATTCATAGGATAAGATGAGACTTTATTAGGCGATAAAAGAAAGATATATCCTCATGGACTTCATGATAAAGTTACCTTAGACAGCTATCACTCATGAACCCTATGTGTTGATGTAGAGCTGAGAATGAAAGAAGATATAAATGGTGACTTAAGGAGTTATCCAGCAACTTATGCAATGGATGTGCTCAAGAATTGCAAGAAGTGTTCTATCTTAAGAAATAAATAAAGGGATTTCAAGAAGTAATCCTTATGGAGAAACTAGAAAGGTTTCATTCTTGGAATTAACATGTTTTGAACGCATTGCACAACAATATATTTGCTAAAGATTTTAATTGGACGGAATGGTCATTCAATGCTAAGTGTAATGATTGTAAGTGCAATGTTTCTATTTAAAGGACAAGAAAGAAGAGCATGCTTGTGAAAGTGATTTGCACTTGCAAAGTCTGGATAATGAATCGTATCATCGAGGACTTCATGGACAAGCTACCTAAGAAAGAAAAAATTAATTGATTAGGGATAAAGTAGTAAGTCGGGATGCTAAAAAAAGATGTGAATACAGAAAGTATTCCTTTTACAAGGACTAAGCAGGTTTCGAGGATGAAACCTCTTATAAGGAGGATAGACTTGTAACATTCCGAAATTTTTAAGAATAATTTAATATATTATTTGTCTATGGTGAAAAAGTTTACTTGAGTAGTAGAGAAATAATAAAATAATAAAAATGGAAGGATAACTAGGCTAATTAGATGGAATCAATTATGGACAAAAAAAGAAAGATGAGCCTAATGTCCATGGGCTTAAGGAAGTATAAATACCCCTTAAACCCTATTCCTTTCCATTTTCATCCATCTCTACACCATAGCCTACACCATCAAAAACACACACTTCTCCAATTCCCGTTTTTGAGAAAATAGCCCACAAAGACACGACGATTCCCGAAGATCTAATCATCATATCGGTCTCAAATTATAACTGAGTGTTCATGGTATATAAATGAATATTTCCACCAATTAGATATTCGATCGGAGTTCGGGAAGTCTGGTTTTTATCAGAAAAAACTGTAACAACTACAAATGGAGTTTCCGGAAATAGTTTCAGTTTTCCAGCGATTGTAGAGGTGGATTCTAGCGACGAAAGTGGGCGACGCTGGTAGGGCTTGGCGACCCGGTCGCGTGGCCGCTTGAATCACTCAAATCGAAGTTTGTTTGATATGGTTTTGGGCTTCTCGAGTGATTTCAGACATAAACCTCAAATGTACGTTTTTGTTAAAAAAAAAGCTTACTTTTCATGCACGGATTTGCATGAAACTTGGTAGGATGATATATAGGTTCATGATTATTGATAAAGTAATGAACTTGATAGTAAACGGGTTAGTTGGTTCGTTTCGGGTAAAACGATTAGTGTTCGGTTTGTGAAAAGGACGGGTAAACAAAGTTGGTTTTACATGAAACTTGGTGGGATAGTAAATCGGACTTTATTATGTGAGAAAAATGTAAACTTGACCATAAACAAGTTGTTTGGAACAAAACGGGTTATACGGGCGCATATGTTTGGACGCATATGATGCTAGCGTATAAGTGTGTGTATCCGTATAAATATTTATGCATATAAGTGCATGGTTGTATAAGTATGTCTGCATGACATATTGTATATAGCATATATGTATACGTATCTGTATATGTATATGGAGTATATGTATATGTAACCGTATTTGTATATAGCGTATATGTATACGTAGCCGTGTATATATATATAACGTATATGTATGTATGCATGCCGTATATGTATATAGCGTATATGTATATAGCCGCGTATATGTATGTAGATAACGTATATGTGGGATGTGTATCCGTATGCCGTATATGTATTAATGTATGCCGTCTATGTGTATACCACATATGTATGTATAACGTATATGTATGTACACTGTATATGTATGTATTCCGTGTATGTAGGTATGCCGTATATGTATATAGAACGTATACATACGTAAACAAAGAGTATGGACTTATACGGTATATACGCTAAGAGCGAGGAACTAATTAATAATTGAAAGGTAACGTTTAAAGTGAGTAGGACTTAGAAAGTAAGGCCAACGAAGTAAGCGAACTCTATAAGTGGTAATTGATTAATGCGCCTTATTACATAGTCAGTCGTACATTGCAAAGGAAGGACATAACTGTCATCAGAAGTAGCACACATGTAAGTTTCTAGGCCCTTCTCTTTGTTATGATTTTTTCGGGGCTGTGTGCATACTCCTATGTGTTAGTTAATTGTATGCCATGTGAATGTTTTATGAAATATATATGAATGATATTGAAATGATGAAAGAATGTAAGGAGTATATATGTAGATGTTTATGAATATATGTATATATATATATAACTAATGCATGTGTGACAAAAAAAATGTATGGTTTTATGGCAAGGAATGTATGTTTGTTTGGAATGGGAAGAAGGGACCAGACCCTAATAATATATGAGATAGAAAATGAAGGGATCAGACCCTTATAATATCTGAGATAGAAGGGACCATGCCCTAATAATATCTGAGATAGAAGGGACCAGACCCTACTAATATCTGAGATGGTAAAGATATTTATGCATGTAGTATGAAAGTATGAAAGAATTTATGTATGTATGTATGTATGTACGTATGTATGTATTTATGTATGTATGTATGTATGTATGATATATTGAAGAAATTGAATAATGATGATGATAAGGATCCCGAGGAGGGTTGATTTGATCAACAACTAGGTGGCGGTGTCTCATCATCTTGGAATGTTGCTTCTAAAGGAGATTCAAGGAAGTAGTTGGTGGTGTATCATGATTCAACTAACGTGCAACCCGTGAATACACTAAAGGTAAAAATGATGTTGATCGTGGATGAACGAGGGGTGGTTATGAGTATGGTTAGTGCAGATGACATAGAAGAAGGTGATTTGTTGATAATTTTTAAATGAAAGAACAAATTCCCTTGCTTCTTAATTTAAACAAGGAGGCGGTAGATGAATTGGAGAAATAGGATGATGTTGAGGTGGAGGATAGTGAAGAAGTGAGGTTTGACGAAAGTTTTCCATCTGGGTATACTTCTTTTAATTATGATGATGTTGAGATGAAGAACGTGATAGATGAAAAATACCCGGATTTATATACTCAGTCTAACAACTCTGATGAAGGGATTCCATTCTTTACAACTGAGCACTTTGAAGCAACTGAAGAACGTCTAAGGAAAGAGAAAGAGAAAGAAAAGGGGAAAGTTAAAGTATCGGAACCCGAATCATAAACTGTAACACCCCGAATTCAAGCGGAATACGCCCGGGTGCAACGTACAAATCACTCACGAGCTCGTTACACTATTAATAGTGACACTATATTTATTTTATTTCATATTCGCAAGTACACAAATAGTTTGATCATGAGACAACAATAACTTCACATGTAAGTGAAACAAATATTATTCATTGAAATAATCCTAAGGTATAACTAATTTTCTTGTCCCATCACTTCATCGTATCAACCTGCAGCACGTTAAAAATAATATATTTTGTCAACAACACATGTTGGTGAGTTTTCACAAGTTTTTGCGTATATAAATATATATAAAATGTGTGATTCAGCGATCATCATGCAATAAACATTCAAACATAATGTTAATGAAATCAAATAGTGTCGTCCTCCCGTTCATTTAGCCAAAGTCGCTAAATTCGGGGAAATGAGAACCACCTTACGTAAACAACCGAAGTCGTAACGTTAGACGGCGCAGGTACGTCCCGTCGGATCCTCCCACTATGTGTATGCGTTTGCATAACTTCCACCATAAAAACAATAAACACGCTGCAAGCAAGTTCACGTATAATCATAAACAATATGCAAGAATAATATCAACATGTACAATAAATATGAATCATTTTTAAATAAGCACATAACTAACGAAATAAAAACTTGTGACATGCTACACCCCAAAAATATTAAAAGAGTTAAAAACGAGGTTATGAAAAACTCACTTGTTAAGTAAACGGTCTACAACGAAAATGCATTTAAGCGAGTGAACTGACAAAGTTTGGTTCAAAAAACGACCCTAGATAAATAAATAACTAGGCTTAAAAAAGTTGCTTAAAGAAAATAATTTGGGGAGGACGTTCGGTTTATGACAAAGCAATTTATAAGAAAAATATATATATCTTTTTTGGGTTTATAAAAAAAAGGCCTTTTGGTATTTGATTTGTTAAGTTTATTTATTTTAGTCATAGAAAAAAAATGGGTTATAATAAATATTAATTAAGTTAGATGAGTCCGGTTTGTTCCAACCGAACAATTAATTAAGAAAACTAGTTTAACGAGTGGTTCGTTTTTTGGTCGGACATTAACCCGGTTATTTAGTCGGGTTTGTGAGTAACATAATTTGAAAAAAATGAAGTAGTATGTAAAAAAATGTTTGTTCTTGATTATTAGTTTGTAAAAATAAAAGTTGACTTTTAAACGTAAAATTCATAAGCCGAACATAAGCAAGCCGATTATGAGGGATGATATGCCTCCATGAATGTCGTTTGGGTTGTAATCATGGAAACAATCGTTATGCGTAATGAAAAGAAATAAACATTACCAGGGGTTTGTATCACAAAAGAAGAAGAAAGTAATACTTCTTAACAAGTTGTCTTTTGAAGTTTAAACTTTTGACTTGAGAGAAATTGACAAGTTTGGATGATTTTGAGTGTAAATTGGTTTTGCCAAGAAATTCTAGAGAATGAGTGAGCTTTATATAGGCTCAAAATTGTTAAAAACAAGGTCAAAGTGAGTTAATTTGATGGGTAGTCAAGAGGCTAGTCATAAGGCTTGAAACATGTTTTGACTAGTTGAATGTCTTTTATGACCAATTAAATGTCTTTGATTCAATTTATGAAAACAATTAATATAATACTTAGGATGAAATTTGTACCATCATAAATAATAAAAACAACATTGTTAACATAAACAACATCATGAACATAAGTACAAAAACAAATCACCATTTTATTAATAAATGAAGATCCGAAAGGTGTCAAAATTTTAAAATGGGTCGGGTTTTTGGGTATCAAAATTGATGAATGTCGGGTGTAACGTACAGATCACTCATAGCTCGTAACACTATTAAAGCGATAATAATTATATCATTTCATTTCAAACGTAACAAGTACACAATTATTCATAATTAAAAATAAAAAGAAACACTTTATCAAAAATATAATTAAGTTCTTTATTCAAATATCCTATGGTATACTAATGATCTTCATCCTTAGCATGTCATCGATTCAAACTAAAGCACGTTGAAAATAATATATTTATCAACAATTAAGTTGGTGAGTTTTCATAAGTTTTCGAGTATACATATATATAAAAGGCGCGATTCAATTTTCGTAATGCAATAAATATCCAAGCGTAAAGTAAATGAAATCAATAAATTCCGTCCTCCCGTACCTTTAGCTGAGGCCGTAGAAATAGGGGAAATGAGAACTACCTTACGAATAACCGAAGTTATAGCGTTAGACAGCGCAGGTACGTCCCGTCGGACCCTCCCACTATGTGTATGTGTTTGCGTAACTTCCACCATAAGAATAGTAAACATGTTGCAAACAAGTTCAAATATAAACATAAACACTATTCAAGAATAATATTAACATGCACGCTAATTGTGAATCAGTTTATAAATAAGCGCAGAACTAACGAGATAAAACTTGTGACAAGATACACCAAAAAAATATTAAAAGCATTAAAATGGGGTTATGAAGAACTCACTTGGAATAGGGAATATGGTAATGAGGATATGGTAACGATTAAAGCAACTAGATAGTTTCGCGAGAAGTCCCGATAATTTGTCCTAGTTATAAGGTATAAACAACATAAATATCTAAAGCGAAAAGAATGAACTAAACATGAATATAAAACAAAAGTAGGTTTATAATAGATTTGGGAATCGTATAGTGTTCACATAAATTTTATGTATAAGAAAATTTTTATTAGTTTAAATACTCTTAAAATAAACTCTCGAACTTCAGATGATATGTTCAAGTATAATGCTGAGAAGATGAACAAGATGATCGAGTCACTACGTTATGCTGAAAAAGAATATTATCAACAATCAAAGACTCGAGAATCTGCTTATTGAAAAAAGAAGTTTGTGGTTGTAAAGACGGTGAAATGCGATATTGTATCGTGGATGTATGAACCGGTTTTGAAAGTATATATCGAGAAGTGGGAGCACGACATTCAGTACTTTAAACACATTCTTTATGTTCTTTCCATGTCGCGATGGGACGTTTGTACATTGGGACGTAAAATCTTATTGAATCGTGGTGACAGTCAGTGGGTAGATTGGTTTTATCGTCACTAGTTACATTAGGTAAAGTATGGGTTCAAATTCTTCAAGCCTCAGATACCTACAAGAAAGTACATTGATGAGATAGATCAGCGTACCGGTTGAAGAACGCTTGTTCGTAAAGTAAAGTCGCCGCGCACATTAAAGAACGTTCCTTTAAAGACTTTCCCCAAAGTATTTATAAGAAATTTAATTGGTGGTACTACGATGACAAGACCAGTGAGGCGGTAATTGTATTAGGATCAAGTTTGAAGACCAAGTTTATAAGGGTTATTTATCCTATGTGGTTAGTCAACCTATCTGAAACCGATAATGAAGTACTATACATGAATTGGATCATATTGGCAAACATGAAAGACAATAAGCAGGCCATGCAATTCCAACGTGTTGCTCGAGTATATAAGTGTTTAGGATTCATAGTTGTGAGGATTGGAAGACTAGCATATTCAAGTTTTGAAGATACAAAGAGCTCGAGTAGAGGGGGAGTTTGTTAGTGCATTATTTTGCGTCTCGATCTTTGTTTAGCGTATTTTGGTATTAGAATAATGTATAGGGATATTTTGGTAAATAAAGTAAAGTTACATTCACTAATGTAAAGACATATTCGTTAGAGTAGCTAATAGCGAATGTGTCTGCGTGTCTTTCATCCCGCATTCGTCAAGGGATGCTAACGAATGAGGCTAACGTATGTAGTCATTCGTTATTATAACGAATGATAGTTAATGTATGATAGCAAATGGGGTTAATTCATTAGGGAATGTCTAACCAATGAGCTCATCGTCTATAAATACCTTGTAACTCTTATTCTAAATAATACAGTTCTTATTTTATCAGATTTCCTATCGTTACTCCGCCCAAATTCCCTCTCAACACACATAGTTACACACACTAACGTAAATCATTCTAAAGGTATTCATATCAAAGACTAGATCGTTAACGTAATGAATCGCAATCAATCAGATCACGCATTCTCATAACTGGTAATTAGGTAGACTATGTTCAGTTGTATCAATTCTTCAGATTAGGTTATGTGAATCATCAAAACCAAACTATTGTGTCAAGTAATTATTTATCTACTCTAATAAATGAATCATGTCTATGTCCCAATTTGTATAGATTATTGTCAGTTAGTTATTGTATATCCCGAACCTAAAGTGTAGTCACTGTTTTCTTAAATTGTTTTACAACCAAATTAATTTCCAAACCGCTTGACATCGTCAGTCTGCATAGCATAATTATTATTAAACAATAAACTCGATTGGCACTTTCCATTGATTCCTTGTAGATTCGACACCTTACTTTCCCTTGTTAGTAAAGGTAGTTTATAAATGTTTTTAATTGATCTTTCGACATCGATCATTGTTTTCTAACTAAGAATTGTTTTGATAGTAATGAGGGCCAGTCTTTCCTTTTGAAATAACGTTCCTTTAAAATGATACATTATGGGTATGTTTGATCGAGTGTGATGGAAAAAGGAGGAATGGAATGGAAGAATGATTGAAATTAACAAGGGAATTAAATGACTCATCACTGTTCCTTTGTCATGTTTGGTTAACTTATAGGAACATAATGAATAATTATTTTATGTTGTTTGGTTAACTTATAGGAACATAATGAATAATTATTTTATGTTGGTGGCAGTGATGGTATAGCGGTGACAGTGGTGGTGGCAGCGGTGACAGTGGTGGTGGCGGCGGCGACGACGGTGGTATGGCGATGGTGGCATCAGTGGTGGTCTGGTAGTGGCGGCGGCGGTAGTAGTGGTCAGGTGGTGGCAGCGTGTAACACCCCAGATAAAGAGGAAACACCTGAGTGTGACGTACAGATTGCTCAAAACACATGTGACACTATTAAGTGACAATATTATCATTACTTCATTCCAAAGCATCAAGTACACAAGTTACTTCAAATGAACAAACATAAGGGCAAAGGAACAAAACAAACATCTTCTTGTTTATTATTTAGATAACCTAACTTCTAGTATCCTCGTTATTTCTTCCTCTAATGAATGTACCTATAGCATATATATAAAATAAAGTCAACTAACTGAATAGTTGGTGAGTTTACACAGTTGAAAATAATATATAAAAACCATACAATTCCATGAAAACTTGTGAAAAACACATAAGGGTTCTTTACACTAGAATCAATGGTCCATGAGTGTAAAGAATAAATGAAGGTCTTTTCTAGTTGGGATTGTGCACCAACGTACTCAGATCGAAGTCCCATTTCCACTAGAAACAATGGTCCATGAGGTCAAAGGGGGCGTATGATCATACTTATCGAAGAAATCCATGCACGTAATAATTGAGCAAGTAACAAGTAAACACACAAGTCCATGATACGAATTGTAGTTTGTAAATAATAAATAAACGAAATTGAATTTTGATAGGATATATATGCTACCCCAAAAATAGTTAAAAAGGGGGTGTGAGAAACTTACCTTGAATTTGAAGACAAACTTGAAATAAAATAAACTGAAAGTGCGTAAATGAAATCGAAGCAATTGAACGTCACGAACTAGAATTACAAGTACAAAATTAATATTAACTAACGTCTTATAACAGTAGATAAATCGGGTTGTCGGGATTAAATAAAAGTAGATAAATCGGGTTTTCGGGATTAAAGGTGTTCAATGTACCTTTTATTATGGAGTTGGATATTATAATATTATTTTATATATTAACGAATTTTAACGAATTATTATTTTAATATTAGTTTAAATTATGAGATTTATCAAATTTGAATATTATAACGTTTATGGAAATTTTGATGTTAACGGTATATTTTATTTTGAATAATGAATATGTTAACGAATTTTAAAGTATAACTAACGACAATATGTATCCATATATATATATATATATATATATATATTAAACTAGTTTTAAACGAGCTTGACAGGTTCAAAAAATATAACGTTTATGAAGTTATGGATCTTAACGGAAACAAAAGTCGGGTTTTTAATTGAAAAATGGTAAACTATAATTTATATTTAATTTTGTTTACCCTAAAATAATTTTATTTGATTTCTAATAATTTTTTAATAATTTAACTTGATTAATATATTTTAAAGAAAACGTCTTGGAAATAGAAAATAAAACAAAAATGCTTTGACCCGGGTCCTCTGGTTGTAACACTAATGACCTAACCAACGGACCAAGTCTGGAAGTTGTTTATAAGATCAGAAAATATATTTATATTAAATATGCTTCATGTTCATCTTCTTCACCTAAACCCTAGGATTTCAATTCCTTTAATTCATTCCATGCCTTCCCAATCTTTGCTAGGGGTTTTGTTAATCGGGTAAAACTATAACAATTGATATAAAAATTACCTTGTCTCGTTACGAATTGACAGAGCACCATGGGTTGGTCGGAACAAACGGCCGATTTGATGTTATTAGAGCATTGTTTGCATATATTTAGGCGTGAAAAAAGGTTTAGACGATGATTTGAAGACTATCGATAGTCACAATTGGTTCGTATAAATATTAATGCGCCATTATTGAATGTTCATTAATATTCCATCGAGTTAGCGAATTAATACAAGTTAAATGGTTGATAAATGACGAAATTAATCATGTATTAGTGTTTATTATTAATGGAGAAGTCGTTTGGTGTGAATTAACGGATCAAACAACGTTTAAAGATAAAGAGTAAAACTCACAGAAGTAGCGTAGTTGTTAATATAACAAGAGTAATTATTTTGTATAACTAGAGTAAATCATTATAGTACATAATTACTTTATCTATACAAATCAAAGTAATTACTCTAGTTATAAAAACAATTACGCTACAGAAGCCCAGATTGTTAGTGACACTTTTGCCACAACATGATTTTTTTTCCTTTGATCTGCATGCTTCGCATGTTAATTCTTTGTGTATTTGAAACAATAACAATTGTATCAGGTTAATAGAAACATAACATTGTTAATATACTAGAAATACTAAATTAAAGCTTTATTAAGTAGATAGGCAAGAAAATTTATAATACAAAAGACATATCATAGATTATTACGTACCTACGTTATTTGAAAATATTGCAGTTTTTGGAATTAGATGAGTGTAAATTAAAGAAATTTAGAAACTTTAAATGAAACAATTATTAAAAGTGTATCTAATTATTTTATTCTTAAAGTGACCTTTTAAGATAAGTTTAAGATCAGGTAATGGACATATGATTGAATAATTTCTAATAAGAGACCATAAACAAGTAAATGCCCAAAAACCCTACACCGGGTACTCAACAGTTATGACATTGAGATCACTAAAATCCATCTATCTCGTACCATTCTCATTGTCATCCCTTTATCTGTGACAGTACTAAGTGTTTATATGTCTATTATATATGACCAAATGTAAGCATATACAAATGATTACACTAAAGATTGTAAACACCCTTTGGAGTGCCTACAATTACGGGTCGTTTGGATTAAAAAAGTAGAAAAGAACAGAAAGTAAATAGAGAAAAGATGATAGCCATAGATCATGTTGTCCCAAAAACTAGATAACGTTAGTGACTTTGGGGCCTCAAAAAGACCATAGTAATCCGTGAAACCCTACTCATCAAGATAACATTGGCCGTGAATTTGATAGGGCCAGCCCCCACTGTGACTCCTTGAAGCAAAAAGACAAACAGTTGGTGACAAAATGACAACAGAATTTTGTTCTTCAAACATTATTGCCAGTTTCACATGTGAAACAATATTAAGATTTAGATCCTCAATGTGCTACATCGCTTTCCCAAGCTAAACACTTTTTTTTTAAACTTAAAGACATGTGATCGTCTCGAGGCGCGATTAGACTGCTTATTTTCTCTAACTAGTCACATGAGCGTAAAAACACCTTTTAAAAGTTCTTGAAAAAAGCAAAGATCTTCCATACGAATCCAAAATCTTTAGTAAGTGTACTCACTCGAGTGTAAGCCACCTGAAAGTCAACTTATGGTTCCCATGCATGCTAAGAGTCTTGAACCATTTATACACTTATCGTTCAGTTTTGACTTTTGAGTTTCATTTTAGTCGTCAAGGATCCAACGATCTTAATTATGAAGAAAATGAGTTACCTCTGGTTGAGTACGTTAAAAGCGTTCACAAGTAATCCAAATGCTTATACTATCATCAAAATAATATGCTTTCTTTATACTTTGTAGGGTTGATTGTACAAATAGTTTAATTAGTAGGTTGTTCATATTGCAGGTTTGGTTTTCCCTTAAAAAGAATTACAGATATGATCCTGAAACAACATACTAACAACCATACCTAATAATATCCCATGTATACAAAGCTATTACTAGTGTCCGGGAAAAGATGAGACGTAGACAAAACGTACATCTACATTTTATATAATATACAAGGGTAATAAATGATGGATGGACACATAATAATGCATAATTGATGGTGTTTGATTGGGCCCTGACAAGTCTAAGAGAGAAATAGGAAGAAGGGTCACGAGAGGTCTCTAAGTTCACGTGCATTTTTTCACAAAAGGACATCTTAGAACATAAACATGAGGACAAATCAGTAATTTTATTAACTGGATTCCATACTATATTTTCAAAGGGAATGCATGAAAATCGGGTAGAAACGTATTCACTAAATTAATTTGCTTTTTTTTTTAAAAAAAAATCGGGTTTATAACATGTGTTAATTTCTGTAGTTTCCAAAGCAGGAATCGAAGACTTGTACTTTATGCATTGGAGGTTGTATCATGTTCAACATGGATGCAACAAACGAGACCTAAGTTCAGGTCTAGGGTTGTTTGTGAGCTGATCCAATACATGCTCAGTCTCGGCTCTTTTACAGCCGAGCCTGGTCGTTCAGGACCGATTCAAAGCGATGCCAGTATCACATCAAGCACATATGTAAGACCTATAACCTTTTGAGTATTGCTTTGGTAAAAGTGATGCCAGGTTCACATCAAGCACATATGTATATTTACGAAAAAAAATATGTATAATCAATAATGTTTCAACACAATTAAATAACCGCTAGCCTAGTCTAGTGGTAAAAAGGTATGACATATAACTAGAAGGTTGTGGTTTCTAGTCTTATTTGAGACATTTTTAATTTTATTTTTATACAAAAGTTTTTTACACAACTCAAATCATAACCAAGTAAGCTCACTTAAAATTAAATTATTTAAAACCAATAAAATGTTTCTTTTACTTAAAGCCCAAAATTTTTTTTCGCATTTGACCCAAAAAAATTTCCGTTTTCTCAGAGCAAGCCGGCACTAGTGGGTGCAAATTTCACTTGTATGATCATCAAACATTGATTCAACCCCCCCCCCCTCCCCACCCCCCAAAACTACATTAATCGCATACGTGACATACATCAAATGTACCGCCACGTTTAAGAAAACAAACATTTTTATAATTATTCGTGCTTTTGATAATGGCACAAAACTATACTAAAGTCATAACTTATGAGCGTTACTAGTTGCTAAATTCATTTCTATAAATTGTCTGCATAAATAAATAGTATATCGAAAATAAAATAGCATATCGAGCTTGTCGAAAATGACGGTTTCGCTAAAGCAGTAAAGCTAAATGAACATAATATGGTATAATAAGTCTTTATCAATTTGTAAATCTTTTTTTTTAGAAAGATAATTAGTCACAAAGTTGCAGAAGCTCAAATTGTGAAATAAATGTGGCATTATAATTGTGTCGTGTCATATTCATGCAAAAACATTTGATCGTCAATCATATTATATCATAAGGTGGTCCTTTCATATCCTTATCTTCTGGCTTATCATCTTTGTAGTCAATAACATCGGAATAGTCAATCGATTGTCCAAGTATTACATGAGTTTCCCAACATGCATGACCTAACTAAAGAGACGAATTTCCACTACCACCTTACATCCTTGATCTGATAACCATCTTTCAGATAACCTAGCATCCTCCGTCTCTCGGGACCAACAAGGGGACCGACTAGGTAAATGATCAGAAAAGGCAACATATTTGAATAACACATTAAAGATAACCTTATATGTTAACACCCTGAACGGTTCATTTGGTTCGTATAATGTTTGTGAAAAAATTAGAATGGTTGAAAGGACTTGAAATTTGATGGGTTAGAATTAGTTACATTAAAATATATAAAGTTTTCGGTTGAAAAGTTTAGTTCAGGGTCATGTGATTCGGACGCCAAATATAAATTTTGGCAGTGAATTACTTTTACAAATTTCGAAGCCCAACATTCCCGGCCTGATTTTGGAGTTTGTGAAAGTAATACGCTAGGCACAGGTGATGACCACCGTTTTAGTCATGCAAAAACATAATTAAACTAGATATCTATAGTAAGTAGGGTATTGTATCCACGAGGAACATGTGATTAGTATTACACTTTTATTTGATTACTTATATTAATATTATTAATATAGGTGGACAATTGATGTCAATCAAATTTTGAAATGTGGATTACGAAAACAATTTAGAAAACAAGACCTTTATAAAACTAGGGTTTTAGAACCTTTACTAGCAAAGGCAAGTAAAGTGGCATATCCATAGGAATCTATTGGAAGGTACTAATTTTACGTCTAATGTTTAATTTGAACAATGGTGGACAAATGATGTGAACCGGTTTTAAAAGAGAAGTAATTGTAAAAACAGTTAATAAAGTTAACAACTTTGATTTTAAACAATTATGAGAAAGGTAACCACCTCGGGCTTCAGATTAAGTAACTACTAATAACCTTGTTCTATTCATTGGGACATCCTTAACGGGGATTCTCTATGTGATTCAATTTTAAGTTATGATTAATGAACAGAACTTAACTGGTTCTATTACAAAATCACTAATCTAATTATAATATGCTAAGTTAATATCTGTCATGAATTACTAGTCACAAACGGGATGAAAATGTGACATTCGTCAATTTCGGGTCACTTTTGTATTTTTTTATTATGTAAACCGGATCCGCTTGTAACCCGAACATTTCAAATATATAAAATATTGGATTTTTATGTTACTAAATCTTTCTAGTTTGTACAATTTGAAAAACCCCTTTTACGAATTCGAAAACGCCTTTAAAAAGATCAAATTACATCGAAAAAGAACTTCCGGGACGCATAACGAACCACGCAAGACGAGTTGGGCCAACCCACCCCACCGAGACACGCTGCGCTGTGCGGCCAGGGCAGGGGAGTGTTCGCGCAGCGCCTAGTGCCACCTGCAGCTATATTTTGGATTTTCTTGTTGTTTTGTGCCTTGCTTGCTTGTTTAACCAATCTATTTGCATGCAAACATGAAAGAGAACCTTAGAAAGAACCATTGACCCTTACCCTATATATACACACCCATCTCCTTCATTTTTACAATTGCTCATACTCCAAATTCTCTCTCAATTCTTAAGATCTTAAAGGTTGTTCTTCATGTTCTTGGTAGTTGACCTTCCAAAGTCAAAGTGACCATAGTCTTTCATTTTAATTAACTTGCTAACTCTTATTAGTACTTGAAGCTTGTTATACAACATATATATAATATACACCCTTTGTTACCTTTGCTAGTCACTTCTCCGGTCATGGTCGGTGGAGTGTCGGGCCTCGTAAAGCAAGGCTTCATGGAGGACTCACGTGGTACTTGATATATATATATATATATATATATATATATATATATATATATATATATATATATATATATATATAATTATGTAAGGCCCCGTTACCGGTGCCCTACATCGGACGTTGGGTTTACTCGTAAACACAGTTCTAAATATTTGTGTTAATTAAAACTTTACACGGAACATAAAACTTCAACCATAAAATAATGCATAACCTTCAAATCTGGTCTCAACAAATACTCAAGTTGTTTAAACATAAAACATGATTTTTATTAAAAAATAACATAACATTTCCTTGAGATGCCAGCATCTTCGATTCCATGCCATGTGTCCTCATCAAGCGAGCTGCCTCATCCTACTCACCTGCATGCATACTAAAAGTCAGCTACGCTGAGTGAGTTCTAGTTAATCAATTCACTTACTTCTCATACATATATTCGTGCCCGAAGGTACGCATTACATACTTAACCTATTCATCATTCATACATATACATTCATAACAAACCATACGTTATAAAGATCATTTCGCCCTACATTCCTCGGATATTTTTAGGGTCCGGTGCCCTCCATCCTCGGACATTATTAGGGTCCGGTTGCCTTTTTTCCTCGGATATTATTTGGGTCCGGTGCCCTTCATCCTCGAATATTATTAGGGTCTGATTGACCTTCTTACATGAGACTATACCATCATACTTTCCTTTCATATTTACGTAATTTCGTACGTACTCATACATTCGTATATCATTAATGCATTATATCATACTATGCATACTACACATTACCTTCCCCGGCGATACGTGAAATATCCGAAGATCGTTCAAGCATCGACAGACATTCATTCATAACATCAATATCAAATTAATATAATAACTATCACATCAATCATATATGGGATACACTTACCACTTAAGTTAAGTGTATTAACTATCACATCGAGTATGCACACAACCCCGAAAACATAACAAGAAAATGAGGCTAGAAACTCACCTGGATCCTGTTTCGCTCTCTGTTAATCGTTATCGCTTTCTTTAATTGAGCTCGGCTAACTGTTAAATATATATGTTCGTTAATTAACTGTATAATTAATTACGTCGGTATTATAGTTATCCAACAATTGTCTATGTTGGGCTTGCCTGGTTTAGTTGATACAGATGGGCCAAGTTGGTTAAGTCAGGCTCATTGTTTATCATGGCACCTGAGCCCAACTGGCCAGGCCCAAAGCCAGGACATAACGGATCAGCCGAGAACTCTTGGCAGAGAACCCAGCAGAGAACTCGTGACCGAGAACCCTCGTGTTTGACTGAGAACCTTCGTGTTTGACCGAGAACTCAGGGCCGAGAACTCAGGTCTGATCATATTTTCTATCTTTTCACTCTTATCTCAGCTCCAGTACCCATTTCATTAAATTTTAACAACATTTTCTACTATTCTTAGCTGTCTTGCACCCGTTATTACTACATCATCTAGATCTAACCCGTTTTAGTTATAAAGCTTAAACCTTTATGGATTTAAAACGTTCTAGGCTCAATCTAGGGCTTCCTTTATTAAATGTATGCTTCCATGAGTTCGTTAAGTCCATTTTAAACATCAAGTTTGCATTTTTATGACACATCTAAACCCGATCTGCTCTGGGGTTAAGTTTTAGGGCAAACCGTTTATAAAAACGTAACCTTTTTGTGTAAAGAACATACCTTTTGACGTTTCTAGGCTACGGGTTAGCTTGGTTATGAACTTTTGGGTTGTATCTTGCTCTTGTACTCAAGATCTATCAATAATAAACGCTCGCTCTTGGTCTTGGATCTCCTTCTTAATCGCAGCCGTGAATAGGAGTGTGTTTTGTGGTGTAGGAAAAGGTGTGGAATGGATGGAAATGGAAAGGATTAGGGTTTAAGGGGTATTTATTCTCCCTTAAGCCCATGGACCTAAAGCTCATCTTTCCCATTTGGTCAATAATTAATTTCCTCTAATTAGCCTACTTATCTTTCCATCTTTTGTTATTTTATTATTTCTTTACCAACTCAAGTAAACCCTTCTATCATAAATTAAATATTATTATTTGAAATTTTGGGATGTTACAAGTCTTCCCTCTTTAAAGAGGTTTCATCCCCGAAACCTAACTATTACTTAAACAGATTAGGGTAGAACTTGCGCATCTCATCCTCAGTTTCCCAAGTAGCGTTTGATCCTTTCCAATGCTTCCATATCACCTTTACTAAGGGTATAACCTTGTGACGAAGTTGCTTCTCCTTGCGGTCGACAATCTCTATCGGTTGCTTAATGTAGTTTAATCGTTCATCAACCTCAACATCCATTAATGGCACATGAGATGTGTCATCAGCTAGACATTTTCTCAGATGAGAAACATAGAAGGTTGAATGAATTCCCTCTAACTCTTCGGGTAAATCTAGCTTGTAAGCCACTTCCCCCACACGATCCATAATTTTAAACGGTCCAATGTACCTCGGACTCAACTTTCCTCTCTTCCTAAAACGGATAATTCCTTTCCAAGGCGAGACCTTGAGCATCACAGTGTCACCAACGTTAAATCCAATCGGTTGTCGGCGCTTATCAACATACGAGTTTTGCCTGTCTTGAGCAGCTTTCATCCTTGCCGTAATCTTATCAAACTTTGTAGTCATTTATTGAACAACCTCTAGGCTTCTCATTTCTTTCTGACCAATCTCTCCCCAACACACTGGGGTTCTGCATCGTCTACCATAAAGCATCTCAAACGGTAACATACCAATACTTGAATGGTAGCCATTTTCATTGGAGAACCCTGCCAGGTGCAGATGATCATCCCAACTCCCTCCAAAGTCTAAAACACAAGCACGTAGAATATCTTCAAGGTTTTGGATCGTCCTTTCAGACTGTCCATCTGTTTGAGGATGATACGCCGTACTGATGTTCAATCTCATCCCCATAGCTTCATGGAACTTCATCCAAATACTCGAAGTAAACCGAGTATCTCTATCGTATACGATCGATAACGGTACTCCATGCTTAGAGACAACCTCTTTGATGAACAAACTTGCTAATGTTTCTGACGAGATAGCCTCTCGTATAGGTAGAAAGTGAGCACTATTGGTCAAACGGTCCACAATCACTCAAATGGTATCATGATGCTTAACTGTGCGAGGTAGCTTATTTATGAAATCCATGGTGATGTGTTCCCATTTCCATTCAGGTATTTCCAAAGGCCGCATCTTCCCATATGGCTTCTGATGCTCTGATTTTACTCACAAACAAATTAAGCAGTTACTGACATAATCCACTACATCATTCTTCATCCCTGGCCACCAGTAGTCTCTTTTCAAATCTTGGTACATCTTCGTGGTTCCTGGATGAATTTAATACCTTGACTTATGAGCTTCTTCTAAGATTCGACCTCTAAGATCTCCATGGCATGGGATCCACATACGGTCAAACCTGATCTTAACACCATGGGTGTTTTCCATCAACTCGTCTTGCTGACCGAAAATTCTTTCTTTCTTCACTAGCCCTTCATCCACTATCACTTCTGACCGCACCTTGATGATTTCTTCAAAAAGGCTTGAGTTCATAATCAACTGGTATGACTTCACTGTTACAATGACTTCCTCATTCTTACGACTTAGGCCATCAGCGACCACATTGGCTTTACCAGGATAGTACTTAATGTCGCAGTCGTAGTCCTTTATCAACTCTAATCATCTCCTCTGTCTCATGTTCAGTTCTCTCTGCTCGAAGAAGTACTTTAAACTATTATGATATGTGTAAATGGTACACTTAGTACCATACAGATAATGTCTCGATATCATGAGAGCATGCACTACTGCTGCTAGTTCTAAATCATGCGTCGGATAAGTACTCTCATGGACTTTTAACTGTCTAGACGCGCAAGCTTGTTGGTGCATAGATGTCAGTAGTTCATATGTATAAAGTCTGTAATCGAGTCTGTAATATTGTTTATGTAATTGTTTGTGTAACAGCGAAGTTGTTGACAAGTTCGCTTAGGCGAACTTGTTAACCAAGCGAAGTTGTTGACAAGTTCGCCTAGGCGAACTTGTTCAACGAGCGAAGTTATTGACAACTTCGCCTGAGGCGAAGTTGTCGTGTATTTAAGTAACCTACGGGTTACTGTTTAGGGTTCGGTTTTAGAGAGTTTTGTTTCAGAGTTCGATATAGCTGTGATCATTTCACGTGTCAAGTGTCTGTAATAGACGTGGTTCGAGTTATAATATAACGTGGTTTCGTTTGTATCGTGTGTTCGTGTTTTACGTATTCTACGCTCGTATCTACCCACGCAGGGATTCCGCACCTGCGTAGATAGCGATATCCCGTGTACGATCCGTCCAGGAACCTACAATTGGTATCAGAGCTTTAGGCTCGATTGTGAGGTTCGGGATTTCACGCGGGTGTAGAAAACGTCTCGTTTGACCTATTCGCGGGACACGTTTTCGTTGGGATTGTGTTATACTCACCTTATACAGTCTTATTCAAGCCATTACACCGACCGGAAACTGCTAAATCGTCGAAAACAGATCTGAATATTTTCAGTGTTCTTCGGGCGAAGTTACTGTTCTTCAGGCGAAGTTGCCGTCACTGGAAGTAGGGTTTCGGCGAAGATATAAGGCTAAGCGAAGTTATCCACAACTTCGCCTACCTCATAAGTTCGCCTAAGCGAAGTTATCCTCAACTTCGCTTACCTCCTAAGTTCGCTTATCTTAAGCGAAGTTATCCTCAACTTCGCCAAGTCACGCGAATTTAAGAATTTTCCAGCGAAGTTAACACTTAAGCGAAGTTAGCCTTAACTTCGCCTATAGTACTGTTTGGAAGAATTTTTGAATTTTCGGGTTTTTCTTGTTTTCGTGAAGATGTCGTCAATTAACATCTCAGAGTTAGTCAAAATGGAAGTTGAAGCGGGGTCGGCTACTAAGGCCCCAAGGTTGATCAAAGGAACTGACTTTGTAGCGTGGAAAGATAGATTCATTCAGTATATTAAATACCAGGATGCAAAGATGTGGGTGTGCATCCAGGATGGATATATTCCACCGACGATGGAATACGAAGGTCGGGATGTGATAAAGAAGTACAGCAAGATGGAGGAAGAAGAGAAGAAGATGTACGAGGCCGAGAGCAAGGCCCATGCTGCAATTACTATGGCTCTTCCTCAAGAGATTCTCCATACATTCCGGAAGTACACTTCTGCACGAGAGCTTTGGGATGCTCTTGAGAATAGATTCGAAGGGAACGTGGGTATTCGTGCCTCGAAGATTAAGCTGTTAAAGACCCAGTTCTCTGTTTTCAAGTATTTGAAGAACGAATCGCTCGATGATATTATCACCCGATACTATCATCTCATGACAGAGCTGAACAACTATTCAATTGCTTACAGAGAGGAGGAAATAGTTGAGAAGCTTCTCGATGCTCTCCCACCGAAGTGGGAAATGTACACTGTTCTAATGAGGGAAGACAGAGACTTTCCTAATTATGATTTGGAGACAGCAGTAAATAAGCTCAGAACCTTTGAGCTTAATATGGTTCGTAAAGAGACACCAACAGATCAGATTCAAGACCCTGGTATGTATGGTGCCAAAGTTAACTCAGGCTCAAGTTCGAAGTCTGAATCTGCTGCTTACTACTCCAAAGGAGAGTCTGGTTCTAACTCTTCTCATGAAGGAAATGTGTCAGTAAACATGAACGGAGATGTTTGCTTTGTTGCTGGAGGATCAAGTGCTTCGAAACCTCAAGCATCCACAAGTAGTTTCTCTCCCATTGCTTCAAGCAATAACTATTCCAAGATGCCAATGAGTGTCAAATCTGCTGAAGAGCAATTTGCAGTCTATGCATCTTTTATTGCTTCTTACGAGAACTACATACAAGGGAAGATTGTGGACCCTGCTGTTTTGGAAGAAGACTATGACCAGATCGATCCTGATGATCTGGAGGAGATGGATCTGCAGTGGCAGATGGCGATGATAGTCATAAGAGTGAAGCGTTTCATGAAGAAGACTGGCAGAAAGTTCGTAGGTGGAAAGCCAGGATTTGACAAGTCAAGGGTGAGGTGTTACAATTGCCAACAGAATGGACACTTTGCAAAAGAGTGCACTAATGCACGGGTAGAACGTAGTCAGGGGAGGACTACACAGCAAAGTGGAAATAACAATGGGAATAGAGCCATGATGTCTGATGCTGGTGAATACAACTGGAATATGTTCTCTGGAGAACTCTTTGAGCAAGCTCACATGGCGAAGGTTGCAGCTGAAGAATGTGTGAAAGCTGCTGAAAATGAAAAAGCCTTCATGGCTGATGATCAGAACACCGAGGTATGTACTAAACCTATCTGTACTAAGTGTGAAAACTTGTCTGAACAGCTTGCAACAATTACTGATCAGTATGTTAAATTGGATGCCGAATTTAAAACCTTGAAAGAAGATCATCATTTTACAAAGACAAGAGAAAATAATTATAGAATAAAAATTAAAGCGTGTGAAAAGGACGTTAAAAGTTTAAAAACAAAATTAGCTGAAAAAATTGATGTGATCGATCTAAGCTACGAGGTTTTAGAAGAGAAAACCAAGTTAATTGCTGAGAAAGAAAAGCAGATTGCTGATCACCAGGTAAAAGTGGTGGAACTAAATAGGAAACTGGAGCAATTCCGGAATTCCTCTGCTATTCTTGATCACCTCGTCAGTGATCAAGGTTCCTCACCTAAGAGGGGATGAATTGGTTACCATGAGGTTCCACCACCATATAACCATAATTATACTTTCAATCCTAGTGTTTATGAATCTGTTAATTTTGTAGCTGATCAGACATGTACTGCTAAGGAAACTGGTAAAGTACCGGAAGTTAGTAAAGGCGAAACAAGTTCGCCTGTCTCAAAAATTAAAATTTCAAGTCCAGTCTCATCTGATTCGGATAAGTCATCCGAGTCGGGTAAGACAAAAGAGAAGGAAGTATTACCCACTAGTGGAGAAAAGGTTAAATCAACTCAAAAGAGTACTCCACTCAACCCATATGTCCCACCTTATGTGAGACGTACGGGTGGTAATACTGCCTCCACATCTAAAACATCTGCTGAAAAGAAAGCTGAATATAGATGTTGTTTTAGATGTAATCAAACAGGGCACCTTGTTGCTGATTGCCCTCTGAAGCAACGTTTCAGAGAGGTGAGGCCGTCGAAAACTGAGACTAAGGTTTCTGGAAATCGTTTAAATGTTAAAAATGAAAACCATTCGAATTTGAAATATAATACAGGTTTTCAAAGAAACACATCTCGTTTTTATACCACTAATAACCAAACCAAATGCTATAATTCTTTTGATTCTATTAATGATCGTCGGTTTGGTTGGCCTCACTATCAGTCTCCAAGGAGGTATCCTGTTAGGACTCGTGAAAATTTTCCTAATGCTAACTATGGTCAGTAAAGGTGTGTGAGTTCTGATAAGAAGGTTAGTCGACCCAAGACCAAGAGGTCTTGGGTCCCCAAATTTTAATAATCTTTTTGTTTGTGCAGGAACAGTTGAACAGGGCGTCCAAGAATCTTTGGGTTGTGGACAGCGGCTGTTCCCGGCACATGACTGGTAACAAGGATTTGTTACAAGATTTAAAACCTGTTCAAGGGGCAAGAGTCAGTTTTGCTGGTGAGAGTGGAGGCAGAATAACTGGAAGGGGTACGGTAACTAACGGGAAAATGACGTTAGAAAATGTGAACTTTGTTGAAGAGCTGAAGCACAATCTGCTGAGTGTGTCGCAGATTTGTGATAAAGATTATACCGTACACTTCACGAAGACTGATGCGATTGTGTTGAAGCCTGGTTTTCAAATACCAGAGGAGTGGATAGTTATGAAGGCTCCACGTGATCGAAATACGTATATGATGGATCTAAGTTCAACTGAAATGTCAACGGAAGAGTCGTGCCTTTTAACGAAAGCAAGCGAATCGGAATCTGAACTGTGGCACAGGAGAATGGGGCACATTCATCTTCGAAAGATGAACCATATTGTCTGACATGGACTTGTGTTGGGTGTTCCCTTAAAAAGTTTCAATTTTGAAGACAAATGTCTTGCGTGCAAAAAGGGAAAGCAGCACAAGAAGTCCCATCTCACCAAGAAAGTAAACTCAATTGCCAGTACACTAGAGCTGCTTCACATGGATCTCTTCGGTCCTGTGAATGTAAGAAGTCTAGGTGGTACAACTTATTGCTTGGTGATCACTGATGATTACTCACGATACTCGTGGGTATACTTCCTGAAATCGAAGGACGAAACGGCTCAACTGGTGAAGAATCTGATTACCAAAGTTGAGAACATTATGGATAAACGAGTGAAGTTCATCAGAAGTGACAATGGTTCTGAGTTTAAAAATTTTGAAATGGAGATCTTCTGTCTGTCAAGAGGGATTGAACACCAATTCAGCGCTCCGTATACTCCGCAACAGAATGGAGTGGCTGAAAGGAAGAATAGAACTTTAATTGAAGGAGCCAGGACGATGCTGGCTGATTCGAAGCTTCCGGTGGTGTTCTGGGCTGAAGCTGTTTCTACAGCTTGTTATGTCCTGAATAGATTGTTAACGGTAAAAAGACTTAATAAAACATGCTACGAGCTGATGCATGGAAGAAAGCCCAATTTGTGTGGACTTGAAGCTTTCGGGTCCCCGTGTTCAATTTTAAAGGCACATTCAAAGTTTGGTGAAGCAGCCGATGAAGGAATCTTAGTCGGCTATGAAGTTGGGACTCCCAACAGGCGTGTCTTTAATACAACGAACGGCAAGGTTGAAGTGGTATGTAACACCGACATTACGAGTTACAGATCGCCAAGACCGAGCATCGGACCTCCTGGGATTTTCGACTATGATAGGCTCTTCAAGTCTTTTAACATACCTGATTTGGTTCGTACAGAAGAAGAAGAACGTGTTGCTACGAAGATGTTTCTAGATGAGGAGGAAAATTTGGCACATAGACAACTATTTGATGATTGTCAACCTTCCTCATCAAATTCTATTGGTTCCCCTGCTGTCTCTCCTGAAGATGAGTTTATCAATCCTTTTCACTCTCAGCCAGAAACAACCATTGATGAGCTCTCTACTAATTTAGAAGATAATTTGCATGTCGGTGCTGTGCCGACCACGAGAATTCACAAAGACCACCCTTTGGAGAATGTTATAGGTGATGTGTCCTCCAGTGTACAAACCAGAAGTAGCTTGAATGAGCACACCTGTGTTTATACAAGCATTAAGGAAACGGGTATAATGAACGAATGTTTGTACTCATGCTTTATTAGCCAGATTGAACCGAAAAATTATCAAATGGCTCTTAAAGACAGCTCGTGGGTCGAGGCCATGCAAGAAGAGTTGGCTCAATTTAAGAAGATGGAAGTTTGGACTTTGGTTGAAAAACCAAGGAATGTGCATGCGATAGGCACAAAGTGGGTGTTTAAGTGCAAGAGAGATGAAAAGGGGATTATAATAAGAAACAAGGCGAGACTGGTCGTTAAAGGTTTCAATCAGCAAGAGGGGATAGATTATAATGAAGTGTTCGCTCCGGTGGCTAGGTTGGAAGCGATAAGATTGTTTTTGGCGTTTGCTGCTTTCAAGAAGATGAAAGTGTTTCAGTTGGACGTGAAGAGTGCGTTCCTCAATGGGAAAGTTGATGAGGTTGTGTATGTTGAGCAACCTCCGGGTTTTCCTGACCCAGACTTTCCTGATCATGTATACAAGTTGAGCAAGGCGCTGTATGGATTACATCAGGCTCCTCGTGCCTGGTATTCAACGTTATCGGACTACTTGCTAGAGAATGGTTTTGAAAGGGGTTTGATCGACAGTACTTTGTTTGTGAAGAGAGAAGGGAGTGACTTCCTGCTAGTTCAAGTCTACGTGGATGACATCATATTTGCTGCATCAAGAGTCTCCATGTGTCAGGATTTTGAGGCCGTTATGAAGAAAAGATTCGAGATGAGTGCTATGGGTGAACTAACGTTCTTTTTAGGATTGCAGGTTGATCAAAAGAAGGATGGGATGTTCATTCATCAAACAAAATATGTTCATGATGTCCTCAAGCGCTTCAAGATGGAGGACTCTTCTCCATTTGACACTCCAATTTGCGTCAACCACAAGTTGGGAGCTGAAATAGACGGTGACGCAGATGTGGACCCAACTCAGTATCGGGCTATAATAGGTTCTTTGATGTATTTAACTGCTTCTAGGCCTGATATAATGTTTGCTGTTTGTCTTTGTGCTCGTTTTCAAGCAAACCCAAAGGAATCTCACATGAAGGGTGTGAAGAGGATTTTGCGGTATCTCAAAGGCAAGCCGAAGCTAGGGTTGTGGTACCCGAAGGGAGGAGACGTGGAACTGGTTGCTTATACGGATTCTGATTATGGAGGGTGCAATCAGAGTCGGAAGTCGACAACAGGAGGATGTCAGTTTCTCGGTGGAAGATTAGTTTCATGGCAGTGCAAGAAACAGACGTCAGTCGCAATCTCAACGTGCGAAGCTGAATATATGGCAACATCCAACTGCTGTTCTCAGGTTTTGTGGATTCAGCAACAATTGCGCGACTATGGTCTGAATTTCTTACTCACTCCTATTTTAATTGATAACACTGCTGCCATCTCAGTAATTAACAATCCCGTGAAACATAGTAAAACTAAACATATTGACATTCGTCATCATTTCATACGGGATTGTGCTGAGAAGAAACTGATTAAGGTCGAAAAGGTCGATACGCTAGAAAATTTCGCAGATTTATTTACAAAAGCGTTTGATAAATCCAGATTTCAAAACCTAATTGAGTTGAACGGGATGATCAATCCCGAGTAACCTTGTTTTTGTGTTTATTTAAAAAAAAAAAAAAAAAAAAAAAAAAAAAACGTCACTATTGCTTAAAATTAGTCGGTTACCTCAGTTTGATGGACATATCCTCGGATATGTTTTGGTCCTCGTTTCTACTTGTAGAGAATGAGGGTCGCCATTAACCAGACGACTGAAAGTGACCGGGGCGGTTATGATGTGTTTTCTTTCTGTCGCTGAAAATTAGTCGGTCATACTTAGTTAGAAGGACACATACTTGTATGTGGTCGGTCCAGTTGATCCATTGGATCTTCAGGATTGCCGTTTACCTGAAGGCTTTGACGTGATCGGGGCGATTGAAGTCAAAAGTTTTTTAAAGGGAAATGAAATTACTTTTCAAGTCTGTTACTTCGTAAGAAGTTCGTTAGCTATGTTAAACGGAAAATTGATCTAACCTCGGAAAATGATATATATACTGATTGTGTGTGCTTAACTAGTGAAGTTATTAGGCTTAAAAGGCTTTAGGACAATCATTGTATGTCATGGTAACTTTTTATGGTGCGTAAAAGTAGATGTGATACAAACTAATTTTACTTGATTTTACGTGGAAACTCCTTAAGAGTTTTGCGTGTCTTCATATATATCTTTTCGAATGATAGGCAGAAACGCGATTACCCAGTCATACACGAGCCCATGTGTGTTCTGATTCCCGTGAAGAAAGCATTTCAAGACACTGCAGTGATCCAGATTCGGGACTTGCAGTTAATTTCTACTTTGAAGTCTATGTTGTTAAAAAAAAAAAAAAAAAGCGAAATTTTGTCAGACACTATGGATCGAAGTCAATTCGGGAGTAAGAAGAAGTCAATTCGGGAGTAACATATTAGTGATCATAAAATCAAGACTTCTCTATCTTAGAGTAAGAAGAAGAACGGGAACCAGAAGGAGAGTACATACAAGTTAATCAGACACTATGGATCGAAGTCAATTCGGGGTGACTTGGGGAAAGCCAAATACGCTTTGAGGATAGATAGGAGGCATCAATATTTCTGAGTTGTTGCCCACTTAAATTTTAAGGATTAATTGAACCTAACTCGTATCACAGAAACGATGAAAACCATCTTAAGTATATTACCTGCTTACAACCTGTCTCTATATGTCATAATACAGCTAAACACGGATCTATGTAACAGTCACGTAGTTAGTATGATTCCTGTTAGGATCTTTTCTGAAACGTGGTGTCCCTGACTAGACTGAAATTTGATCCCTTATTCGTTAAAATTTTTATAAGTTTTTCCTATTTTTGTAGTTGTATTATTTTATAACTGGTTACTTAGACATGATCATTTTTGTTTAACTCTTTTTGGAAGTTTCAAATGTTAATTGCAAAATGTTCAAAACTTAAAGGTTTGATTTTGAAATTATAGGCGAAGTTGTTGAATCAGGCGAACTTGTGCTTCACTTCGCCTAGGCGAAGTTATCCGTAACTTCGCCTGAACTACACTGACCCTATATAAGGATTTTTAAATAGTGAAATTCATTATTTTCACATAATCCAGCGAACTTAAGCTCAGCTTTTCCGGCGAACTTATCATCTTTTTCCGATTTCGATCTTCGTTTCCAGTTTCTATTATCAGTTGAGGGTACGTGTTGTCGATATACCTCACAAACATGTTCTTTCATGGTCGTTTTTACCCGGTTCGAGACCTCGGGTAGTCGGACATTCAAAATCGAAACTTTCAAAACTTGTGTTAACGTGTGCATGGACATCCTTCTCATCTAAACATCCTTAATATCATGTGTTTTGATGTCCTTGATCGTCGAACTTAGCCGAAATCACCGGATTTCCGGTGGTTGGAATCTTAACAGTCGCCGATTCAGATGCAGGCGAAGTTAGGGTTTAGGCGAAGTTATCCGCAACTTCGCCTGGGGCTTAATTTCGCTTGAGGCGAAGTTATCCTCAACTTCGCCTGAAGCTTAATTTCGCCTAACACTTATCTTCGCCTGAGGCGATGTTGTGATAAGGCGAAGTTAACATCAACTTCGCCTAGATCTTTTTACTTAAAATTAATTAGACGAACTTACAGATGAAGCGAAGTTGTTCCCAACTTCGCCTCATCTTTAACTTCGCCTATACATGTTTGATCACAACTTCGCCCATGGTATAAAGCGAACTTGTGAGTTGCTTAACGGTTATCTAACTTGGTTCGTTTAGTGCAGATATGGCTGCTGTTGGCGGAGCTGGTGGTGATGACGGTGACGATCAGAGGCAATTCTTTCCAGCTCATAACCAGTTCATCACTCTAGATCCAGATGCAAAAGGCGTGGAGGACTACAGGGAGATTATTACTTTTCTCCTGCGCTCAAGAATATTTCACGCTATCACAACTACCCTGCCTATTTCACTACCGAATATTGAAGACTTTTGGCAGACGGTAGAGTATGATTGCCGGGTTGAGCCCCCGGTGATGCGAGCCACCGTTAATGGTCAAGTTGTTCAGTTTTCCTCTGAACACATACGGGTGGCGTTGCAATTTGGAGAAGAAACAAGAGATGACCCAACGGAGTTTGTTGCTCCTTTTCGTGATGGCGCGTTCCTAAGGATGGGGTATTCAGGTCTCTTAGGGGATACACAGCGAAGGAAAGGATTTTTATTAGATCAGTGGCGCTTCCTAATGCACGTCATGATAGTATGTATGTCAGGACGGAAGGCGGGCACTGATGGAATGGGTGCGACGATGCAGTCTGCTATGACTGCCCTGACTTACAATAAAAGATATTCTTTTAGTCAGATGATCTTTTACGAGATCGATCGTCAGAGGAGGGCTGTGGCGCGTGAGCGGTTTACAATGTATCCACGATTCCTACAGATGATTTTAAATCATGTGGCTCCGTCGCTACCTCAAAGATGCCCTATTCGATACGTGGAATGTGTGACGAAACGTATCTTTGCTCAGTGTCGCACTTCCAGCGCACGAAGCAAGCCTGAGCTGCGTCCCAGGCATACTCCGCTTTTTGGGTATCTTATAAACCCGGAGTATGTGCCTGCGGCAGGGGACGAGTTTAGGGACCCAAGACAACAACAGGCGGCAGCACCCCAGGCTGTATCAGCTGCGCCTGCTGTATCTACTGCTGTATCTGCTGCTGTGCCAGCTTCTGAGATTGATCTTGACGCCATGTTCGGCGGGCAAGGATTGTTTGATATGGACCGGTTTGATCCACATGATAATATTCAAGTCTCGGGTCCACAAGCTGATTTTGATGATGTGATGGAAGAGGCCAGACAGATGATGGTGAGGCATGAGAGAACGGTGGGTAAGCAGAAGAGAATTGTTGACGACGACGATGAGGAAGATGATGAAGAAGAAGCGGTGCAGCTGGTGAGAAAGCGCTCACGAAGGGAAACGACAGGTATGGGTGTAAGAGCCGGAGAGACTTCAAGGTTTGCACGTTTTGCTCCACCTGCCTTGTCTGGTATGTCCCTTGTTCCTACCTCTGTGCAGGTATAGAGTACAAGCGCTACGGTTGTTCCCGTAGTGGCTATATCGTCGGCTGACACTCCATCGGTCACGGCCGTCCAGACGTCGGCTCCAGCAATTGTGTCTCTACCACCTCCAACGCTTACTCCTTCGGTGGTAGTAGCACGATTTGTTGAGTCTACGGTCACCACTACTGCAGGAGTATCGGGTACGGTACCACCTGCGGACACGCCCTCTTCTGACTTGGAACGGATAGCTTCACTAGAGCGGATTGTAGCTGAGCAGTCAAAGACTATTCAAAGCCTAGTGGAAGCAAATCAACTGCAGGCATCCCTCCTGGCTGAGCACGGGAAAATAATAGATGCCTTGAAGGTGTTCTTGGCATCTCAGGGGGAGATGAGCTGTAGAGGTGATGAGTTGAGGACCAAGCGTCGAGAAGACCGAGACGATGATCCCAATGCACCGGAAGGTGCAGGTGGTGAGCTGCCAAGAACCTCTCAAGCTCTTGGGGCTTCCACAGCTGAGGGGGAGTCTACCGAAGCGGCTGGTGGTGATGATGTAGTGATGGTGGAGGATGACGTGATCGATGCGCTGAAGGAACTTGATGATGACATGTTCAGCGACGATGTGTTATTTGATGAAGATGTTCTGCCAATCAGTGAGATTGAAAAGATTGGTGCAGAAATTATGATTGAGAATGTGATAGAGGAAGGAGAGATTGTTGAAGAAAACGTCGAACACGAGATTCCTGAGGTTGAGAAAGCCGATGTGAGGGCTGAGATGGATGAGACTACTGAGTGGGAGGAGCAGCCTAGGTGGAAGGAAGGCTGTGCTCATTGGTTTATCAAGACCAAGAAGCCTGCTGTTCCAGCCATGTTTAAGAAGAGCTATAACATTAAAGGATATGCTGAGGCGAAGAAGGGGATCATCTGTTGGATTTATGATGAACAGATCAAGTTATTTGTGGTAAAACGTTATGATGGCATTCAATACTTCAAGAGAATGTTGAGATCTTTCAACACGTTGCCGGAATGCGAGGTGAAAGATTTGGGCAGATTGGGCCTGATAAACAGAAGTGACAACAATATGGCAAGAATGATTGAGAAGATTGTGTGGAAAGAAGGCGTAAAAGAAAAGAAGTTTGAACTATTAACGCCACAGAAGGGAAAGCTCGTGGAGGATACAGAGAGGGGATTGAGAGCAGATGGCAAGCCATGGATGGTGATCAAGTACAAGCCGATCCGATGCATCAAGGAGGTTCCAATGAAGAATATGCCTCAAGATGTGTTGAAGAATCTAAAATGGTGGTACGTTGATTGCCAGACTGCTGAAGCCGTGATGGAAGACGAAGATGAACAAGAAGTGTTGAGGGTGTATGACCCGATGCATCTTGTTAACTTATCGAAAGCTGATTTCCAAGCGTTGAACGAAAAGAAGATATTCTATATTCCTGCTTGGAAGGATGAAGCAAGGAAATATCAGCGAGTAGTCACGGTGTGTGTTAGAGAAGGAGTGCACGCATGAAGATACAGGATTACAAGACAAGAGCTGAAAGATCAAGATATGAAGCTACTGCCAAGGGGGAGTCTGTTGGTGCATAGATGTCAGTAGTTCATATGTATAAAGTCTGTAATCGAGTCTGTAATATTGTTTATGTAATTGTTTGTGTAACAGCGAAGTTGTTGACAAGTTCGCTTAGGCGAACTTGTTAACCAAGCGAAGTTGTTGACAAGTTCGCCTAGGCGAACTTGTTCAACGAGCAAAGTTATTGACAACTTCGCCTGAGGCGAAGTTGTCGTGTATTTAAGTAACCTACGGGTTACTGTTTAGGGTTCGGTTTTAGAGAGTTTTGTTTCAGAGTTCGATATAGCTGTGATCATTTCACGTGTCAAGTGTCTGTAATAGACGTGGTTCGAGTTATAATATAACGTGGTTTCGTTTGTATCGTGTGTTCGTGTTTTACGTATTCTACGCTCGTATCTACCCACGCAGGGATTCCGCACCTGCGTAGATAGCGATATCCCGTGTACGATCCGTCCAGGAACCTACAAAGCTATCACCTTTCCTCGTTGCACAACCTAACCCACGATGCGAAGCATCCGTACAAACAACCAAATCCTCATCACCGTTGAGTAATGCAAAGATTGGAGCTTGCGTGAGTCTCCTCTTTAATTCTTCAAAAGCTTCTTCTTGAAACTTTCCCCAACTGAATACTACCGACTTTCGGGTCATACCGGTCAACGGTGCTGCTATCTTGGAGAAACCTTCGATGAATCTCCTATAGTAGCCAGCTAACCCTAAGAAGCTCTGTATATCAGTCGGATTCTGCGGAGTCTTCCACTTTGTTATTGCTTCAATCTTATCTGGTTCCACGGTAATCCCTTCATGATTGATCACGTGACCTAGAAATGGCACTTCTCGCAACCAGAACGCGGACTTCGAAAACTTAGCATACAACTTCTCTTCCTTCAGAACTTCCAACACTTCCCTCAGATGCTCGGCATGTTCAGACTCACTCTTTGAATAAATCAATATATTGTCGATGAAAACAATAACTGACTTATCCAACATCGGCCGACACATCCTATTCATCATGTCCATAAATGTTGCAGGAGCGTTTGTTAGACCGAATGACATCAAGAGGAACTCATAGTGTCCATACCGCGTCTGAAACGCTGTCTTAGGGATGACTGCCTCTTTCACCTTCAGCTGATGATAGCCCGATCTGAGATCTATTCGTGCGAACCAACTTGAACCTTGCAATTGGTCAAACAAATCATCAATCCTTGGCAAAGGATATATATTCTTTATCGTAAGCTTGGTAAACTTGCGATAGTCTATGCACATGCTCATACTTCCATCCTTCTTCTTTATAAACAACACCGGTGCACCTCACGAAGAAACACTCGGCCTTATAAAACCTTTGTAGAGGAGTTCTTGTAGCTGGGACATCAATTCTCTCATCTCGGACGGTGCTAGACGGTAAGGCGCTTTCTCGACGGGCTGGGCTCCTGGTATTAAATATATCCGAAATTCAATCTCTCGCTCCGGTGGCAACCCCGGAAGATCCTCAGAGAATACTTCTGGGTAGTCGCACACGATAGGAACATCTTTAATTTCTTTTGTCTCGGCCGTAGCGTTTACAACATACGACAGGTAGGCACCGCACCCTCGCCTTAACAAACCCTCGGCTTTTATCATCGAAATGACATAAGCCCTGAACTTTCTTTATCACCATAAACCGTCAGCGCACTACCATCCAAGGAATTTAACCTTATTATACTACTCTTACACACTATCTGAACTTCAAACTCAGATAACCAATCCATTCCCAAAACCACATCGAACCCTCCTAAGGTCATAACGTACAATATAACAGGGAACTGATGTCCCTCTAACTCTATCTTACAGTCCTTAACCATTTTCATTATTTTAACCGAAGTGTGACTAGCGGTTTCTACTATAAAGGTTTCAGACACTCGGCAACATTTCATTTTAGCTAGTTTACTAAATGGTGTGGCTACGAAAATTTTGTTGGCACCTGAATCAAATAATACGGAAGCAGAAATGTCGTTTACTAGAAACGTACCTGTCACAACATCTGGAATTTGTTTGGCTTGCTCTTGGGTCACCATGTAGGCTCTGGTCCTTGGTCTAGCTTGATCTCCATCCTTCTTCCCACTTCCTCCAGCTTCACCCTCAGTGAATTCCCTTACAAAATGACCCGTCTTACCACACTTATAACATGTGGATTTCGCATTGCATTCATTAGCATAATGCCCCCCCTTTCCACACTTATAACATGCATTTTTCCCAATCCTGCACTTTCCACCATGTATCTTCCCACATTTGTGACAAACATCCGAACCGGTACCCCATTTGCAATAGCCACCGTGCACCTTTCCACACGTCTTGCATGTCTTTCTCTCCCACACTTTCTACTTCTTGTCCTTAGGGTTCCATAACTGAGTACCTGATCGCTTGATAAGAGCGACCCACTTCTTATCCTTCTTCTCTTCCGCCACCACATCATCGGCCGACAAGTTGTCATAAACCATTTCTGCGAGCCCAACAGCAGAATCAAAAGTACCAAATCTACTAGCCTTGACCAAGACGCGAACATTTTGTTGCAGTCCCCTAATGTAACACTTGATCCGCTTGGCCTCAGTGTTCACCATGTCTGGCACCAGCCTCGACAGGTGGTTGAATCCAGTGATGTATTCGAGGTGTGCCATCTTACCCGCCTTCAGACTCAAGAACTTCATTTCAACCCTTTCAACCTCTGCATCCGCACAAAACCTCTTCATCATTAATTCCTTCAGATCATCCCACCTCATAGTTTTGATTTCCTCCGGAGTCTTCCTCTGTTCAACAGATACCCACCAGTACATGGCTTCATCACCAAATGATTGGGTGGCATAACCTACAGCTTGATCAGGACGGCACTCGCTAATTTGAATAACCTTGTCCATGGCGGTTATCCATTGAAGAGTAGTGATTGCGTCTCCCACACCGGTTAGCTTTGGTGGGTCACAACCTTTGAAGGACTTATAGTTGCACCCACCTCAGCCTCTTTTCCTATCATCGACCTTCACAGACTTAACCACACTTGATTCTTCCTTCTCTCTCTCATCATCTTTCTTACTTTTCTCCCCAGACTTCTCAGCTCTACCCTGGCTTCTAGCAGACCCTTCAAGAGTCAAGTTCCTCACAACACTGGCTACAGCTTGAACAATGGCTGCTTGAATTGCAGGGTCAAGTTGATATCCTTCGTTGTTGCTCGGGTTTCGTCCAACTGCGCTTCCTTCGTCTCCTGTGTTGGAAGCTATCTCTACAGAAGGTGGTCGGACAGTACGTAGCCTACCACGACGTCCAATGCGACCTCCCTCTCTCACAACTTTTCTAGCTCCAGCCATCATATTCTAAAAAGGGAAAATACAAACGTCATCACTCAAGGAACTATTTAGTACAAGGATAGTAAGGCTAACAGGTAATAACAGGGGCCAGCTGTGATTAGCTGATCACGTTACTCTCCGTGTCCTATACACTTCCCCTTATGAGTCTATTTGTGCTGGTTCTACTTTTAAACAGTCAATCAATCAAAGAAATCAATTAATCCAATCCATAACATTCACATATCCTTCTTTAACAATTAATTTAACATTAACATATATTATTTAATCATACCTTTACCCTTACTGACCTTGCTTGAGTGACACATGACATTCTTGAACTGGCATCTTCTTTCTTTTCTTACTATAATATCATTCTCTGTTCGAGTCTAAACATGTAGGATGCTTAAATCTCTCAAACTTTGTTCTAATACCAACTTGTAAGGACCCGTTACCGGCTCCCTACATCGGACGTTGAATTTACTCATAAACACGGTTCTAAATATCATAATTAATTAAAACTTTAAGCGGAACATAAAACTTCAACCATAAAATAATACATAACCTTCAAATCTGGTCTCAACAAATATTCAAGTCGTTTAAACATAAAACATGTTTTTTAAATAACATAACATTTCCTTGAGATGCCAGCATCTTCAATTCCATGCCATGTGTCCTCATCAAGCGAGCTGCCCCATCCTACTCACCTGCGCGCATACTAAAAGTCAGCTACGCTGAGTGAGTTCTAGTTAATCAATTAACTTACTTTTCATACATATATATACGTGTCCGAAGGTACGCCTTACATACTTAACTTGTTCATCATTCATACATATACATTCATAAAAAACCATACGTTATAAAGAGAATTTCGCCCTACATTCCTCGGATATTATTAGGGTCCGATGCCCTCCATCCTCGGATATTATTAGGATCCGGTTGTCATTCTTCCTCGGATATTATTAGGGTCCGGTGCCCTCCATCCACGAATATTATTAGGGTCCGGGTGCCCTTCTTCCCTAAGACTATACCATCATACTTTCCTTTCATATTTACGTAATTTCGTACGTACTCATACATTAGTATATCATTCATACTACACATTACCTTCCTAGGCGATACGTGCAATATCCGAAGATCGTTCAAGCATCGACAGGCATTCATTCATAACATCAATATCAAATTAATATAATAACTATCACATCAATCTGTTGGTGCATGATGCTAGTAGTTCATGTATCTCGCGTCTATTGTGTCTATAATCGTTACATTGTTCTTTATGTTTTGATGAATGTGTTAGTTGTGGTTAGCGAACTTTTAATGTGGCGAAGTTAGGGACAACTTCGCCTAGGGTGTTAGGCGAAGTTGTCGTGGTATTTAAACCTAACTTCGGCCTTTTGCTTCTGTACTTCTTGATAGTTTGGTTTTACAAAAATGTGATACTTGTTTGGTGACTTTGGTTCTTTACATCGTAATAACAAGTAGTCATTGTGTTTACGTGTTTTGTGTTATTTACGTATTACTCGTGTAAACACTCGTATCGTATACGTAGGGGATTCCGCACCCTCGTGTTATGAGATACTCCTGTGTAGATCCGGCAGGGAACTTACAAGTGGTATCAGAGCCTTAGGCTCTTAAGCTATGGTTCGAGATCTACGTTTTGGTGTTTTTGGCACGTTTCAGATCTGGTTTTAGTTGGAAAAGACGGTTTTGGCGAAGTTATAGGGTTTTGGCGAAGTTGTCACTAGATTTTTAGGGTTTTGGCGAAGTTACTGGAAGGTGAAGTTAACAAAGAGCGAAGTTACTGGTTGGCGAAGTTACTGGCTGGCGAAGTTATTAGTTGGCGAAGTTGTCAGGTGGTGAAGTTATCTAGTGAAGTTATCAGGTGGTAAAGTTATCAGGTGAAGTTAACGATATGCTTTCCTTTTTCCTCCAACGTTCAAGACATGGTATTCCCAAAAAAAAAAAGGTATTTTCGGGAAATTTTCTTGAACGAAAATTTTCATATGCCATTCAAATGAAAGGAGGATCATTGAGGAAAAATTTGGTGATAATGTTTTTGGAGATCATGGATGCTAGGGTAATCAAGACCATGGAGGCTTGGTTAAGCTTTTGATGATTATTACAAGGCATGTGTGTTAGATTCTGTCAAGGTGGTTTTCTAATGAAACTGATCACTTGCTGTTGAGTAGTTGAAGATTGAACCTTATCCTACTAACCGAATGGTTGAGATGATCGATTAGGCACCAGGATGCAGGTCAAAGATCTCGATCGATATAGTTCGGAGGGGCATACACTGAAGGGAAGATCTGATATGGAAGACGTCGGGTGATTGGTAGATTTGTGAAGCTACAAGACAGTTTCAGACACTGCTGGTTGAAGACAGGATTGATGTTGCGTATATATGTGAAGTTCAAGGTTGAAGATCACAGTGCAATGTCTGAAGATTGTGTCCTACCAGATGAAGAACACAGAAGAGCAACGGAAAAGGGGAGTCTGTTGGTGCATGTTTTGTAACAGATGATCTTTTGTGTTTGTTAGAATTGAGAGCAACGGTCAAGGGGGAGTCTGTTGGTGCATTTTGTGACTGTCGCTATGCAATTCCGACTAGTTGGGGAGAAGTTGTGGAGGGAGCCAACTTCTTCATAGGTGAAGTTAGAACAACTTCACGTGTTGGTGAAGTTAGAACAACTTCACCTGTTGGTGAAGTTAGGACAACTTCACCATAGGCCCAAGCCCAAGCCCGCGTAGATGTTTATCTATATATATGTATATTATGTTTAGGGTTAGGTTTTGATCAAAAAAGAGAGAGTGAGAGCTGAAAAGTTGTCTAGAGAAAACAGATAGGGAGAGTCTCGTGGGCAGACCCAAGGTAGAGATCACCTCGGGTCGGCCGTAACATGTTTTATCTTTCGGTATGTAATGTGTTTTGATTAATATATATTAAGCGGTCTGCAGATCTATTTATTTAGTTCGTGTGTTTGTTTGTGTATTATCGTGTTCTTCGTCTCCAACACCATAAGCGAGTCTAGGAGGATTCGGCACTCCTAGACATCGTGCGGATCTCGTATCGATCACCATCGCACCGGGGAATTACACAATCATATATGGCATACACTTACCACTTAAGGTAAGTGTATTAACTATCACATCGAGTATGCACACAGCCCCAAAAACATAACAAGAAAATGGGGCTATAAACTCACCAGGATCCTATTTCGCTTTCCGTTAATCGTTATCCCTTTCTTTAATTGAGCTCGGCTAACTGTTAAATATATATATGTTCTTTAATTAACTGTATAATTAATTACATTGGTATTTTAGTTATCCAGCAATTGTCTAAGTTTTGCTTTCCTTGTTTAGTTGATACAGATGGGCCAAGTTGGTTAAGTCAGACTCATTGTTCATCATGAAACCTGAGCCTAACTGGCCAGGCCCAAAGCCAGGACATAACGGATCAGCTGAGAACTCTTGGCTGAGAACCCTACAGAGAACTCATGACCGAGAACCCTCGTGTTTAACTGAGAATTCAGGGCCGAGAACTCAGGTCTGATCGTATTTTCTATCTTTTCACACTTATCTCAGCTCTGGTACCCATTTCATTAAATTTTAACAACCTTTTCTACTATTCTCAGCTCTCTTGCACCCGCTATTACTACATCATCTTGATCTAACCAGTTTTAGGTATAAAGCTTAAACCTTTATGGATTTAAAACATTCTAGGCTTTATCTAGGGCTTCCTTTATTAACCGTATGCCTCAATGAGTTCATTAAGTCCATATTTAACATCAAGTTTGCATTTTTTTGATCCATCTAAATCCGATCTGCTCTAGAGTTAAGTTTTAGGGCAAACCGTTAATAAAAATGTAACCTTTATGTGTAAAGAACATACCTTTTGACGTTTCTAGGCTACGGGTTAGCTTGGTTATGAACTTTCGGGTTGTATCTTGCTCTTGTAGTCAACATCTATCAATAATAAACGCTCGCTCTTGGTCTTGGATATCCTTCTTAATCGTAGCTGTGAATAGGTGTGTGTGTGTGTGTGTGTTTTATGGTGTAGGCAAAGGTGTGGAATGGATGGAAATGGAAAGGATTAAGGTTTAAGGGGTATTTATACTCCCTTAAGCCCATGGACCAAAATCCCATCTTTCCCTTTTAGTCCATTATTAATTTCCTCTAATAAGCTTACTTATCCTTCCATCTTTATTATTTTATTATTTCTTTACCAACTCAAGTAAACCCTTCCATTATAAATTAAATATTATTATTTGAAATTTTGGGATGTTACGAATTATCTAACTTGTTTATGCTTACTAACCATGCTTAAATTATGATCATTTTAGTTTGTATATCATATTTATGAAGTTCTATGGTTATGGGTTTGAAAAGACTAGCCTTGGTTTAACTGTAAATAGCTCTAAACCGTAAACCGAACTTTGTTTACTAGTTTTGTTAAATAATTGTTTAAACATGCTTATTGTTAAATTTATGTTTCTAAAACCGTTTTTATAAGTTCTATGGTTATGGGTTTGTAGAATCTTACCTCGGTCTTAACCCGAAACAAGATCCGAACCGAAACCGAACTTTCGTTTAAAGACTTGATTGTTAACTTTTTGGTTTGTAAAACTTAAGTTTCGTCATTTATAAGTTATTATACCAGTTCTTTGATATTTGGGCATGTGGAAACCATCCATAAACTTATTGTGAGATGGAAACCGAACCAAATCGAACTAAACCGATTTTCACTCGCTTAAGACACATAAGTGTGTTTCTTGCTATCAAGACTTGTATATTTATTTAAAAAAATACTTTATGAACTGATTTTAAATATTTTATCAAAGTACTTGGACTGTTGAACCCAACTTGATCTTATAATAAAGTTGGATCGACAAAACCTAACATACGCTTAACGTACGATGTTAGTTCTAAAACAATAGAACTACATACTTGGTTAAGTCTTACTCGATTTTTATGAGTTATCTCATAACATTTATTATTTTGGAAATTTGACTTTGGGTTTGACCAATTATCAAGATCCGAACCAACACCCCGAACACTCGTTAAAACCAGTTATTGTATCTATATTATAAAGGGACTTGCATTCTTGCATTTTTAACCCACCTTACTACTTAACATAGGTTGAGTAAATATTAAGGCTATATACTTTAACCCGGTTTCGAACATACTTATATTTTAAAGTCTATTTTTATAAATTTCTTAAATACTTACATTTTAAAACTTAAACTTAAATTGTTTATATTTATTATCTTGCATTTTAAAGTTTTCCTAAAACAATCTTTCTAATTCAAGGCTTTTCCTTTTTATTTAGCCTTTGCTCGTTAAACTCCGTCCTTCCGATTTCCCGTCTTTTACCGATCAAGTTTTATACTTGAATGTAAGTACTTTCATTCCCTGTTTTCCATCTTTCATTTTGGGGGTGATATTGCATATCTTATTCAAACTAATGTTTATACCTGAGTCTTAAACCACAAACTTTATTGTATACTTTACTTAAATAAATGCTCGATTTGGTGTTCTATGCTTAAATGCTTATATGCTAATGTGTTTACCGCTTTTGGAGGGTTGATTCATAAATCCTAAGCTATTTGGTATTCTCTTATAGCAAGGAGTCGTTAATGTATTCTTATTAACGATTTCATACAAAATCCTAGACTATTTGGTATTCTCTTATAATAAGGTGTCACTAATATTCTTTTTAGCGATTTATTTTATCCTACTTGTTGCTATTATTTTTTGTTTTGTATACAAGATTGTGGCATTTCTTATTATATACATATTTGTTTAAAACTATGAATTGCTCACCAACCTTTTTGTTGATAAACTATATTTATGCAATGTTACAGGTTTAACTTTTGGTTGACTCGAGATTGTGGAGAAATGTTATCAAGACCTTTAGGATATTAGCAAAATGAACAATATATTATTTGCTATATTTTGTTATGATTATCTTGTGAACAAGTATGTTATGTGACTTTATGATGTTATTAAATTAAATGAGTTGTTTAAATATTGTCACTTTAAATAGTGTCATGTGTTCATGGACAATCCGTTACACCCCGGCATGTTCCGCTGCCTTTGGTCGGGGTGTGATATAAAATAACACGAAGAATAGGTAACAGTCAGGCTGTTTAATTATTGAAGTCATAAAGTTAGGTTTGAAATAATCAAAAGAAAACATAAATTTAATACCAAGCAATGAACAAAATTAAATCAATTCAGTTATTACATTAACCCCACACCCGGAGGTGGTTACAAGAGTGTTTTGTAACATTCGTTACTTTTCAAACCCGAAAATCTGACTCGTTTTAAATTTTTGATTTTTATTTATAAATATATGTATAAAAACATATTATAATATCCAACTCCATAATAAAATATACATTCAACATTTCTAATCCCCGATGTGACACCCGGCATTTTCAGTTAAATCCTGTTGACTGTGTCAGTAAACCCAGTTAGTTCTGTTAACTAAGTTAATGAACTCCCATGCATATATGTCATGTATGCATACATTGAGTCAGTGGTGTCATTTGTGACCTAAGTGAGAGTAACTAGTTGTTAATAACTAGAATAATAAACTTGTCACACATGTTATAATGTATGATAGGTTATAATAAATTTATTACACATGATATATTACATGTATTATATGTGGTGGGTGAAACTGTGTTACATGCTACATGATTAGTTGTTATATACTTATATGTTGTAGGAGAAGTAAATAATTAAAATAACATAACCTATGATATATTACATGACAAGTAACAAAAAGACTAGTACACAACATATGGTTACTAGAAAATGTTTATAATAGAATGTAACATGTCACATGTAATAAAACTGACATAACCTAAAGTTTAATAAAATTAATTATGTCTTAATGATGGTGTTAATAATGAGTAAATAACAATTAAGGTTATAACTTTTCTTTTTCTTCCTTTTGGCCGTCCATATCACATCACACACACATACATTTTATTTTTCAAAAATACTCTCAAAATATCATAATCAAGTTGGGTGATTATTTGAACAAATAGTGATATAGCATTGATCAAGCAAGTAAGTAAGCATGGTTAATATATATTTTGTTTATGTTTATTTGATTTGGGATTGTGGGATTGAGTATCCAAACACATGTAATCATAAGAAATAAAATGATGATCAAGTTGATGGTTATAAAAGAAATTGTGTGTCTTGTCATAAAAGAAAATATGGAAACCTTTTGTACATAAATATTATTTTATAAGTCAGTAAAATAATGAAATACATGATATTTGATTATAAAAAATGGTTCCTTGATGATTAAATATCATAAGGATATAAGAATCATGATTTTTCTGACTTTTGGTTTGAATCTTCTTGTTGACAGATTCTGTGTTTTAGATTATAGATTGTATAACTTGATGATACATTAGTTTTTCTGATTTATTTGTGATAGTATGATTAAGTACTTTGAATATAATTTTCATAAAGTCAAAAATCATAATTTTTGGACTTTGTGTGACTAGTTTTTATTAATTTATTAAATCGGGTTGTAATCCTGATTGTAAGAGAAATTTTCTGAGCTATGTTGTAAATTGTATAACTTGATATTGAAAATAGATATGGGTATTATTCCACTTCTAGAATGTTATGCATTGAAGTAGGGATTTAATCCAATTAGTCTTGCATCAATTGGACAAATATAGAATTTTTGAAAAACATTTGTGTACTGTTGTGTTAAAACAGAGACTGAAATTAGGTTGTTGTAGAATGTGAATATTTTGTATATTTGTGTGAATTGGAAAATTAAAAGGAAAATATATGTTATAAATAATACTTGAAAGAATATGTGTGAATTATTTGGTAATTTAATCACAACTTTTGGTTGGTTGGAAAAATCAGTTTTGATGATTGAAAACTTGTTAAGGATGATCAACATTTTGGTTAGTGAAAATAATTGTAATTTTTAATAGATTGATTGTGGCAAATTGAATTTTGACTTTATAGGACAACTTAGAACTATTTGACTAAGTGGTTAGTCTTACTTACGAGAAATGAAATTGGTAAAAGTGTGACTTAGTCATAGGGTTGCATGAAAAAAATGATTAACTGCAAATTACATGATCGATTATTAGGTTGCAACTATGAATATCTTATGACTATTTTAAGTATAGATAATTGGTTAAAAGTCACCAACGGGTTGTCAGTCAACATTTAGGGTCAACGGTCAATATTTTAGTCAATGGTCAACAACTTGGACCTTTTGGTTGAAGTCAACGGAAATTCAAACTTTGGTCAAACTTTTAATAATCCGTTGGATTGTTTGTATACTAAGGATTCTAGGAATCGCTTAGAAAATATTTATAGTGCTTGTATGAATATCTACTTTTTATAAGTCGTTAGTTAGTATTAATTTTTATGCTTTTAATTCTAGCTCGTGACGTTTAATTGCTTCGATTTCATTTACGTACTTTCGGTTTTATTTCAAGTTTGTCTTCAACATCAAGGTGAGTTTCTCACACCCCCTTTTACCCTTGTTAACTATTTTAAGGGTAGCATATATATATCCTATCAAAAATTCAATTTATTTTATTTATTGTTTACAAACTACAATTCGCATCATGGACTTGTGTGTTTACTTGTTACTTGCTCAATTATTACGTGCATGGATTTCTTCGATAAGTATGATCATACGCCACCCTTTGCACTCATGGACCATTGTTTCTAGTGGAAAAAGGGACTCCGATCTGAGTGCGTTGGTGCACAATCCCAACTGGAAAAGACCTTCATTTATTCTTTACACTCATGGACCATTGATTCTATTGTAAAGAACCCTTATGTGTTTTTCACAAGTTTTCATGGAATTGTATGGTTTTTATATATTGTTTCAAACTGTGTGAACTCACCAACTATTCAGTTAGTTGACTTCACTATATATATATATATATATATATATATATATATATATATATATATATATATATATGCTACAGGTACTTCCGTTAGAGGATGAAATGACGAAGATACTAGAAGTTAGGTTATTTAAATAATAAACAAGAAGACATTTGTTTTGTTCCTTCTTCCTTGTGTTTGTTCATTTGATAAACTTGTGTACTTGATGCTTTTAAATAAATTAATGATCATATTGTCACTTAATAGTGTCACATGTGTTTTGAGCAATTTGAACGTCACACCCAGGCGTATTCCGCTTTTGCGGGGGTGTTAAAGATTGGTATCATATCCGTGACTATAAGATAGGACATTAGACGTAGTATTCTAGTAGGTTATAGTTTATTTGCTTAATTGTTTAGGTTGCATGATTAGAAATTATGTAAGCCTTATTTGATTGTTCAATGCACATAATTTGGTTATTATTGATTTTTTTATGCCTCTTGTACGAAAATACTATTATATTGATGATTCAATTACTTCAATTACAAAAGCACACACAAGTCCAAGGCTTATTCCTAACGTAAAGATTCTCGAGGATTTTCAATAATAAGATTTTTGATTTTCAGTTTTCGATGGTTTATGCGACGTTTGACGTCCAACTCGCTATGTTTTATAATGTGTTTTAAAACTGAAAGTCTGTCAAGTCGTGGTGATCCACGAATACTCAGCTTTCGGTTTGATTTAATTATGCATTTTTAAACAAGAATAGTTAAGTTTAAAAATTTTGTGACACGTTTTCTATATTTATTCGCTCATTTACGGCTTAAACTTTTAAAAGTTTGCAAAGTAATAACCGAATTTCCAACGATTACCTTGTTATTTTACTATTATATTTTAGAATCGAAAATTCAAAAAGTTTTGGTGATACATAAATGGTTGAATATCGATTTGATTAATATATTATTTTATTCATTTACTACTACGTTTTAAAATTGAAAATTCAAAAAAAAAAGTTAGGGTGATACATAAATGGTTGAGTTTTGATTTGATTACTATATTATTTTATTCATTTACTACTACATTTTATAATTGAAAATTCGAAACCTCATGGTGATACATGAATGGTCGAATTTCAATTCGATTACCTTATTGCTATACTCATTTACTCTTATGTTTTAGAATTGAAATTAAAAGTCATGGTGGTTCATGAACACTCGATTTTTAATTCTATTTCACTATTTATTGTTAAGTTAATACTTTTTCCATATGATTATTCAATAATTTATGAGGTTTTCATTTATTGAAGGGTGAAAACTCATGACGTTTCATGGGGATTCCAATATCGATTTCAAATTTGTTTCATGCGATTTCTTTTATGTACTTGTTTTTATTGATGTATCTATTAGTCGTTTTCATACTTACGTTCCAAGTCACGCGAATTCTTCATGTTTCGTATCACGCCTTCTCGTTTTTCTAGTTGTCACACTCAACCCGCAAAATGACAATCCGAGTTATCAAGCAAATGGCCTCTGCGATCCCGATCACCCCATGTTTAACCACACACACCTTCATCGCTATAGTAAATTCAAATTCAAACCAACACCATTCTTGGAAACGCAAGCTAAACACAATCGAAAAGCCTCGCGCTGAACACACCCTTCGTACAGTATGTGTAAATCCCACCACCTTACTTCCCTGAAACGTTGATATACTTCAATCTATGGTAGATTCAATTACCACTTATTGCTAAAACCCACCCAAACTCAACGCCACTCACCCATCTACAAGACCTGTACCTAACCATTTGTCTCAATCACATGTTTGGCCTCATGCTTTAAGCCTACTATCATTGTGGTGACCCTAGTACACCCGCTATACTTTGGAAGGCCTAACTTGATTCCGCCATGCAATATCCTAACCCTGCATCCTTTGTTGACCTTACACGATTTTACGGTTTCAATACTTAGATCTTTACAAAACTCATCAAACTCGTCTATATTTTCTTTTGCATACTTTCCTATATTTTATCTCTTTTACTAACACATCGCGCTTAAACCCAAATCCTTGGTTGTTTTTAACTTTCAATCAAATGGATTTTCTTTAAAAAGGATTTATTACCTTTATTATTATTATTCTTATTATTATTATTATTAAAGTTATTAACATCATTATTAATATTACTACTACCATTATTATTAGTACCATTACTGTTATCATTATTTTTATTACCATCATTATCAATATTATTATTAATAAAATTTATTAATACTATTTATTATTAGTAGTAATATTATTATTATTAGTATTATCGTCACCACTAATAACAATGTAATTACTTATTCAAACCATATTTAAAGTAAACTTTTTGTTTCAAACAAGTCTTAACCCCTTTAAGGCTATTTTTTCATTCAACAAGTCGGATACCTTGACAATCATTTCTTTCCTTTCTACCTAGGCCGCAGGCCAAAAGAAAACATTTGTTTTTATGTGAAAATTTCATAAAATTTGCAAGTCTTTGCGATAGCTAAAAAACCTTTTTTGTCTAAATAAATTTTATTTCACCATTAGATTTAAAAGCATCACTATTTACAACCGGTTTTCGTAAGATTAAAGTTCTCTTTTCATTCTCCTTCATTAAAGCCAATGAGTTTCGGCTAAGAAATCATGGCACCACCTCCCACGTCAACCTCTCCTACCCCAAATAAACCAACATTCGAGAAGACAAGCGTCAGAAGCTAGATTTTTGATTCTTTAACTTCTCCTTCACGTATTTTTTTCGGACATACCCAAAGTGATTTTACATCCACGTCTTTAGAATATTGTTTACGAAGTTTATTTTGATTGTTCATTGATCTTTGATCCATATTCGTTTGTATTTTACGAAACGTAAATTTGTACATTATTCTTATTCTCTTTATTAAATCGGTTTACGTTTGTTATTCCGAATTCTGTGATATATGACCAATTTCCCATCAACGTAACCGTTAAGTGGAAATTGGGACTATGAACATGTATGTGTACATAGTTACCTAATAGAACCCGTATTTTCATTTTATTTCTATATTTTACTATCGGTGATCGGTTCTCTCCAAATGAATTCGTTTACTTAGAACCGGGACTGTGTCCCATGTACATGCCGAGTTTATCTGATGTTATATTTTTACACAAATTTTTTTGTTTATTCTTGTACTTCTCTTCCGCTCAATGTTTTATTTGAACCATTTTATTGTTCTTGATTTCATCAATCTAAGACAAATACTTTATTTTAATTTCGAAGTTCTAATTATATACTTGATAAGCACAAAGTTACTATTGAAAATTTTTCTTTTCACAAACTTAATCGATTTCAATATGTTAATATTAAAATTTTCGTTTATCCATTTCATTTCAAGTTATTATCAATTTACATGTTTTTAAGATATAATTGTTTATTCATCTCAACGCTGCCATTGGTCACGTCAATGTTCTATTGGAGATTTTCATTTTTTTTAAACATCATGGAATTTTGATACTTAAAAGTTTCGTTCATTTAAACTATTCTTGAACCCAATGCGTTAAAAAATTACATGTCCATATTTCGTTGGTTAAATGCTACGTTTACTTACCACGTTATTCTCAACCGCATTAATTCAATTTCATGTTACAATGTTCATAACTCAAATGTTTTCATTATTTAATTTCATTACCTCTTTCATTTTGTTTTCAACATCGTTTACTTGGTTCAGACTACGATGATTTCATTTATTTCACTTAGTGTTTTCGCGTTATCCTTGGCCTGAATGGTATAACAATGTGTTTTGTAATGTTTTACCTTTTTAATTCATTATTTTTTATTTTTAATGTTATATATGAGAATTTTTTTTATATATATATAAGGTCTATGTCTTAAAACCACACAATATGGGCACATTATATGGACCATCCGACGATAGAGGTATTTATGGGTCGACACGTAATTATCAAAGTCCTCGCATGGAAAATATAATACGTCTAGTTGTGTAAAATAACTCGTAACTTGAAATGATTTTGGGGAACGGATCAAACACAATATGATAAGAGCATGGTGGATACGCCGCTGGTACATCCTATATATAAGTGTCCTTGTCATATTTTCTATTTGTGGCGTTCTCTTGGGTCATTAAAAGATCGGTGTTATTCTATTTTTTATATTATGTATGTATAAAATTGTTTAAACTTCTAACAACTTCGTATATTAGTTGTTCTCTTTTAAAGTTTTGTTTTTATTTTAATTTCGGGAAGAAATTTTCAAAAGTTGTAAGTCCTGTAACATTCGTAACTTTTCAAACCCGAAAATCCGACCCGTTTTAAATTTTCGGTATTTATTTATGAATATATGTAACATATTATAATATCCAACTACATAATAAGATATATATTCAATATTTCTAATCCCCGATGTGACACCCTACATTTTCAGTTAAATCATGTTGACTGTGTCAGTAAACCCAGTTAGTTCTGTTAATTAAGTTAATGAACTCCCATGCATATAGTGTCATGTATGCATACATTGAGTCAGTGGTTACATGTGTAAAAAACATATTATAGTATCCAACTACATAATAAGATATATATTCAATATTTCTAATCCCCGATGTGACACCCTACATTTTCAGTTAAATCATGTTGACTGTGTCAGTAAACCCAGTTAGTTCTGTTAATTAAGTTAATGAACTCCCATGCATATAGTGTCATGTAAGCATACATTGAGTCAGTGGTTACATGTGTTATATGTGGTGGGTGAAATTGTCACACATGATATGTTACATGTGTTATATGTGGTGGGTGAAATTGTGTTACTTGCTACATGATTAGTTGCTATATACTTATATGTTGTAGGAGAAGGGAATAATTAAAATAACATAACCTATGATATATTACATGAAAAGTAACAAAAAGACTAATACACAACATATGGTTACTAGAAAATGTTTATAATAGAATGTAATATGTCACATGTAATAAAAACTGACATAACCTAAAGTTAAATAAAATTAATTATGTCTTAATGATTGTGTTAATGATGAGTAAATAACAATTAAGGTTATAACTTTTCTTTTTCTTCCTTTTGGCCGTCCATATCACATCACACAAACATATATTTTATTCTTCTAAAACACTCTCAAAATATCATAATCAAATTGGGTGATTCTTAGAACAAATAGCGGTATAGTATTGATCAAGCAAGTAAGTAAGCATGTTTAATATATTTTGTTTATGTTTCTTTGATTTGGGATTGTGGGATTGAGTATCCACACACATGGAATCATAAGCAATAAAAAGATGATCAAGTTTGATGGTTTTAAAATAAATTGTGTGTCTTGTCTTAAAAGAAAATATGGAAACCTTTTGTACATAAATATTATTTTATAAATCAGTAAAATAATGAAATACATGAGATTTGGTTATAAAAAATGGTTCCTTGATGATTAAAGATCATAAGGATATAAGAATCATGATTTTTGTGACTTTTGGTTTGAATCTTCTTGTTGACAGATTCTGTGTTTTAGATTGTAGATTGTATAACTTGATGATACGTTGGTATTTCTGATTTATTTGTGATAGTATGATTAAGTACTTTGAATCTAGTTTTCAAAAAGTCAAGAATCATAATATTTGGACTTGGTTTGACTAGTTTTTATTAATTTACAAAATCGGGTTGCAATCCTGATTGAAAGAGAAATTATCTAAGCTGTGTTGTAAATTGTATAACATGAGATTGAAAATAGATATGGGTGTTATTCCACTTCTAGAATGTTATAAATTGAAGTAGTAATCTAATCCAATTTTTCTTGAATCAATTGGATAAATATAGAATTTTTGACAAATATTTGTGTAATGCCGTCTTAAAATAGAGACTGAAATTAGGTTGTTGTAGAGTGAATATTTTGTATATTTTTGTGAATTGGAAAATTATTAGAAAAATATATGTTATACATAATACTTGAAATAATATGTGTTAATTATTTGGTAATTTAATCACAAGTTTTGGTTGGTTGGAAAAATCAGTTTTGATGATTGAAAACTTGTTAAGGATGATCAACATATTGATTAGTGAAAATAATTGTAATTTGTAATAGATTGATTGTGGTAAATTGAAATTTGACTTTATGGGCCAACTTAGAACTATTTGACTAAGTGGTTAGTCTTACTTATGAGAAATGAAATTGGTAAAAGAGTGACTTAGTCATATGGTTGCATGAAAAAAATGATTAACTGCAAATTACATGATCGATTATTAGGTTGCGACTATGAATATCATATGACTATTTTAAGTATAGATAATTGGTCAAAAGTCACCAACGGGTCGTCAGTCAACATTTAGGGTCAACGGTCAATATTTTTAGTCAACAACTTGGACCTTTTGATCAAAGTCAACGGAAAGTAAAACTTTGGTCAAACTTTTTATAATCCGTGGGATTGTTTGGATACTAAGGATTCTAGGAATCGCATAGAAAATACTTATAGTGCTTGTATGAATATCTACTTTTTATAAGTCGTCAGTTAATATTAATTTTTATGCTTTTAATTCTAGTTCGTGACGTTCAATTGCTTCGATTTCATTTACGTACTTTTGGTTTTATTTCAAGTTTGTCTTCAACATCCATGTGAGTTTCTCACACCCCCTTTTTACCCTTTTTAACTATTTTGGGGGTAGCATATATATCCTATCCAAAATTCAATTTATTTTATTTATTGTCTACAAACTACAATTCGCATCATGGACTTGTGTGTTTACTTGTTACTTGCTCAATTATTACGTGCATGGATTTATTCGATAAGTATGATCATACGCCACCCTTTGCACTCATGGACCATTGTTTCTAGTGGAAAAGGGACTCCAATCTGAGTACGTTGGTGCAAAATCCCAACTGGAAAAGACCTTCATTTATTCTTTACACTCATGGACCATTGATTCTATTGTAAAGAACCTATATGTGTTTTTCACAAGTTTTCATGGAATTGTATGGTTTTTATATATTATTTCAAACTGTGTGAACTCACCAACTATTCAGTTAGTTGACTTTACTTTATATATATGCTACAGGTACTTTCGTTAGAGGATGAAATGACAAAGATACTAGAAGTTAAGTTATTTAAATAATAAACAAGAAGGCATTTGTTTTGTTCCTTCTTCATTGTGTTTGTTCATTTGATAAACTTGTGAACTTAATGCTTTTGAATAAATTAATGATAAATTGTCACTTAACAGTGTCCCATGTGTTTTGAGCAATTTGTATGTCACACCCGGCGTATTCCGCTTTAGCCGGGGTGTTACATGTTTAGCCTAGAAACATCACAAATACGATAAACATGATGTTGGGTTGAGTCACCATGGATGAAATCTTGATCGGGAGAGGTTAGAGACGGTGGAGAACCTTTCGAAATCGCCCTTGGGCGTATTACAACCCCTAGGGGCGGCCTCCTCCTGTTTTCAGTCGTTATAGTACTTTAATAGTGATTTTAAGGGTTTACAGCCCGTGGGTAGTAAGTGCGTACGAGTCATATTCATGTTGGGTGGGATGTATTGTCAGCCCAATCAATGTTATGTTGGTGACATGCATATGGTCCGCTGGCCATGAATACATACTTTACGTATGTCTTTATTTTTTTCTCATCTTCTTCATGTCTCTGTTTCCAGCTCATTGTTGCCCTCGATATCCTTCATTTTTGTGTTGAATTGCATGACCATTCTTCCGTTTCCCTTCAAAAGTTTCAAAACGCATAAGATCCAAATCCCGCAAATCATTAACCATAATAACACAACAAACAAATCCCACGTTTAAAAACACATATTTAAATATATTAAGTATGAACGTTTAACACACTCATCAATAGGTCTATATGTATTGTATGAAAATGGAAAATGTTAATGCATTTTATGTTCGACATTGTTTGTATTTGACATGTAAAGCTCGTAGATCTTTTGTATAGGGTTTCTATAAATTTTTGTAATGCTTATTCCCCATGTGCATGACTTGTATATGTATGGAGGTCCATGCGTATGAAGACTATAAGGCCGAACTCATGCGTATGAGACAAGTTTTGGCTCTTTCTATTCACTGATAAATTCTGTCTGTAACAAAACTCTATCAAAATTTTTAATGAGCATAATCATGTTCATTTACATCTTGTTGCCCATTGAGTTGATAGATAATGTCAATTACACAACACGTGTATGGATTCCCCACATAATCACGAATAGAATCATCGAGATCGATCCTTACATAGCTTCTCAAGTGATATCAGGGTTTTTCGGCTTTCGATTCTAAGTGTTTTGACTTTGATTCAACATTCAGTTTGATTAATTAATCAAACATGAGTTTGTGATGATTAATACGATGTTCACAGTACCTATGATATCGCTTGATCTTTATTAGTGCTTGTTAGATCTAACTGAGACTTGATTGAGTATATGTTATTGATTTCAACTGTATTAGACTTGATTACGAAAATTAACTTGTGTTTAGAATGGAGAATTAATGATCTAAGTGTGTTCATTTTTTCACAAATCCCCACACGTTTGAAATTTTCTCTCTATATGTCTATAACCAATTTTAATTGTCTCATAAGCGTAACTTGTTCCATACATGTAACGATTCCGGCAAATTCATGTATACCCTAGCCGGAATATACTATTTACGTGTTATTTAATATTGATTATATGAGTTATAGCACGTTTATACGAATATATATGGTTCACAGTATGAATCATACTCAATTATATAGTGAATCGTATTGGAATTACAATTAACCAATGAACGATTATTGAAACCCGAACGAATCGGGAATTACATTATAGACGAAGTATATAATGTTTAATGATATTTACGAAGTATTAATGCTTCGGGATAAGTAAATTATAGCACAGAAAAAGGATTTCGATTTAATGGTACGTCGGTACGCTAAACGAGACCTTTAACACCAAACCAAGCAAGATACGATCAATCAAGCCGAAAAAGATGCGTAATTATTAATAATATGATGTTTTAATGTCATGGGTTAAGTTTTTTAAAGTTTTTAAATCAGTTTTATGTAAATTTTATTTTAACCCGAAAAACGACCATTTTATGCTCGTTTTAAGCCGAATTACGAGTTTAAACGAGAAACGAACTGAACCAGACTATCCACAACATTATCCAGATTATGAAAATCGGAATGTGTGGCCTAGAATGGATGTGTGGGCCCCACCCCACACATATCTTGGCCGGCCATGATATTACACACACACATTTCCTTTTTTTTTTCTTTTTCTACTACACAAACTCTCTCAAAAACTCTCCAAACACTCTCAAATCTTCAAGTGTTCAACCAAAGTCTTGAGTTTTAACCAAGAACACAAGGTATAACATATGTTTTGAAGCTTGATTCTTGTTTCTAATTTCATAATTCTTGAGAAAAGGAGGTTTTCATGTAAAAAATGGGTGAAAACCCGAGATGAAACCGATTCTCGTGTGATCAAGGGATGTATACAAGTTATACAAAGGATCTTGATCCAAGTAATTAGTTAAAAGTGTTTAGAATGAATTTTTACGGTTGAAATCTTGTCAAATGAGTTTTCCATGTGAAAGACGGGTGAAAACCCGAGATGAAACCGACTCTTGCATGATCAAGAGATGTATACATGTTATACAAGGGATCATGGTCCAAGAAATGAGTAAAAAGAGTCGGGAATGGATTTCTACGGTTAAAACCTTTGTTTTTACTTAAAAACCGACACTATGAAAGAAATGGTTTGATTGTTGGTATAGTTTGCTTGGTATAGTGTTATGGTGCTTGTAAGTGTTGTATCTAGCGGCTAGCAAAGGCTAGAAACCAAGATCTTTGCGATCTAAAGCTAGAAAACACAAGATAGTTCGGTTTTCGTGTGTATATGAAATTTGGACAGATTTTCGGGTGCTTAGAGTCGGGTCACGAAATTTCACAGAGATGATCTACACATGAAAATAAGAGATCTGTGAATTTTTGGTAATTTTTGGATAAAAGATGAATATTTGGTGAATTTAATGCTCGGTTTTGGCCAAAAATAGTGAAAAATAGCTAAACATGATGAAAAATTCTGGAAAATTTAAGATAAGCTTTTTATAACATATAAAAGTCACCCACAAAATTTGAGCTCAGTTGGAAAAGTCTAAGTAGGCTTTTCGGTGAAACGAGTTCTAGGGCTTTCTAGCTCGGTTTTGGGTGAAAATGGCTTGAAAAAATAAGTTTTAAATTCTGGAAAAATTCCAGGAAGTTATGAGGATGACAGAGATCATCCCAGAAAAATTTGGGATTTTTCTAAAGTGTTTTGGTATTTTTGACATATTTAGTGCTTTAATAAGATTTAAAAATAGATAAATAAATGTAAATATAGGAAAATAAATCTGGAAAAATTCCAGGAAGTTATGAGGATGACAGAGATCATCCCAGAAAAATTTGGGATTTTTCTAAAGTGTTTTGGTATTTTTGACATATTTAGTGTTTTAATAAGATTTAAAAATAGATAAATAAATGTAAATTTAGGAAAATAAATCTGGAAAAATTTTGTAAAATTTTCTTTCTGTCAAAATAAGTTTTGTACAAAATTTCAAGACCCGAGACTAATCGGGTAATTATTTGTGCTAAAATGAACATAAAAACAAATATTTAAAGCTTAAAACGTGTAAACCGGCAAAACCCGCATAAGCGAGCTGACTGGTATATATAAAAACCTAAAAATTGGACCATTTTCATAAAACTAAGAAAATTAAGTAAAAATAAATCATCCGAAAATAATTCGGATGATTTGGGTAATTTTACCCGATTTTACTGTTTCCGACACCTAAATGACGGAAACGGGCCCCGCGGCCAAACGGGGTGTCAAACCGAGCTCTAATTTCATCACTTTAACTAAAATAGCATCCAAACACCATTTTTGGGTCGGGTGTGGCGATTGATACGTATTTAAGTTATGGGAATTATATAGTAACGACTAGATATTATATTACAGATCCAGGCACGTAGCTGTTCCTTATATTACCCACCGACTCACAAAAAGGTGAGTTTTCACGAGCCCCTTTTAATGAATTGTTTTAATTATATTTTCCCGGGGCGGAAAACATGTCTTATTTAAAGTATTTAAGTACATACCGATCGTATGGAAATACTTGTACATTTATATATATATGATCTGATGCACAGAATATATAAAATGTTTATCATGTGTTATTGTTCTGGGGTAACATAGTTCCCAGGGGTTATTATTGTTCTGGGGTAACATAGTTCCCAGGGGTTATTATTGTTCTGGGGTAACATAGTTCCCAGGGGTTGTTATTGTTCTGGGGTAACATAGTTCCCAGGGGTATTTATTGTTCTGGGGTAACATAGTTCCCAGGGGTTATTATTGTTCTGGGGTAACATAGTTCCCAGGAAGTTAAATGAAATGTTCTGGGGTAACATAGTTCCCAGCATGATTATATTGTTAATAAATGATTATTAAAATGATTTGTCAGTGTTTATTTAAATTAGTGAAACTCACCAACTATTCGTAGTTGACCCGTTTTCTTTACATGTTTTCTAGGTATGCCCAAGTTGGAATGATTGATATGTGCTTAACTATCTGTGCTACCTGTTGGAAGCTTGCTGCTCTATGTTTTGTAATGAATTTATTAATGTCTTATCGGTAAAATATGTGTGTAACACCTAGACAGTAATGAAACTCGCAACAATGTAATATGTTATAAATTAATGTAGTGGTATTTTCCTTATAAGCAATGCTGTTGATATCAGATGTGTCTGTGGCATCCCGTGTACGTTTCCGCTGCGGTTACGGGGTGTTACAGAACTTGGTATCAGAGCCATTGGTTATAAAGAATTAGGATGTCTGAAAAAGATACCTAAAATATAACCAGTAGCTCAAGTATTATAGGATATGAATATCAACTAATAATATATTGTGACGAGATCGGGATGAACTTGGATGGACAAGTGGGTTATTATGGTCCGGAACATAATAACAGGCTTGTCTGCACGAGGGAATTCAGGGGAAGTCACGGGGGACTTAAATAGGTAAAATTGGCAACATATGTGTAAATGTATAATAATATTATTATGTGGCAAAATTGTATAAGTAAGTGCATGATTAATTTAATTATGAATTACACTATGGAAAGGGACTATATGTTTGTTAACTTGTGTGCAGGTAAAAATGACAAGAACACCTAGTGTGTCGACGGAAGAGGACCCGGAAGAGGTCAGTTCCGGGGCCTCTGGAAGCCCAAGTGTAGCACCCAGCTCCGAGCCTTCGGAGGCTAGTCATAGTACTTCTAGACAGACCACCCCAGCTAGGAGTGCTAGTTTACCCTCCCCTGCTAGGGTTACCAGGTCTCCTACCCCGCCCGCACCACAGACCGCCCCGATTCCCCCCAGACACGGTCCCCGCCTCACGGCGCGGATCAGTGCCCCGTATGTTCCGCCCACTGTTACCCCACCCAGATCCACTTACCATAGGGGCGAGTCCTCCCGCCCCCAGCCCGAGCCTGCGACCCTACCTGTGTGGGGTCTTCCGAGGCAGGAACGGGACTTGGCGGCTTGGCTACGTGTTCTCACCGAACAGGTGAACGAGCACTCTGCCGCCCTGGTTGTGGGGGTACAGAGGCGGGCGTACCTCGGGGACAGCATACAGGACCACCAGTATGCTATTAACCAGTTAAAGAGGGAGTGCTCATACTCCCACTGGTTGATCGGCCAGATGGAAACCCGAATCCGGGTCATGGTGGCGGTGTTGGTGGTACTGGTGGCGGTGTTGGTGGGGTTGGTTTACCACCATGTGTAGATGTGTTAGATGGTAGAATCTTGAACCGCTTTTTGATACTCCGTGTAAGTAGTTAGTGGTGATACTAACACGGAGTGAATCTTGTTTAGTTATAGTACAACCACTGGCCCATAGGGGGTCTCTTGTAGGGCATATCATTATCGATACTTTTGGGTATCATTCAAGCACTGACCCATTGCGGGTTATGTCGAGGATGATACCAACATAGGCCCTTTGTATTAAAACTTAGTTATGTAATGATGACTGGGAAGTAGGTAAACGGATGTTTGTGTAATATGTACTAATGTTTATTAATGTATGGAATGTGTTTTGTGTTTCATAATTTGGAATGGTATTAATTATATGTGTTTTCTTGATGTTGTGTAGAATGGCACCGAAACGATCAACGAAAATATCGGAAGTAGATGTGAGCCGTTTGATTGCTCAACAGTTGGAGGCGGCGATACCGGATATAGTATCGCGCATCGCCGCCAGTATTAATAACTCGACCAATCCAACCCCTCCGAGCAATCAAACGCCCATAAATAATGACGGGGAACAAAATGCTAATCCTCCAAGGAATGATAACACTATTCCGAGTAATGACGCACCGCCTAGGGTGGTCGTTACTGACAGCAATGGCCCTATACCTACGGTAGAGACAAACCGTACGGAACCAATTCGTTCATCCAGGGGATGTTCGATCAAGGATTTCATGTTGTGCAAGCCATTAGAGTTTAGCGGGTCTGAAGGACCGAATGGGTTAGTTAAATGGATAGAGAAAATAGAATCAGTGGTGAATATTAGCAACTGTCCCGAGGATTGTATCGTTAAGTACGCCACCTGTACATTTACCGACCATGCCTTGACATGGTGGAACACCATAGTACAGACTCGAGGTCAGGTGGCGACAAACCACATGACCTGGACGGAGCTTAAGGCTCTTGTGTTGGAACATTTCTGTCCAAAGAATGAATTGCAGAAACTGGAAAATGAGTTGTGGAATCTGGAGATGAAGGGGGCGGACCACTTGGGTTATACCAATCGGTTCAATGAACTGTCACGATTAGTACCGTGGTTGGTCACCCAGGAGACGAAGAGGGTGGAACGTTATATTTGGGGACTTACTCCAGTAGTGAGGAGTATAGTCAACGCGGGGGGACACCGGACGTATGAAAGTGCAGTGACACAGGCTGGCATAGTCACGTATGATTTCTTGCGGAGCGGATCACTAAAGGTGACAGGAGAATCCGCTAGGGGAAAACGGGGTGCGCATGATCATAGAATCCAAGAAAAGCAGCAAAGCAAACGAGCTACGCCCGCTGCCCAGAGCTATGCCATGACTAGTTCGGGCGGAAGGCAAGAACCGCAGAAGGGAACGTTTCCTAGGTGCGGGAAATGTGGTTACCACCATAGTGGCGTGTGCAAAGAGGTGGTGTGCCACCGGTGTGGCAGGGTTGGACACTACGCACCAAATTGTAAGACAAATCTGAACAACCTGAACCGACAACCACAACCTATTCGGGCGCAACCATTTAGAACTCAACCAGCCCGACTGCAAAACCCACAAGGAAACCAGATGGTGACCACTAGCCGTGCTTGCTACGAATGCGGCAGCACAGATCACTTCAAAAGGAACTGCCCGAAACTGAATCAGGGAGGAAACGGGAGACAACTCGCGGGTCAGCCATCGTCGTCCAATCCGGCGCGAGGCCGAGCATTTGTGATGGGAGCGAACGAGGCGCGCCAGGACCCCAGCGTAGTGACAGGTACCTTCCTCGTCTCTGATCATTACGCTTCTGTATTATTTGATACAGGCGCCGATAGAAGTTTTGTCTCCGTTAGATTCCTTTCGATAGCAAACCTTCCTATTGGTGAAACCATAGAACCCTACACCGTAGAGGTCGCTAACGGTAAAACCATGATAGTTAATCGGATTGTTCGGAATTGCCCTTTTATTCTGAGCGAACAATCCTTCCTGATTGACTTGTTACCGGTAGAATTGGGTAGTTTTGACGTGATAGTGGGAATGGATTGGTTGGCACGTAATAGGGTAGAAATAAACTGTGAAAAGAAAACCGTCAAGATCCGGGTGTCGGATGACGAGGAGGTATTAGTACAGGGAGAAAAATCCGGCACCATGATACCATTTATATCCCACCTCAAGGTGTTGAAATATATACGTCAGGGATGTGTGGCGTATCTAGCGAGCCTGACGGCCGATGATTCTGAGGAAAAACGGGTGGACGATATTCCCGTGGTACGCGAATTTCCACAAGTTTTTCCAGAGGAACTCCCTGGATTGCCGCCAACCCGACAGGTCGAATTCAGAATCGATCTGTTACCTCAGGCTGGCCCTGTTGCTAAGGCCCCTTACAGACTTGCACCGTCCGAGATGCAAGAACTATCCAACCAGTTGCAGGAATTGTTGGATAAGGGGTTTATACGTCCCAGTTATTCCCCGTGGGGTGCACCTGTACTATTTGTGAAAAAGAAGGACGGAAGCCTTCGAATGTGCATTGACTACAGGGAATTGAACAAATTAACCATCAAAAATAGGTATCCTCTTCCCCGAATCGATGATTTGTTCGACCAACTACAAGGTGCGAGCTATTTCTCAAAAATTGATCTTAGATCGGGATACCACCAAGTTAGAATTCAAGAGGAGGATATCCCAAAAACCGCGTTTCGGACTCGCTACGGCCACTACGAATTTTTAGTTATGCCTTTTGGGCTAACAAATGCGCCAGCGGTATTCATGGATCTCATGAACCGAGTTTGTAAACCGTATCTCGACAAATTCGTCATTGTATTTATTGACGATATTTTGATATACTCGAAGAGTAAAGAAGAGCACGAGCAACACTTAAAGTTAGTTCTAGAGCTCCTGAATCAGGAGAAGTTATATGCAAAATTCTCCAAGTGTAACTTCTGGTTACAAGAGGTGCAATTCCTCGGTCACGTAATAAACCATCAAGGAATACACGTTGATCCGAGTAAGGTTGAAGCAATTAAGAGTTGGCAAGCGCCTAAATCTCCAAAGGAAATCCGCCAATTCTTAGGCTTAGCTGGATACTATCGTCGATTTATAGAGAACTTTTCCAGCATCGCCCAACCTTTAACCCTCCTGACTCAAAAGGATCGGAAGTATGAATGGGGTGAAGAGCAGGAAACGGCGTTTCAAACGCTAAAACAAAGATTGTGCCAAGCGCCAATCTTAAGTCTCCCCGACGGAGACGTTGGATTTGTTGTATATTGTGACGCATCCCGTAAAGGGTTAGGATGCGTGTTGATGCAAAATAAAAAGGTCATAGCCTATGCGTCTCGACAGTTGAAAGTTCATGAGAAAAACTACACTACTCATGACTTGGAACTGGGAGCAGTCATCTTTGCACTTAAAATCTGGAGACACTACCTCTACGGTACAAAGTGCACCATCTTCACTGATCATAAAAGTTTACAGCACATATTCGATCAGAAAGAACTGAATATGAGACAACGAAGGTGGGTCGAGTTACTAAGTGACTATGACTGTGACATCCGATATCACCCCGGCAAGGCTAACGTTGTAGCCGATGCCTTGAGTAGGAAAGATCGAGTTAAGCCACTACGCGTGCGAGCGTTGGGAATGGTAGTCCAATCGAGCCTTTCGGATTTGATTCGAGTCGCTCAACGCGAGGCGTTGAAAGAGGACCAATTGGATAAAGAAGGACTTTTCGGGAACGAGAAGAATTTCGAACAGCGTGTGGACGAAATTCTCTATTTCAAAAGTCGGATTTGGATTCCGACCCTCCATGACCTTCGTGAATTAATCATGGACGAAGCGCATAAATCGAAATATTCCATACATCCGGGATCGGATAAAATGTACCAGGATGTGAAAGAATTTTACTGGTGGCCAGGTATGAAAAAGGATATAGCCACATACGTCGGCAAGTGTACGACGTGTGCGAGGGTTAAGGCGGAGCACCAGAAACCTTCGGGAATGTTACAACAACCGGAGATTCCCGAATGGAAATGGGAGCAAATCACAATGGATTTCGTGACACTCCTCCCTAAGACATCCCGGGGAAATGATGCAATTTGGGTAATCGTGGATAGATTAACCAAATCGGCACATTTTATTCCGATTAGAAACAATTATAACACCGAGAGACTTGCGCAAATTTATATAAATGAAATAGTGTCTCGTCATGGCATCCCCATCTCGATCATCTCCGATAGGGATAGCCATTTCACCTCCAAACTTTGGCAAGCTGTGCAAGAAGCATTGGGAACACGTATTGACCTAAGCACGGCTTACCACCCTCAGACCGATGGTCAGTCTGAGAGGACCATTCAAACTTTGGAGGATTTGCTTCGTGCCTGCGTACCGGACTTTAAGGGAAATTGGGATCAACATCTCCCACTCGTTGAATTTTCCTATAATAATAGTTACCATAGCAGTATAAAGGCAGCACCTTATGAAGCATTGTATGGGCGGAAGTGCCGATCACCACTTTGCTGGTCTGAAGTGGGAGACTCGCAGGTCATTAGATCGGATCTGGTCCAGGAGACGACCAGCAAGATTCTTGAAATTAAGAACAACCTAAAAGCCGCGCGGGACCGGCAGAAGAGTTATGCCGATACCCGTCGAAAACCGTTGTCGTTTGAGAAGGGCGAAAAGGTATATTTAAAAGTATCACCGTGGAAGGGTGTGGTTAGATTTGGCAAGGCAGGGAAGTTAGCCCCGAGATATATTGGACCATTCGATATTATTGCAAAAATCGGTCCTGTAGCTTACCGATTAGAACTGCCTGATGAATTAAGTGCAGTTCATAACGTGTTTCATGTGTCGAATTTAAAAAGATGTCTGGCGGATGAGACATCGGTGTTACCCTTAGAGGGTGTTCAAATAAGTGATAGGCTCAACTTCGTAGAGGAGCCCGTCGAAATAGTGGACGGTAAAATCAAGCAACTTAGACACAATAAGATCTCGTTGGTCAAAGTTAGATGGAATTCGCAACGAGGCCCAGAATTTACTTGGGAACGAAAGGATGAATTTCGGAAGAAATACCCCCACCTATTTCCTCAAAAGGAAGTAGTTGACGCGTAAAATTTCGAGGATGAAATTTTTATAACGGGGGGAGAATGTAACGATTCCGGCAAATTCAGGTATACCCTAGCCGGAATATACTATTTACGTGTTATTTAATATTGATTATATGAGTTATAGCACGTTTATACGAATATATATGGTTCACAGTATGAATCATACTCAATTATATAGTGAATCGTATTGGAATTACAATTAACCAATGAACGATTATTGAAACCCGAACGAATCGGGAATTACATTATAGACGAAGTATATAATGTTTAATGATATTTACGAAGTATTAATGCTTCGGGATAAGTAAATTATAGCACAGAAAAAGGATTTCGATTTAATGGTACGTCGGTACGCTAAACGAGACCTTTAACACCAAACCAAGCAAGAGACGATCAATCAAGCCGAAAAAGATGCGTAATTATTAATAATATGATGTTTTAATGTCATGGGTTAAGTTTTTTAAAGTTTTTAAATCAGTTTTATGTAAATTTTATTTTAACCCGAAAAACGACCATTTTATGCTCGTTTTAAGCCGAATTACGAGTTTAAACGAGAAACGAACTGAACCAGACTATCCACAACATTATCCAGATTATGAAAATCGGAATGTGTGGCCTAGAATGGATGTGTGGGCCCCACCCCACACATATCTTGGCCGGCCATGATATTACACACACACATTTCCTTTTTTTTTTCTTTTTCTACTACACAAACTCTCTCAAAAACTCTCCAAACACTCTCAAATCTTCAAGTGTTCAACCAAAGTCTTGAGTTTTAACCAAGAACACAAGGTATAACATATGTTTTGAAGCTTGATTCTTGTTTCTAATTTCATAATTCTTGAGAAAAGGAGGTTTTCATGTGAAAAATGGGTGAAAACCCGAGATGAAACCGATTCTCGTGTGATCAAGGGATGTATACAAGTTATACAAAGGATCTTGATCCAAGTAATTAGTTAAAAGTGTTTAGAATGAATTTTTACGGTTGAAATCTTGTCAAATGAGTTTTCCATGTGAAAGACGGGTGAAAACCCGAGATGAAACCGACTCTTGCATGATCAAGAGATGTATACATGTTATACAAGGGATCATGGTCCAAGAAATGAGTAAAAAGAGTCGGGAATGGATTTCTACGGTTAAAACCTTTGTTTTTACTTAAAAACCGACACTATGAAAGAAATGGTTTGATTGTTGGTATAGTTTGCTTGGTATAGTGTTATGGTGCTTGTAAGTGTTGTATCTAGCGGCTAGCAAAGGCTAGAAACCAAGATCTTTGCGATCTAAAGCTAGAAAACACAAGATAGTTCGGTTTTCGTGTGTATATGAAATTTGGACAGATTTTCGGGTGCTTAGATTCGGGTCACGAAATTTCACAGAGATGATCTACACATGAAAATAAGAGATCTGTGAATTTTTGGTAATTTTTGGATAAAAGATGAATATTTGGTGAATTTAATGCTCGGTTTTGGCCAAAAATAGTGAAAAATAGCTAAACATGATGAAAAATTCTGGAAAATTTAAGATAAGCTTTTTATAACATATAAAAGTCACCCACAAAATTTGAGCTCAGTTGGAAAAGTCTAAGTAGGCTTTTCGGTGAAACGAGTTCTAGGGCTTTCTAGCTCGGTTTTGGCTGAAAATGGCTTGAAAAAATAAGTTTTAAATTCAGGAAAACTTCCAGAAAGATATGAGGATGACAGAGATCATCCCAGAAAAATTTGGGATTTTTCTAAAGTGTTTTGGTATTTTTGACATATTTAGTGCTTTAATAAGATTTAAAAATAGATAAATAAATGTAAATATAGGAAAATAAATCTGGAAAAATTCCAGGAAGTTATGAGGATGACAGAGATCATCCCAGAAAAATTTGGGATTTTTCTAAAGTGTTTTGGTATTTTTGACATATTTAGTGTTTTAATAAGATTTAAAAATAGATAAATAAATGTAAATTTAGGAAAATAAATCTGGAAAAATTTTGTAAAATTTTCTTTCTGTCAAAATAAGTTTTGTACAAAATTTCAAGACCCGAGACTAATCGGGTAATTATTTGTGCTAAAATGAACATAAAAACAAATATTTAAAGCTTAAAACGTGTAAACCGGCAAAACCCGCATAAGCGAGCTGACTGGTATATATAAAAACCTAAAATTGGACCATTTTCATAAAACTAAGAAAATTAAGTAAAAATAAATCATCCGAAAATAATTCGGATGATTTGGGTAATTTTACCCGATTTTACTGTTTCCGACACCTAAATGACGGAAACGGGCCCCGCGGCCAAACGGGGTGTCAAACCGAGCTCTAATTTCATCACTTTAACTAAAATAGCATCCAAACACCATTTTTGGGTCGGGTGTGGCGATTGATACGTATTTAAGTTATGGGAATTATATAGTAACGACTAGATATTATATTACAGATCCAGGCACGTAGCTGTTCCTTATATTACCCACCGACTCACAAAAAGGTGAGTTTTCACGAGCCCCTTTTAATGAATTGTTTTAATTATATTTTCCCGGGGCGGAAAACATGTCTTATTTAAAGTATTTAAGTACATACCGATCGTATGGAAATACTTGTACATTTATATATATATGATCTGATGCACAGAATATATAAAATGTTTATCATGTGTTATTGTTCTGGGGTAACATAGTTCCCAGGGGTTATTATTGTTCTGGGGTAACATAGTTCCCAGGAGTTGTTATTGTTCTGGGGTAACATAGTTCCCAGGGGTTGTTATTGTTCTGGGGTAACATAGTTCCCAGGGGTATTTATTGTTCTGGGGTAACATAGTTCCCAGGGGTTATTATTGTTCTGGGGTAACATAGTTCCCAGGAAGTTAAATGAAATGTTCTGGGGTAACATAGTTCCCAGCATGATTATATTGTTAATAAATGATTATTAAAATGATTTGTCAGTGTTTATTTAAATTAGTGAAACTCACCAACTATTCGTAGTTGACCCGTTTTCTTTACATGTTTTCTAGGTATGCCCAAGTTGGAATGATTGATATGTGCTTAACTATCTGTGCTACCTGTTGGAAGCTTGCTGCTCTATGTTTTGTAATGAATTTATTAATGTCTTATCGGTAAAATATGTGTGTAACACCTAGACAGTAATGAAACTCGCAACAATGTAATATGTTATAAATTAATGTAGTGGTATTTTCCTTATAAGCAATGCTGTTGATATCAGATGTGTCTGTGGCATCCCGTGTACGTTTCCGCTGCGGTTACGGGGTGTTACAATACATGTGAAACTCTTCATACGTATAAACCTTTGTTTATTTGATTGATTTCTATTCATTTGACTTTCCATACGTATAGTGTGACATCCTTCACTATTCGATCCCGAAGACCCGACCCATTTAATTATTTGGATTTTCGTTTGTTAATGAGAGATTATTTTCCATGCCCATTTATGTTAATTATATTGGATTATGGTCGTTTATGTTGTCGGAATATTTCAAACGCAATCGAAAACCCGATATCACGTAATTTATTTCATTATTGCATTTAATCGAAGTTCATGGATCAAATTTGACAAAATGGAAAACTTTCTATGAACCCAAAATTGCTGCGCTACGCAGGGAATCATCCCACCTCCCTCGCGACACGCGGGGGATTTTAAATCGGGGTTAACACTTTTAATTCTCTGTGCTAGGCAGAGGATGTTCCTCCTCTCCTCACGATGCGCGGGGGAATGGACTTGCAGTCGAACTTGGCCGAAAATTCAAGTTTATTCTCCAAATTGTTTCCAATATTGATATTTAACTCGTTAAGTCAACTTTGGATGTTTCTAGATACTTTCCTACGACTAAAGCCTAACTTCCCCATCAAGATTTGCAATATTAATTTGATTTTTATTGATTTTTATTCCATAAATTTGTTTATTTACCAAATCTCCCAAATTATAATGAATTAATTCGCTTGTAAGCTATCTACTCCATATAAACTCGTTATCAAAAATTGTCTCATCTTTACCACTCCTCAATTCTCCTTGAATTCGTGTATTCCAGCTTTAATTGGATTTTTTTTTGCTTAGGTTGACATTCAAAAGCCAAATTGGGTTCTCTTTTCGTGTTCTTCATCTTTTACTCAATTTCTCGGGTAAGTTTTGATTATTTAGGTCGGTAATTATCAATGAATCGAAGGCCCTCATTTAATTTCAGCGGATTTTAGGATTTCCACATTCAGTTGAATCAAAGTTCGTTCTAGGGGTTATGTTTAGTATTTGGGGCTTTTTATTAAATTTAACATTCTAAACTCGCTTTACTATCTGTAAATTTATGATTTTACATTTTTAACATAATTCATGGTGATGTTAAGTTCCGAATTCATTTCTATATTGATATATGGACCTAACACGAACCGAACACTCGCTTAAACTAATTTTTGCATGTTTTCTTGTGTTGGTTCATTTATTCTTAACAAACCGAATATGTTAATTAATTTTGACAAAAGAAAATAATTAAATATTTTATTCCACAACTACTTTTGTAATAAACTAGAATATATATTTTTACACCCTATAATTAAACCCCAATTATTAAGCGAACTTTTGTCTTATTTAATTTTAATTCTTAATTTTGTATTATATATTTGTTAGGATTGTTATGCCAAGTTTGTTTATGTTGGTTTGCTTACTCGCTTATTATATTATTTGCATTTTGCTCGCTTATTGTCGAGGTGAGTTTTACACACCCCGTTTTTACTTTTATACTTTTAGGGATAACATACGTACATTATGCCAACCGCATGTTTTGAATCTATTTTTCAACCACAAAATGATATCATGTGACATGATTATTGCTCATTAATTGCTCATGTATCATTTGATTATACGTGCTTAAGTGTTTATTTAAGTTTAGTTTGGCATCATCCTCATCCTCAGTTAGTATGATCATACATTAGCTTAGTAGTGTAGCTTTGTGTTAAATCGAAAGGGTCCACAATTATTTATAGTGTTTCAATTATCCTTGTAATTTGGCTTATACCATTTGATCGAGCCTCGGTTATTATTTGTTACATTTACATATAATGTTGTAAGTATCGTAACCACATGGGAATTGCTTTTATCTCATATTATATATATCAAACTTGTGTATTACTCGCCAACTTTATGTAGACAAAAATATTATTTTTACGTATGTTACAGGTATGCTTGTTTGAAGACTTCAAGTTGTGAAGACATTAGAATTACCCTTAGGTTATTAATAAAAGATAAATATTCATGTTTCGCTTTGTTAGATTGTGTTGTAAATATAATATTTGAATTGTGTATTTTAGAATTATATAAATAAATTAAATGGTTATTGTCATTAGTGTCTTGAGCTTATAAACAAACAACATAACGCCCTGATATATAAGCCGCCTTAGGTCAGGGTGTGTCATATAGGAACATTTTAAATCCATTTCATACATATAAACCATATTTTCATTTTAACCCTTCATTTTCATCAACATAACAAATCTACAAGCATTTGTTGTTGCACAAACCACGATATAAGCCATGCTCAAATATGAGAATGAGATTGGAACGTTATGCAAATCTCCTAACTTGACAAGTTTTGATGACTATCATCATTGGAAAGAAAGATTGAAGCTCACATTGGTGCGTTGGATGCGAATTACTGGCTACGCACGTGGTCATGCCCCACCAAAGCCTATTTCTAAGTTAATTGTTGAGCAAAAGATTGAATATGATAACGAGAAGAAAGCCTTTTCATCCCTGACTATGGAATTTTCTAAAGACATTCGTCATCAATTCAAACGGTACAATACTTCAAAAGAATTGTAGGATGCTCTTGCTGAGAGGTGTTTTGGAAATGAATAGTTGAAGGCAAGTAAGAAGAAATTGTTGAAATCACAATTTTACATTTGATGAGTAATCACATCTGATGAGTGAGCTTGAAGAATATGATATTGTGTTATCTAATGAAAATATAAAAGAGATATTATTGAAGCTTTATATGCTCATTGGGGCAGCTATGTGATGCTCTAATGGAAAATGAGAAGTTGCAAAACTAATTTTTAAATACATTAATCGGAAAATTACAAGTTCGTGATTTAGAGACAAAATAATAATACTTCTCATTCTACTCATCTAGATCCCGAGATGTATGGTGGCAAAGCTCCAACAGGTAAATCATTTTCAGTGCATGACTTGTTCTGTAGCCAATCGAATAAGTTAAGGATAGTTTAGTCAATAGGCTTTACTGTAATATGGCCCGTTCGCTATGGATTGTATAGCGAAAGGGGTCCGTTCGTTAAACTAGTTGCCTATTTGTTAAGTTAGAAGCCCATTCGCTAAGGGATTTAGCGAATGGGTTCTCATTCATTATTTAAGGATGCCATTCTTATGAAATGTGACGAATGAGAGCTCATTCGTTACGGGAACACCCCATTCGTTAGTAATGTTAACGAATAAGGATCGAGCCTATAAATAGGCGGTTCCTGTTCATTGAGCTGAAGAGATCCGTGCTTAATGTATTAAAGTACCGTTATGATGCCGGATTTTCTCTAGGAATACTGTATTCATAATGTATTCACCATTAACGTATTAATAAAGTATTCCTTAACGTATTTGGTTCGTCATCGTATTGATGTATTGTGTTAGTGACTAGATATTGGCTCGCATAACGTCGAATAACGTATTTTCAACTGGTATCAGAGCAGACGGTTGCTCATGATACATCAATTCATTGATTAAATCTGATCAAATATGTTGTTCATCGTGTTCTTCGGATTTTGTTATTGTTTGATCAGATTTGGATTAAATGAGTGAATGTTTAAGGGGATTGAAGGTTGATTCATGTTCATTGAAATGCGAAGCTTCCAGTGTAATTTGGAGGTTTAATTTGGTGATTTTGAATCCGCCATTGACGATAGCTTGATGAAGATGGTATTGTTTGATTTAATTGGTCACGATTCAGTGGTTGTTAATGTAAATTGATAATTGATTCTCGGTCCCGATAAAAATTTGAACATTCGGTGTGATTTTGGTGGTTTATTATGATGATTTGATTATGTCCGCCATTGTTGGAGCTTGATTTACAGATTCTGGCGAAGAAAACCGTTTTTCCGGCATCTTAATAACTTTTTCCGGTAAAATTTGTTTTTCCAGCATCTACAATAACCGCTAACAACTCATTCGTTAAATTAATGTACCCATTCGTTACGGGTTCTTAGCGTATGAGGTCTTTCTTTTAAAAGGTTTAACGAATGTGGGTGGATATTTATAACGAATGTGACTCATTCGTTAGTTCACTATTCATTTGGCCATTCATTATAGGGTCATGAGCATTCGTTAATAATTAGCGAATGAACGTATTTATAGTGAATGTGAACTTAAAACTTGATGTGTGTCTATTGATGCTCTTTTTATGGAACTCACAACTAAGCTTTTAATTTATAAAACGAAACTCCTAACGAATCCATGCACAACCGGAAAGTGTACCGATCAAAAGTAGTATAGAACTATGGAAGTCCGAGTATCGAACACAAGGACACGTGAAAACATTTTTAATACTTAACCCTAACCAAGACTCACCTAAGAATATTTAAATGATTTTTAATAATTAACTACTTGACCTAACTTACTTTAACTAAATTAATTAACTAAACTTAACTTAACTAAACACTTGATAAAACTTAGAGACTTAACTGAAATTGGAGAAAACGTCTACCTAGGTAAGAATCATATTGAATGTATAATAAGCTAATGGATTGAATAATCTCACGACACCGGTATCTAAGGATGACACAACTAAGGTTCACTCAAGAAAGCTATATCACTTCTCGGTCTCACTAACAAACCCTAACTTACACTTAGTTGATTTTAAGAACAAACCGGGAAACAAATTGCTAAAGTGTTCTAATGTCGACTCTCCTCTCGGTCTCACCGACACGCGACCCTAATGGAAACGAATACTACGCAACCAAGGATAGAGGAACCATTTAGTTTAACTTAATTAGGTCAACTAATCGCTCACAAACCCAAACCCGACATGAACCGAACCCGCTCTCGCGCGATCCTAATCCTAACAAGTAAAAGCTATGAGACGACCCTACTTCCTATCACCTCTCGGTCTCTAAAAAGGTGCCTACCCGCTGATTTTAACTAATTTATATACCCACTTAAACCCTACGGTTGATCACCCCGAAAACAATCTCTAAACACAAAGTAAAGAGTTCAAACAAGCTAAAATTAACCAAAACCGATTCAATCAATCAAAGCAAGAGGTAATTGAGTATAATTAATCAAAACACAGCCAATAAACATAACCTAATTTAATATTAAACCAAACTCTTCATTAACAATTCAAGTCATGATCATCAACAATCCAATTTACTCATTAAAACCTAACAATATTCATCTAACCTAGGTAGAACTAACAAGATTAGCCTAACATGATTTTTGGACAGCAGCTATACATCAAAGTAAACATCATAAAACTCAACCAAAAAATAATTAAACTCATTCAATAATCAATAACAATCAAGCACAACTCAATCTTCAATTCAATTGCAAAAAAATTCAAGTTGAAAGATCAAATCAACAAGTATGAATCTTGAAAAAGAACATAAAGTTTATAGATGATTACTATCAATTGGGGCTGAGTTTAATGATTAATATCCACCCTAGATGCTGTCCACAACCTTCTCTAATGATCTTCTTCTTCCTCTAGATGCCATAAGCTTCAAAAACACTTTTTTCTGCAAATTGCGATCGGAATAGGGGGGCTGCTGATTTCGGGATTTAGGGCTGGTTAGGGTTTGTTTTTTTGTTGTTTATCATATAATAAGATGTAAAAGGCTTGGATCTTGTGGGCTTGGGTCGGGCCTTGAGTTGTAGTCTTCAAAATTGATCAAAAAGGCCCATAGAGTCTTCAAATTGAAAATTTTCTTCCTTAAAACTCATAACCTATAATCAATTATCAATCTTTGTAAGATCATGCAAAAACAAGCCATAACTCTTATTTATTATACTATTAAGAACTTAAAACATGGTAAAAAGGTACGGAAAGTAAGTGTGTTTTACAACACATCAGTATTAATAAAGTATTCCTTAACGTATATGGTTCGTCAACGTATTGATGTATTGTGTTAGTGACTAGATCTTGGCTCGTATAACATCGAATAACGTATTTTCAACTGATATCAGAGCAAACAGTTGCTCATGATACATCAATTCGTTTATTAAATCTGATCAAAGATGTTGTTCATCGTGTTCTTCAGATTTTGTTATTGTTTGATCAGATTAGGAATAAATGATTGAATGTTTAAGGGAATTGAAGGTTGATTCATGTTCATTGAAATGCGAAGCTTCTAGTGTAATTTAGAGGTTTAATTTGGTGATTTTGAATCTGCCATTGATGATAGCTTAATGGAGATGGTACTATTTGATTTAATTGGTGACGATTCAGTGGTTGTTAATGTAAATTGATAATTGATTCTCGATCCCGATAAAAATTTGAACATTCGGTGTGATTTTGGTGGTTTATTATGATGATTTGATCATGTCCGCCATTGTTAGAGCTTGATTTACAGATTCTGGCGAAGAAAACCGGTTTTCCGGCATCTTAATAACTTTTTCCGGTAAAATGTGTTTTTCTGGCATCTACATTAACCGTTAACAGCTCATTCGTTAAATTAATGTACCCATTCGTTACGGGTTCTTAGGTATGAGGTCTTTATTTTAAAAGGTTTAATGAATTTGGGTGGATTTCATAACGAATGTGACTCATTTATTAGTTCATTATTCATTTGGCCATTCAATATAGGGTTATGAACATTCATTAATAATTAGCGAATGAACGTATTTATAGTGAATGTGAACTTATTCGTTAAGTGGATAATGAATGAAGATGATTTTTTGAAGAATGAGGACCAAGTTTAACGTATGAGGTTATTCGTTAATGGTTTTAACAAATGATGATCTGGTGAACGAATGAGGACCTGGTTAACCGATGTGAATAACGAATGAAGGCCCATTCGTTAATTCGCGCAACGCGAAGATCACTTAGGTAACCCTTCGCGCTACGCGACGTGATAGTTACACAAGTGACATGTTGTCTGCCATATGGCATGCCACGTGGCCTAGCTAGGGCTGACTCAGCAACCCTATAACTACTTCGTGCTACGCGAAGATCTTGTTTGTGTTTCCTTCATGCTACGCGAAGGAACCATGTTTCAGCTATAAGTAGAGTGGAAATCTAGACTTCATTCCTCGTCCAGAAATTTTATTCTCTCAAGCGTTCTCTCACATTTCTTATATTGAATATTGGTATAATACCCTAGAGTAGTCGTAACGATACCCTCTCTGATCGAAAGAAACTTTTATATGCGAATCCAAAAGCTCTTCCTGAACAAGGTAAGACATTGTGCCATCGTGTAAAGTTTCTAAGCTCATATTTATAGTTATCATTATTGGGTATATACTAATCTATATATCCTACATTGTGTTTCATCTAGGTGCTTAATACCAGGAAGCACTCTTTAATTATAAACTTGCAATGTGAGACTTTCAAGTTTTTGTACAACTCACAGTTATGTGAGACAACTGGTTTTTCAACACTGTCATGATAATTTTTAAACTTATTAAACTCATGACAGATAGTCCAAATGTTTTCAAATATATTTTCAAAGGATTTAAATTACATTACAGTGGTTAAGTCTTTGTAGACTTACGGGATGGTAACTACTAATATTGTGGGGTTTTGTATACAAGGCTTGCCTACTGAGCTATTACACGTTACTTATTGGACAAGTGTTAGCCAATAACTAATATGACTACAGTCACAGATACGGTCGAGTGAAAATACCTTTTGGTAATTTGTAAGCAGCCAGATGTTAAAACATCTTAATGTTGTAACCGTAAAATGTGTCTTTTGTAAATGAATGGACTCACTAATATATCTTGCTAATCAAATATTTTTAAACAAGTTTCATGTGACTTATTAGAGACAAAGGAACGATGCTTGTGGGCTTCCAACTTAAATGAGTGGCTTCTCACTAGAATAAAGAAATGTGTTTTGTAACTTAGGGGTTATCCATATAAAACTTATGTTTGTATAAAAATGGGTTTTATTTCCAATGTATGAAATAAGAATCACGGTGTTTTTATAACACTGGCTTTCCTAACATCAATCCTGATGAAATATTTCGTTGTATATTTTCTTAATAAACACCGATACCACCACTCGATGTTCACGGCTCCCCTCTCGGGGTATAGGGGTTGGGGGCTTTGACACTATCAGCTCTTGTAACTTCATATGATGCATTAGTTTTAAGTAAGATTGTCAATATGAATTGTCACACCCCAACCTACGGCGTAAATGCTGGGGGCGTGAGCTGATTGTCCACAACTTTCAAGGTACTATCATGCAATAATGAAATTTTAATATCTATTAAATTTAATTAAAATAAAACAAAGTATTCAATACAATATCCAAAAATCAAATAATTCACCAAACAAACATATATCATAAATCAAAATTCAAATAATTCCTCAAATTTCCTTCCAATCCAGGCTTAACTTCAAATCACATGATGACCTGCATATGCATTCAAAATAAAGTAGATTTGTCAACACAAAGTTGAGTGAGTAGCACACCAGTTTTGATAGATATATATGATAGATAATAAATGCGCAAAGTCAACTGAGTTAAGCAATTCAACCAGTGAGTAAATAAATGAGCTGTCGAAAAGCACGAAGCTATTACGATCGTTGTATTATCATACAATTCTGATATTATGCTGGAACTTTTCGAATGTGGTTCACATAAATTAAATAAGCACATAACAAGTAAGGTACAAATCGTTAAGCACAAGAGACAATAATTGAAGATTGTATATTAAGTAACAGGGAAATAAATATTAAAATGCATACGTCCCTAAAACGGTTAAAAATGAGTTAAAAATGGGGAATGTGGTACTTACCTTAATAGACGAGCAAAAGAGAAAATAAAATATTAAGAATGATGATTCGCTGGAAATCACGCGTTGACGATAAAGCCTATAAAGGAAGATAGAATACAGATACGCTAAGTTAATGAACTAGATCGGATATGAGAGTTCAATAATTATGTAACATCCCATTTTCTAGTTTCGGTTAATAAAATGAGAATATAAGTTATTATGAGTCTGGCTAGTGTTGGGTAAAATGGATATGGGTTATGGACTTGGGTTAGAAGGAAAGAAGGAAAGACCATGGGCTTAAGCCCATGATCCATAAATATATAAACCATAATCAACATTTAATCCTTCATTTCTCATATTCCTTACACCATCCAAAACACACACTTAAGCACTCTCTCTAGTTCTCTCCTTATCTTAGCCGAAACCAATAAGGAAACCGAGCACCGACCCGAGGTAATAATAGTATGATATTGTATAAACCCAAACCCGCTAGATCTAGTCACGTAACGACGAGCCGACACCTTAAATCGCTAAAGTCACGAGATCCGGGTAGAATCGGGTATAAGCCGATCAAAATATGAGCTTAGGGGTCACCCTAGTTCAGATCTGGATCGAACGGGACGAAAAACGGTGTAAAATGGGGTAAACGGCGTTTTTTCCGGCAACCGCCCAGTTTTCCGGCACGGCGGCGCCGGAAAGGCGGCGCGGGTATTTAAGGATGTCAGAGAATGATTCTGACATTCTCTGACAAAAGCTAACCCTAATTCGTTACGGGAGAATAACGAATGAGCTTCAATTCGTTATGTGGTTCGTTACGGAAGAACCCTCGTTCGTTTGGCTAGTTCGTTAAGGAAGAATAACGAAATAGTTGAGCAATTCGCTATGATTGCCAGTTTGCTATGAAAGACCACTTCGCTATAAAGTTCAATTCGTTAAGATGGTCCATAAGTGGTGATTTGTTATGATATAACGAATCAGAACTCCATTCATTATTGAATTCTAATACGTTAAAGAACTGAATAACGAATCAGATAACTGGATAACGAACTAAGTTTACTAGAATGGCAGAAATGGTCCCTGGATTAGAAAAAGAATGATTTATTTACAAAGAAGTCCTTGGACTTTTAAGTTAGCAAATTAATTAATGATTCAAAATTCTAATGTAAAATGTGTTAAGACAGCTCGACCCCAGCCAGGGGCTCTGCCCCTTGGACCCTGCTAGGGGCTGTCACCTTAGAACCCCGCTGCCAGGGGCGCTGCCCCCGGACCCCCGTTCGTCGAGGGTTGTAATTAGACTAGAAACGCGATATGGGTAGTGATAGTTAATTAATACGTGAAATTGTTATACAGTAAGTCGGGCACAACTCAAGAAGGGAATAACGATTAACGATGAACGTAACCGAGTTCATGTGAGTTTCTAGCCCCACTTCCTTGTTATGTTTTCGGGGCTGTGTGCATACTCGATGTGATAGTTAATACACTTACCTTAAGTGGTAAGTGTATGCCTTGTATGATTTATGTATGATGATTGTTTGATCATCCATGAACGATCTTCGGATGTTGCATGTACCGTCAAGTGATAGTTAAAGGCATGATTGATGTGTATATAATAAGTGAAAGATGTATGTATGTTATGATGATAGTGCATGAACGATCTTCGGATATTGCATGTGCTGCCAGGTGATAGTCAAAGATACGACTATAGATATATATGATATATAAATGATGTATGTATGTTATGATGATGGTACGTGAACGATCTTCGGATATTGCACGTAATATTAACAAAGGTATGTAAAGACAGGTATGGTACAATGTACTAAATATAGGGGACCGACCCTAAGGATGTCGGCGAATGTAGGGAACCGACCCTAATAATATCGGCGAATGTAGGGAACCGACCCTAATAATATCGGCGAATGTAGGGAAATGACCCTAATAATATCGGCGAAGGTTATAGGGCGGAATGCTCTTTAAAACGTATATGTATGAATGAAAGTATGTATGTAAGTATGAAAGAAAGAATGAAAGTACGTATGTATGTAAGTATGTAAGTAAATATGAAGGTATGTACCTTCGGGTGCATATGTAAGTATGTGGATGTATTGTATGTTGTCTGATTAACTAGAACTCACTCAGCGTAGCTGACTTTTAGTATGCATGCAGGTTAACAGACTGAGACAGCTGGTTTGAGCGGGACACATGGCAAGATTAAAGAGGCTAGCATCTGAAGATTTGTCATGATGTTTGATACTGTGTTTTAATTATGTTTTAAAAAGACAAGTTATGAATATTTGTAATGAATGGTCGACTTTCATATTATTCTGCGAAAATTTTAATTAACTTTGATATTTAGAACTGTGTTAATGAGTAAATCCAACGTCCAATGTAGGGCACCGGGATCGGGGCCTTACAAGTTATTATAATATTTGTTAAGTTAATATTATATTATTAGTTCGTAAAATCCCTTTAAAGATATATTATAAATACATTATAATATTTTAATATATAAAAATATTATATAAGTAAAATACATCTTTTAAAAATATTATTAGTTTGTTAAATTATATAAACACATTTATATATAAAGTTTTACTTGTTGCATATATATATATATATATATATATATATATATATATATATATATATATATATATATATATATATATATATATATATATATATATATATATATTAAACCATTAATATTAGTTTACGTGATATTATATATACGTATATATACATATATGTTTACATATACGTACATACACGAACGAAAGATGAGAAAAACACAAGTTCAATAATCGGTTTTTAATAAAATAATATTTTAATTATTATTATTATTATTATTATACTTAATAAAAATGATTTAAAATGAGAAATAACAAAAAAACTAAAATATCGGGGTGGCAAAGGTCGAACCCGCGACCTAACCCCCATAATCAAGAGACTTAACCAGCGACGTGCAAATAGGGTTAGCAGGAAATAAATATAAACAGAAGCAGATTCAACTAAATTTTCTTATAAACCCTAACAACATCAATCAGTTAATCCGATTGATGTTGGTTTAATTGGTGTTAGGGTTTTTGATCAGAGCACAATGGCGATCGTAATATGATAAACAATTACCTCAAACGTTGATCGATGATGAGTTAATTGAACAAACAGTTTTCGGCGTCGGAGGGTGATGAACGAGCAAGTAAACGGTTAATATAACTTAATTGAATATGGGGTTAAGGACGGCTAGGGTCTGGTGATCATGTCTGCCAAGTTAATTGAGTTTATATAAATGTTTGCTTGAAGAACAAGTCCAAGTTAGGGTCGGTTGTAGCATATAAAGGAAACGAATTATAATTTGATTGATTTACCATATTATGATCGTCGGTAGGCCGAAAATAAGAGATGTAACATACTGTTTGATCCTATTACCAATTTAGATACGAAAATTAAGGTCCAAGGCTTCAAGATTGGTAATCGGGTTCATGGTTAGGGTTTATGTAACAACTCGGATTTTCCAATTTATATTACCCGGCCCGTTTATATATTCGGGAAATTATATCAATAAACACTACCATATTAATCGAGTTATATAATTATTATAACATTATTGTTTAATTGTTTGTATAATATACAATTATACCTTTCACATTATGACACTTTTAACCCAAACTTAAACTTTTACCTAATTATGTTTCCACCTTCAATTCTCGGGGAATAAAATGCAAAATACCATATATTATGATCCAATAACCCATTTGCCCGGATCCATTACCCAAACCCACGACCCATATCGTATATCTGTTTACCCAGATTGTATCTTTCACCCTACTCTTCGCCCTAAATATAAAATTGGTTATTGTAAATCGTTCATTAGGCATAAACGACTCTCACCGACAATGGTAATTAAGAAACAATATCAATTATTATACGTATTAACTAAAATACATCGTCTTCCTAACCCGTATTTCATTAGACACCATAACGATCTTTATAATTCAATTAATTCTATTTGCTCAAAGATGGATACGGCGTTTATCAAACCCCTAAATTGAATTGCATTAATCTTGGCCGTGAATCCCCTGTTCGTAAGTGTATCGAGCCGTCGGGTTGGTGATTGCCGTTCATCATTAAATCAAAGTCGTTTAAGGTAATTAATTTGTGTAATAAGATCGTTTCAACTCATGTAACATTAACCCCATGTTTAACTAAACCTACATATAAAAAATTTGCGGATTGAATTATCTAGGGTTCATAATATTTTTGGGGGAAAGTCTAGCGTTAGTATTTAAATTTTTGCTTGACTATGATTACCATGAGCTAGTTGTGTGTGTTTGTTGAGGTGTTATGCCGGCCACCTGCCCGGGTTCGAATCCGGCAATGGCCGGTTTTACTCAGTTTATTTTTTTTATTATTTATTTTAATTGTTAAATGGTTTTTAAATCAATAGTAATTAATATTAAGTATTGAATAAATATTATTTTATTAAGACCGACATCATTAAGTTATGTCTTTTGCCAAAATCTCGTTAAAATCTCGTTCACGCACACACACACACACACACATATATATAAATGTGTGTGTGTGTGTATGCATTATAAGCATATTCTTAATAATAATAGATCGTCGTTACTTATATGCATTAAAACCCGACACCAATATTGGTGTTTTCTCGTCGTTGAACGTCTTTATAAATTTGTTTGTATTAAATTTATATATATGTATATATATATATATATATTCAATAAACACATTAAATAGATTTTCTTTAAAAGATTTAAACAAATATTTATTTACATCTCACTACATATTATATTTATATTATTACACATTATTATTATGATTATCTATTTATTCATATACTAGGTTAGTTACCCGTGTAGCACACGGGTTAGAATAAGTAATTTTTTTAAACAATAACATAATGTGAAATACAAAAAAAAGGTATTGCATATATAAAGATATATTATCCGGTAAAAAATTACATATTACGTAATTTGGAAATAAAAAGTTGTTTGAAAATTCATAAATCACAAATTATTTCTTTGTTATTTTCTATATCAAAACTTAGATGTAAATTGCTACTTTTTTAAACCAACTCGTGGACCAAAACTCATTTTAATCTTAAACTGTTCTGACATGAACAATGTTTGATACCTTAATCAGTTAAGAAACCCACCCGTTTCATATTGGTTATGTATAAAAATCAAATATTATTAAACTACTACAATATATTTTATATTAAACAAATTAACATATTTATGATGGTATTAACTGTCTTAATTACATATTTCCCCAACTTAAAAAGAAAATTACATATTTCCCCTCTCTTAAACATATATATTACATATTTACCCAATTCACTATAATTAATTTATACTTGATATTATACCCTTGATTTAAAAAAGAGAAAAAACAAAGCTGGCTCAAATCGAAGATCTGCAACTTTAATTTTCTTGGGAATTATTCCACATAAATAGAACCCACCAGCTCAAAATTTGAACTCCCTTCGTCGGACTTCGGCATCGGTATCTCGACCTCCGACATGGATTTAATTGCAAAATTTGAAGCTACCACTCACCACCTACACTATTCACCATCTTCACCATATCCGTCGTTCACCATTCTCTCCTCCGGTTACTGCCATTGAAACTCACCACCTTCTACTGGCAATCACAACCACTGTTGAAACCAACCGCAAACCACCCCATCTCTACCGGATACCCACCGCAAACCTCCTCCGGTTCTCCCGCCGTTCTCAACCACCACTGTCTGATTCCATCATACCTAATATTACCCGCATGTTGGATAACGGTTGCCGGTTAGGTCTTGTCGCCGGAACCTTTGGGTTGCTCACAGGTGTACAGAGAGGAAACGTTTCTTTAATAAATCAGATTTAGGTTGTTTGAATGGATGGAATTAAAAAAAAGGTAATTGGGTAATTTTAGGTGAGAAGGGGAAATATGTAATAAAACTTTAATGGTTGGATAGATATGTAATAAGTCCTCTTAATAGGGGGTATATGTAAAAATCCTATTCTTTTAAGTCAGGATTAAATTTTAAAAATTGAAAATGAAATATTAAAAAAGACAAATGTATTTAATTTGAGAGAGAGGTTGGGGGGGGGGATTTTGTAAGGATGAATATAGTGATGACATGTGGTGTTTATAAAGTTTTATTTATTAAATAGTATAGATTATTATTTTATTTATTTAAATAATTAAAAGTATATCTCACTTTATATTTAATTAAATTTATTTATTTAAATTGTATACTTAATCAGTTATTTATTTAGGTTGTATTATTTCAAGCATATTTTTATATTATTTAAATTATTTAAGTATATAATTATATATTTTATCAAGAATATTTTCTATGTGAATCTATAATTAATAAGACTAATGATTTTAATAATATAAATCAATCGATCAAATCTGTAATATTATAACCCCAATCATAACTCAAATCAAATTAAAACCTTAATTCATTAAATTATGTTATAACATTTATAACTAATTTATATATTATAATTAACTTGGAATCCTTGTCGTGTATCCTGAAAGGTTCATCGTTCTCTCATCCCCACTTATATTTCGTTCATCCGGTTAGGTGAGTATTATTTTGGGGACGTATGCGTTACTATTTATTTCCGTATTATCTAATACACAAATTGCAACTGTTTGTCACTTGTGTTAATATATACCTTGCTTGTTATGTGCTTATATGTTTTATGTGAATCGCATTCGGAGAGGTCCAACGTAATCTCAGAATAGTATGATCATATGACCGTTGTAATAGCCATCGTCCAGTTTATCTGGCATCGTGCTTATCGACATCTCATTTACTTGCTCATTAGTTGAATTGTTTATCTCATTTGACACTGTTGCATTTTTATCTATTTTTGTATGTACACTAAATATGGTGTGCTACTCACTAAACCTCGTGTTGACAAAACCTATTGTATTTTTGACGCATATGCAGGTTTCCGCATGTTATGATTATCAAGATTGTTTGAAATAACTTAGGATGCATGTTAGAGAAGAAGATACAAGCATTTAATTTTGGATGTTTATTTTACTTGTTTATTTATGAATTTTATGTACTATGATTATTTGAATTTGTTGTACTATTTAATTGGTATTAATAGATATTGTTATTTTCAAATTATTGCATGATAGTACCTTGAGAGTTGTGAGAAATTAGCTCACGCCCTGGCATTTCCGCCTTTGGTTGGGGTGTGACATTTTGGATCAGGATACGGGTCATGGTGACCCGTTTATGTAAATGGGTTATAACACAAGTTTCATATTTGCCCTTGAGGTTTAAGGATGTGTACAAAACGGATAAAGGTTTAGTTAGGTTTGGTGCCAATATGAGAAAGTTATGTTTTATAATATATAATTAATTAAATAATAATATAATAATGGTTAATTTTTCTAAATAAATGCGGTAAAAGTTCCCGAACATCGAATGGGTCGGGTTTTAATAAAGACATAGTTTTCGAAAAGTCCGAGTTGTTATAGTCTCCCCTACATTATGGAATTTCTTCCAGAAATTGAATAAAACTATAACAACACCGTTAAATTTTAAGAAAAAGTAAAAATTTTAAATATGATCCAAAATTAATCATAATACAAAACTTTGAATAGTTGAAGCAACGCTTCAAATGAAAATCCGATAAGGGCACTATATATAGGATGTACCAACAACGTATCCACAATGTCCTTATCATCTTTACATTTGTAACGTTATCTCAAGTACTTACGGTTCTATACTATGACACACAATTATTCGGATTACGATTTCCATGCGTGGACTTTGGTAATTACGTATGCAGCCATAATTACTTAGATCGTCGGATGATCCACATAACTCGTCCCATTGTGTGGGTTACAAAACATTTGAGTAAAACATGATTTTGAGGAAACAAAAATTTTAAGGAGTTCTAATTAGAAAATCACCAATGTATAAAACAATTCCAAAAGTTGCAGTGGATTTTACTAAAGCAAGAAAATTTCCAAGACATCGCAAAAATATGTATGCATGTATGTATGTATGTATGTATGTATGTATGTGTGTGTGTTTGTGTGTGTATGTATGTATGTATGTATGTAAATGTGTTATAACTTAAGATTATTATTATTATCTAAATTCTGATATTTGGTTTAATGTATTTTACTATTAAATATGGTAGAAGTCTTTTATTATGTAACATATTAAAATAAACTATCGGTCCAAGTACTTTATAAACAAATATATTTTATATAAATAGTTAAATTATAAACAACTTTAATTAAAATAACCTTATAAAGAAATAATAAAATTAAATAAATTATTATTTCACAAATATCGTTCGATCTCAAATCATATATATTACTTGTTACAACGTTAAATAAAAATAAATACTTATAACTAAAGGATTTATTTTTGTTACAGTTATATATATTTTTAATAACCTTTATAAAATAAAATTCAAATTATTCTAAACTCTCATATACTGTAAGGCCCTGTTACCGGTGCCCTACTTTGGAAATTGGATTTACTCATAAACATAGTTCTGAATATCAGAGTTTATAAAAACATTCATAAAACAGCACACATTGATCCATTAATTGTCTTATCAAACATATTGTCTTTCAAATTAAAACATAAATTAACAAACGTCTTGACTTCTCGGATGCCAGTCTCTTAGTCATGTGCCATGTGTTCCCCTCAAGCTAGCTGCTTCATCCTACTCACCTGCATGCATACAAAAAGTCATCTACGCTGAGTGAGTTCTAGTTAATCATACAACATACGATTAATTCACATGCATCACTATTCAGTCTACTTAAAGAGCCTTCCGCCCTATAACCTCACAGATATTATAAGGGTCTGGTCCCCAACATCACAGATATTATAAGGGTTTGGTCCCTACCCTCACAGATATTATAAGGGTCTGGTCCCTATCCTCACAGATATTATAAGGGTCTGGTCCCTATCCTCATAGATATTATTAGGGTCTGGTCCCTATCCTCACAGATATTATTAAGGTCTTGTCCCTATCCTCACAGATATTATTAGGGTCTGGTCCCTATCCTCACAGATATTATTAGGGTCTGGCCCCTATCCTCACAGATATTATTAGGATATGGTCCCTATGTTTTGTGCAACTATACCATACCTTTCTTTACATACTTTCCTTAACAATACGTGCAATATCCGAAGATCGTTCATGTACTATAAATATAACATACATATATCATTCATACGTCATATATATCAATCATAGCTTTAACTACCACCTAGCGGTACATGCAATATCCGAAGATCAATCACGCACCGTCAAGCATTCCCCATACATGAATCATACAAGGCATACACTTACCACTTAAGGTAAGTGCATTAACTATCACATCGAGTATACACACAGTCCAGAAAAAATAACAAGGAAGTGGGGCTAGAAACTCACCTGAACACGGTTACGTTCACCGTTAATTGTTATTCATTTCCTTAGCTGTATACGACAAACTGTTTAATAAACACAATATTAAATACTGCTCTAGCCCTTATTATTGTTTACTTAATTAATCTTAAGCGTCTAAGCCGGTTTTAATTCATTGATTCGTTAATCGGTTAGTTAATCGTTACTTTTTAACCTTTTAAAGGTATTTTTCATATATTAATAAAGTTCAGGGGCATCTATGTAATTAAATCATTCTTCTCTAAGTCCAAGGACTGTTCCGTCATATTATTAATCTTCTAGTTCGTTACCCAGTTCTTAATGAATTGGGTTAATAACGAATGAACCTAATCGTTATTTTGTAACGAATTGACTATTATAACGAACTGGTCTTTGCAATGAATTGGACCTCATTCGTTTGGTCTGGTTAACGAATTGAACTTCATAGAGAATTGAACTCTTATAACGAACCAGTCCTCATAACGAATTGGACTTAACGAACTGGGGCTAGTTCGTCATTCTTTCATTAACGAATTGGCATACGAATTTCTTAACGAACTAGTCAGCGAGTGAAGCTAATTAGCTATCCTTCCATAGCGAATTGGCATAACGAACCGGGGGTTAATTCGTTATGTTCCCGTAACGAATTAGGGTTAGGTTAGGTCAGAGAATGTCAGAAACATTCTCTGACAACCTTAAATACTCGCGCCGCCGTGTCGGAAAACCGGGCGGTGGCCGGAAAAACGTATTTTACACAGTTTTTCATCCCGTTCGATTCAGATCTGAGCTAGGGCGACCCCTAAGCTCATCTTTTTATCGGTTTATACCCGATTCCATCCAGATCTCGTGACTTTAACGGTTTAGGGTGTCGGCTCGTCGTTTCCCGGCTAGACCTAGCGGGTTTGGATTTATACAATTTCATACTAACATTACCTCGGGTTGATGTTCTGGTTTCTTGGTGATTTCGGCTAGAGAGAGAAAGTAGGATGAGGGAGAGCAAAGTTTGTGTTTTTGATGGTGGTGTATGGAATGGATGAGAATGAATTAATAATTGGTTAATTCAGTTATTTATATCATGGATCATGGGCTCAAGCCCTTGGTCTTTTCCTCCTTCTTTATTAATCCAAGTCCATTACCCATTTTTTTTAACCCAACGCTAGCCCGACTCATAATAACCCATATTCCATTTTATTAACTGAATTGAGAAAACGGGATGTTACAAGTCTTCCCTCCATAAAGAGGTTTCTTCCCCGAAACCTAACTATTACTAAACCAATTCTGGTTAAAACTTGCGCATCTCTTCTTCAACTTCCCAAGTAGCATCTAATCCTTTACGGTGCCTCTATATCACCTTTACCAAAGGTATAACCTTGTGACGAAGTCGCTTTTCTTTATGATCAACAATCCCTATGGGTTGCTCAATGTAGTTCAACTTTTCATCAACCTCAATGTCCATTAATGGTACATGAGACGTGTCATCTGCCAGACATTTCCTCAAATGAGAAACATGGAAGGTTGAATGAATTCCTTCAAATTCCTCAGGTAAATCTAGCTTATAAGCCACTTCACCCACACGATCTACGATTTTAAACGGTCCAATGTACCTTGGACTCAGCTTTCCCCTCTTCCTAAAACGAATAACTTCCTTCCAAGGCCAGACCTTGAGAATCACATTGTCACCAACGCTAAACTCGATTGGCCGTCGCCGCTTATCAGCATAGGACTTTTGACGGTCTTGGGCAGCTTTTATCCTTGCCTTGATCTGATCAAACTTTGACAAGGTTTCTTGCACAACTTCTAAACTTCCCATTTCTTTTTGACCAATCTCTCGCCAACATACCGGGGTTCTGCATCGTCTACCGTAAAGCATCTCAAATGGTGGCATACCAATACTTGAGTGGTAGCTGTTGTTATAGGAGAACTCTGCCAGATGCAGATGATCATCCCAACTTCCTCCAAATTCTAAAACAAAAAACACGTAGCATATCCTAAAGGGTTTGGATCGTCCTTTCAGAATGTCCGTCTGTTTGAGAATGATACGCCGTACTGATGTTCAATCTTGTTCCCATGGCTTCATGGAACTTCTTCAAAAACCTCGAAGTAAACCGACTATCTCTATCAGACACGATCGATAACGGTACTCCATGCTTAGACACAACCTCTTTGATGAACAAACTTGCTAACGTTTCTGACGAGATGGCTTCTCGTATAGGCAGAAAGTGAGCACTTTTGGTCAAACGGTCCACAATCACCCAGATAATATCATGATGCTTAGTTGTACGTCGTAGCTTAGTTATGAAATCCATGGTGATGTGTTCCCGTTTCCATTCTGGTATCTCCAAAGGTTGCATCTTTCCATAAGGCTTCTGATGCTCTGCCTTGACTTGTAAACATGTTAAGCACTTACTGACATAATCTACTACATCATCCGTCATCCCTGGCCACCAGTAGTCTCTCTTCAAATCATGCTACATCTTTGTAGTTCCTGGATGAATTAAATACCTTGACTTATGGGCTTCATCTAAGATTCGACCTCTAAGATCTCCATGGCGTGGAATCCACATACGGTCAAATCTAGTCTTAACACCATGAGTGTTTTTCATCAAATTGTCTTGCTGACCGGAAATCCTTTCTTTCTTCACTAGCCCTTCATTAACCAGCACTTCTGACTGTACTTTGATGATTTCTTCAAAAAGATTTGAATTCATAATCAGTTGGTATGACTTCACTGTTGCAATGACCTCCTCATTCTTACGACTTTGTGCGTCGGCGACCACATTATCTTTACCAGGATAGTACTTAATGTCGCAGTCGTAATCCTTTATCAATTCTAACCACCTTCTTTTCCTCATATTCAATTCTTCAGCTCGAAGAAGTACTTTAAGCTTTTATGATCCGTGTAAATAGTACACTATGTACCATACAGATAATGTCTCCATATCTTGAGAGCATGCACTACTGCTGCTAGCTCTAAATCATGCGTCAGATAAGTACTCTCATGGACTTTCAACTGTCTAGACGCGTAAGCTATCACTTTTCCTCGTTGCATCAACACGAAACTTAACCCACGATGCGAAGCATGAGTACAAACAACCAAATCCTCATAACCATGTGGTAGAGCAAGGATTTGAGCTTGCGTGAGTCTTTTCTTTAATTCCTCAAAAGCTTCTTCTTGAAACTTACCCCAACTGAATACTACCATCTTTCGGGTCATTCAAGCCAATGGTGCGGCTATTTTAGAGAAGCCTTCGATGAATCTCCTGTAATAGCCAGATAACCCTAAGAAACATCGTATGTCAGTCGGGTTTTGCGGAGTCTTCCAGTTTGTTATCACCTCAATCTTAGTTGGGTCCATGATAATCCCTTCAGGATTAATCACGTGACCTAGAAATTGCACTTCTCGCAACCAGAACGCGCATGTCGATACTTCTCACAGATGCTCGGCATGATCAGACTTGCTTTTTGAGTAAATCAATATATCATTAATGAAAACGATAACTGACTTATCCAACATCGGCCGACACACCCTACTCATCATGTCCATAAATGTTGCGGGGGCATTCGTTAGACCGAATGACACTACGAGGAACTCGTAATGTCCATACCGCATCTGAAACGTTGTTTTAGGGATGTCTGCTTCTTTCACTTTCAATTGATGATACCCTGATCTGAGATCTATTCGTGATAACCAACTTGAACCTTGCAGTTGGTCAATAGATCAGCAATCCTTGGCAAAGGATATCTATTCTTTACCGTAAGCTTGTTCAACTCGTGATAGTCTATGCACATCCTCATACTTCCATCCTTCTTCTTCACGAACAACACTGGTGCGCCCCATGGGGAAACACTTGGCCTTATAAAACCCTTGTCGAGGAGTTCTTGCAGTTGGGACATCAGTTCTTTCATCTCGGACGACGCTAGACAGTAAGGTGCCTTCGCGATGGGCTGGGCTCCTGGTACTAAATCTATCTGGAATTCTATCTCCCGCTCCGGTGGCAACCCCGGAAGGTCCTCTAGGAACACTTCTGGGTAGTCGCGCATGATAGGAACTTCTTTCATTTCTTTCGTCTCGGTCGTAGCGTTGACAACATACGCTAGGTAGGCACCGCACCCTCGCCTTAGTAAACTCTCGGCTTTCATCATCGAAATGACATTAAGTCCAGAACTTTCCTTATCACCATAAACCATCACTGCACTACCATCCAAGGACTTTAGCTTTATTATCCTACTCTTACACACTATCTGAGCTTTATACTCGGACAACCAATCATTTCCCAGAACCACATCAAACCCTCCTAAGGTCATAACATATAAGGTAACAGGGAACTCATGTCCCTCTAATTCTATCTTACAATCCTTAACCATTCTCAATATTCTAACCGTGGTCACACTCGCGGTTTCTACTTTAAAAGTTTTAGGCAAACGAAAACATTTCGTCTTTGCTAACTTACTAAATTTCGTAGCTACAAAACTTCTATTAGCACCCGAATAGAACAATACGGAAGCAGAAATATCATTCACTAGAAACGTACCTGTGACAACATCAGTGTTACTACACGGACGGTTTTGCGTCTCGAGTATTTGTAATTATCGTTAATGTTTTTATCGTTTATTTAATGTCATAATTATTAAGATATTGAGTTAGTTCGTTAAGGATGTTATCTAGTTCGTTAAGGATATTTAACGAACTAGATTTAAGTTATGTTTCCTCCTGATTCGTTAAGGATGTTTAACGAATCAGGGGGTGTTTCATTAAGTTATTTCGTTTAATTGAATGTAACGAAGCCGGTGTCTAGTTCGTTATGGAATGTTAACGAACTAGACCCGTCTCCTATGTATAGTGGTGTGTCCACTGTTTAAGTTAAGTTTTTGAGAATTATTTTATTGAACCTCTGTCCAAATCTCTCTCAAGCTTCATTAACGTATTCAATCTTAATATTATACATACACATATCTACAATTAATACTAATACTAATATATAACATATAAATCTATTACGAGCATCATGAACTAGATCCGTATAATTGATTAAGTAATCCAAGATCTGAGATCGTTCTAGGGTTCCACAAGTGGTATCAGAGCTTTCGGTTTGTTCGATTGCTCTTGATTTGATTGATTAATCATTAATTAAAGACTATTAAGTGTTATTTTGTTTTTTATTTGGTTTCGGTTTGAATTTGGATCAAATTAAGTGTGAATTTGATTGTGTTATGGATTGATTGGATTGGATCTGAGTTTGGTAAGGTATTTGGACGATTTGTGGTTTGGAATTGGAATTTTGGATTAGTTTGTGTGGTTTTTGGTTGGATCTGGTTGTAGCCGAAAACATAGGATTGTTTTGGTTCAAATTGGTTTCGAGTTAAAGGGTAATTGGCTACGAGTTGGTTTGAGTTGGTTTTGCGGTGTGTTTTCGAGTAATTTGGTAGGTAAATTGTGTGATTTGGTAAGATATTGAAAGAATGTAATAGATTTGAGTTTTTTTTTGGTGTTCATATGTTTACCAGAAATCTGGAAATGCATGATGAATGTTTGGAAGATTTGAAGATTCGTTAAACCATTAACCAGTTCGTTAAGTATTGTTCTTCAAGTCGTTACCGGATTCGTTACCTGTTCTAATTCGTATTAGTCAATTCGTGTGACACGTGTTCTATTTCGTTAACTTTAATTTTAACAACTTTTGCCACGTAGCAATAGTTGTCAGAGTTTGTTACAACCGTTGTAACAACCTAATTCGCTATAGTTGATTCGTTATCAACTGTAGCTAATTCGTTACTTTAATTCGTCACCTAATTCGTTAGAAGTGCTTTAGTGATTCGTTAAGGAAACTCACCAGTTCATTATTCTAATTCGCTAAGCTTTCCCTTAGTGACTCGTTAAGAGAACCATCTAATTTGTTAACATATTTCGTCAATCTAATTCGTTTACTTTGACTTAATTCGTTGACCAGATTCGTTAAACTTCCATATTCGTTAAAATTTAAGATTCGTTAAGTCTATTCCTGATTCGTTACCTGGACAACTTTTAATTCGTGAATTGTAATTCGTTAATTACTGTTTACAGTTTGTTAAAATTACTGTTCACAGTTCTTTATGAAATTTTTAAATTTGACCCTTGTATTTTGAGTGTCTTGTCATTTGTCAAAATGGCTGGTATGTATGCTTTGGCGTCCCAAAATTTGTTAATGCAACAAATGTTGTAACTCGACGCCGAGATTGGTTCACATTCAAAATGTCCACGTTTAATGAAATTTAGCGATTTTGCTAAGTGGGAACCCTGTTTCCGTGCTCATATAGGATCGGTTCACCCCGATTGTTCGTATTGTCTGGATGAGGTATATACTGTCTCTATTATTGGAGATGAGACTATCGGCTTCACACCTAAAGCTATCTCTCAATACTCTCAAGAAGAGAAGAAAGCATTAGAAATTGAAACAAAAGCCTACTCTACCCTTACGATGGCTTTACCAGAAAACATCTTTCACCAAGTTGGTAGCATAAAGATTTGTGCTTCGTTATTCCAACATATTCGTATGAGGAGTATGGGTAACACGGCTGAAAGCAAGAAGGTAATTCTCAAGTTTCAATTTAGAAACTTTAACCTACTAAAGGGTGAGACTGTCGAGGAGATGACAACAAGGTTTAATCATTTGATAGCTGTGATGGATAAAATGAAGTTGGAAACTTCTGAAGTTGATAATATTGATACTATCAAGAGTACTTTACCGAGTTCTTATTCTACGTTTTTAATGGTTTTGAAAGAGAACAATTACTTCAACAATGAAGACTTGACAGCATCCGAATTCATGCAAAAGATCGAAGCAAGAGAATACGATCTAAAATATCAAAAGTCTTTAAAGGATTGTCAAGATCCTACTTTTTATGGTGGAAGTATGCCCTTGAGTTCAACCATTTCTCCGATCACTGCATTCCTTACACAAAATTCAAATGAGAATGCGACAACTATCTATAGTGATCCAAGAGCATGTTTCTACACTGCTGGAAATTCTGGATCACCTGGGGCTTCTGGAAGATCTGGAAATTCATCCACTATAAATCAATTCTCAACCCCACCGACTGTCAACAAGAAGGAAGCTAAACAAAACTTTGCTTTCTTATCAGCCTTCATGTCTTCCTATGAGAATTTGGTGAGTAGTAAGATAGCCACAAGTGATTTGACTGATGAAGACTATGATCAGATTGATCCGGATGACTTAGAGATTATGGACTTAAATGGAACATGGCGATGATTGTCCGTAAAGTTAAAAGGTTTATGCAAAGGACTGGTAAAGATATTCCCGCTTTAAACAAGAAGTTGGGGTTTGGTAAACTGAAAGTCAAATGTTATAATTGCCAGGAATTTGGGCATTTTTCAAAATAATGTGATAAGCCGAAAAAGGAGTATACCGGTCCTCGTGGTCAAAACAAAAGTTCTTCTACGCCACGAGGTAATGATGCTGAAAAGAAACCGTCTACTTCTGGGTCACAAGCAATGTTAGATGATGGGACTGATTGGTCACAATGACTATTGTGTAATGACAATCAAGCCAATTTGGTCATGTTCAAGACAAATTATGTATTTCAAGATGCAAGCGGAAATGAGCTATCGTCTGATAATGACACTGAATCGGACTTTGATGATTCATGTGTTAATATTCCAACCACGTTTGCTTCATGGCTAAGATCAATTAGGTTAGTCCTTCAATTTTTGCTACTTTATCTGCTAAAGTAACGTGGGTTGAATGTGAGACTAACAAACCTAAGTTAGAGTCTTTAAAGAATCATAATGATAATTTAGTGAGAGAAATTGCTTCACTAAAGGATACGTATCGACAATCTCTTGAATCTCAAATGAGATCTCGAGAGAAGATTGAAGTTTTGTCAACAAGTAACCATGATCTCAAGGCTGAGTTATCTGTGAAAATGACAATTAATGATCAAAAGTTTCAAGAAATTTTGAAACATCGTTCAAAGATAACCGAGCTTGAGAATGAGGTTCTTGAGTTAAAGAACAAGTTGGGCAAATTTAGAAACTCTTCCTTTTTGCTAAACGAAATAATCGAAGTATCTGGCAAGCAAAAAGATTAGAAGAAAGGTATAGGTTTTGTTGAAATTCCACCACCTTTTCACAATGATTATAAAGTAAATCCTTTTGCTAAAAGAGAAGAAGATGTGATTGTGAAAGAACCTGTGATTTCAGAAAAGTCCAGTTAAACCTGAAACTATTAAAGCCAAAGCTACAACTCAAAAACCTCATGTAGAAAGCAACAAAGTCTTTCTTGAAAATATTGATAAAGTGATTATTGAGGATGTGTTTGAACCTGAGGTTATAAACAAAAACAAGAACATCCCAAGTTCAAATCACATTCTTTGTGAACCTCATGAATTTGAGGAAGCTGTGTATAGTTCATACAAACCTCATGTGAAAAAGGAAGAACAAGTGAAAGTTAAACCTGTGAAGGCAAAGAAATCAGAAAAACCAAAAATTTCTAATGAGGACTTGATGCGTTTCATCAATCCTACTGCTTCTAAGCCATCATCTGCTCGTGTTTTTAAGTTAAAGGGAATGAACACGATGTTAACTGAAAAAGACATTCCAATTAGTATTATCAAACCTGAACTGATTGAAAGTGTCTTTTACAATGAAACTGACAAGATACAAGATCTTGAACGTCAATATGCTTGTGCCAAAACATCAAACTCATCGGACCCTTTGATTAATGCAAAACAATTGTTAAAACATGCTAAAAAGGTCCATTTTGTGAAATCATCTGGAACTGATAGATTGCAAAGTTTTTCCAACTGTTCTAACCTTGACTTTTATATGAAAAAGAAGCCTGTATCGTCTGATGATTTGGCCAAGAGTTTCACTAAAAATGTGAGTCATCAACCTTCTGTTGCATCTGTTTTTGCCAAATCTCAACATGATCGTGTGGACATGCGAAGTTGCTTTTTGTGTGGACAACAAGGTCATGTGGAGAGAAACTGTGGCCAGAAGAAATCTCAGGACCTCCACCCGTTTGTCAAGGACCAATCGAAACCTGTTCCTGTGATAAAGGAGATTTTGAAACGACCTGTGTCGTGTGATGATGATACTCACATCATGTTTTCAAACGTGAATCCACGTAAGATAATTCATGTGAACGAAACACATGGTCAAGTGAAACCAAAGTTTGTTCTAACTGAGCCGATATGCAAGAACGTGAACTCAAATGTCGTTCAAGCTGCTTATCTAAGAAGAAAGTCTAAGAAGCCGGTAACTTATTCTCAAGTTGCTGAACAACAGTTGAATTCTGTTCAAGTTAATGTTCCAAGAGAAACTCCAAAGGTGCCTAAGACTGAGGCCTGGGCTGCCTTTTTGAACTAATCACTTTTACTTTGTGTGTAGGGTACATCCAAGACCGTGTCTGGTGAAAACTGGATAATGGATAGTGGATGTCCTCGTCATATCACTGGAAATATCGACCTCTTAACAAATGTGAGAAATATTCAAGGGAGTTATGTGGCGTTTGCTGGGAATTCTGGAGGCATGATAACACAAGAGGGTGAAGTTTCAAATGGTCACATTACGTTTGAAAAAGTCAACTACTGTGACAAGGTGGACCATAATTTACTAAGTGTGTCGCAAATCTGTGACAAGAAGTACACCACGGTATCTACTAATAAAGAGTGTCTGATTTTGAAAGCTGGATACGTGATTCCCGAGGACATGGTTGTCATGTGATCACCTCGATCAAATGATATTTATGTCTTAAATATGAGTTCTAAAGTATCAACATCTATCGAAACATGTTTTATCTCAAAAACAACCGAGAAAGACTCTATTCTATGGCATCGTAGAATGGGTCACATTCATGTTTGAAGGATGAATTATTTAATGGAAAATGAATTAGTTGATGGTGTTTCGCTGAAGAACTTTAAATTATCTGATCACTGTGTTGCGTGCAAGAAAGATAAGCAGAAGAAAAAGTCACATCTATCTAAGTTATTGAATTCCATTGATACTCCTCTTGAACGACTTCATATGGATCTTTTTGTTCCCGTGAATCGTGCGAGTATCTCTGGAGATTGGTATTGTCTTGTAGTTACCGATGATTATTCAAGATACTCATGGGTCTTATTTATTTATGAGTTCAAAAGATCAAACACCTGTTCTAGTACAAAACCTAATCACTAAAATCGAATCACCATACAAACAAAAGGTTAGGAGAATTCGAAGTGATAATGGTACTTAATTTAAGAAAACTGTATTGGATTTCTTTTGCATTCAAAAGGGAATTCACCAAGAATATAGTGCACCTTATGTACCATAACAGAACGGTGTAGCTGAAAGGAAGAATAGAACTTTGATTGAAGCTGCTAGAACTATGCTTACTGATTCTAAGCTTCCCGTCCAATTCTGGAATGAGGCGGTGAATACAGCTTGTTATACGCTTAATCGGGTTCTAACTGTTAAACGACTCAAGAAAACAAGTTATGAACTTTTGAACAATCGAAAGCCTAACTTAAAGTACTTGGAACCGTTTGGGTGCCCCTGTACGATGTTGAAGAAGGATGTGGGTAAGTTTGTAGAAAGGCCATTGAGGCATATATTTCTTGGGGTATGCTTTTCCAAAGAAACGGGTATTTAATCTCACTTCTGGTTGTGTAGAGGAATGGTATCATGTGGACTGTCAAAAGTACACCACACCTCCTCAAGGAAAAGGTCCTGACCGGATGTTTGATTATGATGGCTTATTTAATTCATTTACTCCATCAACTGCGCAACCGGATGAAGACCTGGTTCATGCATACTTTGATGATTATTTAGCCATTCCAAGATTTCCAAGTTCTAATGATGTTGAAGCTCCAACTACTGCTCCAACTGAAGATCCATGTGATTCTTCTCCAGCTGCTTTTGATAATGTGTCTACTTTTTATGATGATAATCAAGCTGATGATCAGGTTATTGAACTTGACAGTTATGGTTCATCTCCTGAGCTTGGAGAACATTACACTAACTTATTTGAAAATGTTGTTGTTCCTAAGAATCCCACTCTTCGGATTCATAATTATCATCCACAGGAAAACATCATTGGAGAACTTGATGTGGGCATTCAAACATGTCATCAAGTTGCTTCGTCAAGTGAGAATAACGTATTGTGTGCTTATGCAGATTTACATTCTTCTGGAATTGTAAATGTTGCTAAATTCACTTGCTTTCTATCCCAAGTTGAGCCAACGACGCCTCGTATGGCACTTCAAGATCCTTCTTGGGTAGAAGCTATGCAAGAAGAATTACATAAATTTACACGTTTGGGTGTTTGGGATTTAATCGACAACCCACTAGAGTCAAGAAAGCTATTCCGACTAAGTGGGTATTTAAATGTAAAAAAGACGGTTGTGGGATGATCGTGAGGAACAAGGTATGTTTAGTGGTGCAAGGTTTCCATCAGCAAGAGGGTATTGACTACACTGAAGTATATGCTCCGGTTTCAAGATTGGAGTCTATTCGAATTTTTCTGGCGTATGCTGCTTATAAGAATATCAAGGTCTATCAAATGGATGTTAAAAGTGCTTTTCTCAATGGTGAATTACACGAGGAAGTGTTTGTTATACAGCCTCCTGGCTTTGAAGATCCTGATTATCCGGACCGAGTTTACCGATTAAACAAGGCCCTGTATCGTCTACATCAAGCCCCGACAGCTTGATATGGCTCGCTCGCCGACTATATGACTGATAACGGCTTCAAGCGAGGGACTGTCGACTGCACTATATTTCATAAGACTGTTGGTGATGATCTTCTCCTAGTTCAGATTTATGTCGACAACATTATCTTTGGGTCTACAAGCGACACTTTATGTAAGGAGTTCGAGAAGTCAATGCAAACAAGGTTCGAGATGAGCTCGATGGGAGAGATGAATTTATTTCTAGGGTTGCAAGTTCACCAGTCTGCGAAAGGAATCTTTATTCACTAGACCAAATATGTGAACGATGTCATGAGCCGATTCAAGATATCTGCCGGAAAAATCCCTTCAACTCCTCTCCCTGTGAGTCACAATTTATCACCGGATGAATTGGAGGATACCGTTGATCCTACCCTCTATCGTGCTATGATCGGATCTTTAATGTATCTAACGGCTTCTCGCCCCGACATTATGTTTGCTGTTTGTCTTTGTGCTAGGTTTTAAGCAAGTCCACGAGTGACTCACCTAGCTGCGGTCAAGCGAATTCTTCAGTATCTGAGGGGAAATCCAGACATTGGGTTATGGTACCCCAAGGACGATAACTTTGAGCTTACTGCCTTCTCTGACTCAGACTACGTAGGTTGAAATATCAACTTCAAATCAACTACAGCAGGGTGTTAATTCTTAGGAAGCCGGCTTGTTTCCTGGAAATGTAAGAAGCAGACGACGGTCTCTACTTCAACCGCTGAGGCAGAATATGTTACAGCCACGAGTTGCTGTTCCTAGGTTTTGTGGATTCAACAACATCTGCGCGACTGCGGTTTGAAGTTTCTTACTACTCCTATTTTGATTGATAACTCTGCTGCCATAAGTATCACAAAAAATCCCGTACAACACTCTAAACCGAAACATATCGAAATTCGATATCATTTCATACGGGATTGTTTTGAAAAGAAATTAATCGACCTTGAGAAAATACATACTAATTTTCAGAAAAGCCGATCTATTTACCAAAGCCTTTGACAAAACTCGTTTTCAATTTTTGCTTGGTTTAAATGGATTGAAGACCCTTGCTGATATCCTGAAACAAGAATAACTATCTTTATTTTCGGTTTATTTTTCTTTAAATTTTATTTTGATTTTGGTTTTTAGGGGGTTTAAAATAGAAAATACAAAAATATTGTGCTTTTAGTTTGTATAGATAAAACCCAAAAACATTTGAAAATTTAAAATACAAAAACATTTGAAAATTTATAAAATTACAAAAATATTGTGTTTTTCTTGTTCTTAATGTTTTTTCTTTTAAATATTTTTGAAAATCCAAAATCATTTTAAAATCTTGAAAAAGACAAAAAAAAATTGTGTTTTCAGTTTGTATACAAAAATCAAAAAATCCAAAAAGATTGTGAAGTTTCTTTGTTTATAAGAAAATTGAAAAAGACAAAAAGATTGTATTTTGGTATGTATAGAGAAAAACCAAAAAGATTTTAGCATACGCTGGCTGAAAAGTATGTCAATTACTCATATTTGAAAGACAATTACTTGTATATGTTTGGTCCTGATATTTACTTGTAAATGTTCGGGATAGCCATTCACCTGATAATGGAAAGTAGTTGGGGCGTTCGTTATGCGTTTTTACTTAATTTTCTCCCTGAAAATTATGTCGGTTATTTAAGTTTGTGAAGCATGCTTGCATGTTTTGGTCCTATTATTCACTTGTGAATTGATAGGTTAGCCATTTATTTATAGACTTAATGTAACTGTGTTGATTAACTTTATTTTGTTTTATGCTCCTCAAAATTTTGAGTTTTTGAAGAAAAAAATAGAAAATGACATTGATTTTTTGACCCCATATCCAGCAAGAAATAAGCTTAAAAGACTGTGTGCTTAATTGCATTGGTGCATTGGTAGGTCTTAAACAAACTGTTAGAGTAAAGTATGTGATATAAACAAAAAGAAATGCCAAATTGAAAGAGGTGTTAGTCTCTAGCAAAAATCTCGGTGAGGATCGCAGAAATGTAATAACCTGTCATACTCAATCCTTATACTTGTTTGATCACCCAAAAATTAAATAAAGCAAATACCAAGCGTTGAGGTTCTGGACACTGTGAGTCTTTATGCGGCTTAATCATCTGGATATTCATATGCATGAATATTTCACTCGCTTTTAGAGCAAACCCAAAGTCATTAAACTTGATCACTGTTGTACCTCGTACAATCTGAATTACTGACTTGATCAAAATCCGTTGTTAGTCATACATCTGTTCCTCCCTTGCGCGCGTCTTAATACCATTAAGAAACGGACCCCAGGGGATACAGTGTATGTAAGCTGACAGATGGACTCGTGTATACTCATTCATAGTAAAGGAAACTCAATGCATTGCTCATAAATCTTTATAAAATTCAAATTTTATCAGCAATATAATGTTTTATGTTAAGTTGGGGTGATATGGCAAAAATCAAATTAAGCTTGAACCAAGATTAGAGGCTGGTAGTTTCTGATATTCTGTGCTTTAATTGAACCATTAATCATATCACAAAAACACTTGAAGGTTTGTTATAAGATTTAGGTGGACAACAATACCAATGACCGACTTAAAACCAGTCACAATATCGCTGAAATATAAAACTGTGATGGAAGGGCAATCTGGTAATATGATTCTCTACTCAAACTCGCCAAAAATCCAAAAATATGTACTACTTTTGAAAAAACACATAGAAAAACACAAAAATATTTTTCTGTTTTACATTTTAATTTTTGGATATTTTTCTAGTAAATATTTTTCATTGAAAATTTCATAATACCAAAAATATTTTACTTTTGCCTTTTAACTTTTATTTATTCTTTTTCAGTTAAGTTTTTCAAAGCGTAAAAACACTTTAAGGTATTCACTCATCGAGATGTGAGTTCTCGGTGATTAATTTAAGATAATTGGGTTTATTATTTAATTAATATTTAATTTAATTCATTTAATTCTTTTAATTTAATTATTTAAGTTAAAATTAAATAGTGTAATTCGTTAACTTTGATTCGTTAAATTAACGAATTAAAGCCATTTATAACGAATTGGGTTCTAATTTGTTAAGATTAATTCGCTTCCGCCACTCTGTAACGAATGGCTACTAATTCGTTAAGATTTGTTGACAAATCACTTTGTAATTCGTTATGCCACGTGTCAATTTAAGATAACGAATCATCTGATTCGTCATTTCAAAATTCAAACGAATCGGATGATTCGTTACATTGGAAAGCGAGCCGTGTCAGACTATATAGGGAACTGTGAGGGTATTTTGTTACATTATTCACCATTTCATCTTCTCCATTACAACATTACTCTGCTCAATTTTTTCCAGAATTTTTGACCTTCGAATTTCGGTGTTTTGTTTATATATTTGTCATCCTAAGGTATAGACGATCATACCTTCATGATTCATATCAAAAGTTATGAGGGTTTGATGGGTTAATTATGTGATTATCTTACCGGGTTTAGAGTTTGTCGTAAACCTTAATTTAACCTCTTTTTATCAGGCTTTGGAACACCAAATCATTATCATTGTAGTCAGAATACGATTCCGAGATCCATAGTGATCATTGATTTGGTCTTGTGTTGTTGATTATCTTTGTATCGATTTCCGATTGCACTGTTGACTGTTTAGGTTCTTGGTAATTTTGACCTTGACCAATTGAGTCAAACATTAAGCTAAATTGGCCATTCGTTATGCTTAACGAATTGGAACTTATTCGTGTCCAATTCGTTACGCAATTCACACGAATCAAGATACTCAATATTTATAACGAATCAGATTTGCATTCGTTATTTATAACGAATTAGACTTTAATTCATTAACTTTTAATAAGTGATTCGTTTGTCCTAATTCGTTCTCAATTTACTTGATAGCGAAGTAGCATGTTTGTTATAATGAATCACCACTCGTCATAACGAATTAGAATTGTTAACGAATGACGTCTCGTTATTTTTAAAAGTATTTTAATTTTCACAATTAGTTTAAATTAAAAGTTAATATATTAGTTAAAATAATTTAAATTATATAGTATTATTATTACTTATTATCACTAATGCTCGGGTTTGATTATACTGTTCAATGGCTCAAGATCCTCCCGTTGCTGCACCACACGAACAACCAGCTCAGGATGTTCCTTTGCTTCCATATGATAAAAGGCATAATGTATGTGGTTTTGTCGATACGAATTTCCCTGATGAGGATGTCTTTGGAGATATGTTAGCATTCATACGTCATTCTCGTATTCACTACGATGTCGCCGTGAATCCTGATGTTCGGTTCAGTATTGTTCGACAATTCTGGAATACTTCTCGATATGTGGAGATAGAGAACCACATTGCTGCTGAGGTTAATGGTAGACCTGTTGTTGTTTCTGTTGAGACCGTTCGAAGGGTGTTGAGGTTTGATGACACTATTGATGACCCGAGCGAGTATCACAAAGAGCTTATCAAAGGGTTGTTTAGACGTTTATTTTATTCTGGTAACCTTGATGACTCCATTTATAACAAGGCATACTTGTGTCCCCAATACAAGTATTTACTTCATGTCCTTATACATTGCCTTGGTGGACGAAAAGCAGGTTTTGACGAATGTCGTATCATGCTCCAATCGGCATTTGTTGCATTAGTGTTGAATAAATCTTACAATTTCTCGGAAATGATCTTTGATCATCTCAAAGAAAATTGTATTCCTGGGAAACGACGAGTAAAGTTCTTGATGTATCCTCATTTCATCCAACTATTTTTTCAAGATGCAATCAGAGATTTGGTGATCAATCCAACAGCTGTTAATGATAAACTTATCTTGGATCACATGAAAGCAGACACTATGCGGAGAATTAAGCAGTACCGTCAATATCCTCCTCCTAGATTCAAAAGATTGGTTGGTCATCTGGTGAATCCAGATTATGTATGTCCTCCCAATGATCGCTGGATCCACGATGATTCGGATTCCGAGCATGAGGAAGGAGAAGGTGGGGACGAGGGTGATGATGGTGATGATCATGATGATGGTGGTGGTGATGGTGGTAATGATGGTGCTGTTAATGTTCATGTTTTACAACCTGCTAAGGTTGAAGCTGCTTTAGCTAGTGCTATAGCTCCTCTTCACAAAAGGAAAGGGAAGGAGTTGGTGAAAGAAGGACCGTCTAAGCGTCGAGTGTCGGCTGGTGCTGGCATCTCATTTGGAGTTCAACCTCCAAGGCCGTCTATTCCTCAACATCCGGCGGTGCCGCTTACTACTAGCACCTCGGAGCTTACATTGACGACCACGCTTACGTCGGATCCTAGGCTTGGTATGATTCCTCAATCGATCTTATCAACTATACCAAGACCTACGACTGCTACATCAGTGATTTCTCCAACACCAATGATGATGCCTCCACCGGATATTTCATTTATGAGGCTCAGTCGTCCTCAAGGTCCAGTTCAACCTATTCCTCCTTCGTTTCATACAATGTCTCAGGATCAGCAGACGAATATGCTTTTGAGCTTACTTCATATTTATGAAAATCAAATGCCTCCTGATCGCCTGAATCAAGAACGTCTCATGGAGAATTAGAAAAAGATGTTAAGTTATGTCTCTTTCTGTCAAAAGGAGACTAAAGCCCTCCGTGAGATTGTTGAGTCTCAGGGGGGTGAAAATAAAACAGCAAGAAGATCTGATCTTGCAGCTTACTTGCAAAGATGATGAACTAAAGAAGCTCTAGAATGATGAAGAAGATCCAGATGCTTCGGGTACTGGAGGAAGTGAGCCTAAACAAACTCACGGCTCGGCTTCTAGTGCTGGTACAAGTGCACTGGTGATTTGGAATAACATATCATCACTTATCATGATACTACATCTGCTACGCCCATTGAGATTATCAAGGATGACACTGTCATCTTTGTTGATGATAAGGGGGTGGTTAGAAGCATAGTGAATGCAGATGAGATTGTTGTGGGACAGTTCGTAGAAAGGTCCCTAACACGAGAGCAGATTTCGATCTTGCTTGGTTTGAATGATAACGAGTTAACCGTGTTAGAGGCTGAGGAGGACGTAGAGGTTGTGAACGATGATGAGATCTTAAATGATCCAACTGTTTAGATGAATACGGCATTTATTTATGAGGATGAGGAAGTATAGATCGAGGACATGACTGCTGAGGAATACCTTGATCTATTTCAACGCACCAATGTTGATCAGGGTGCTCCAATATTTACTAAGGAAACGATCAAAGCAGCATAAGATCATCTGGAGAAGACCTCCAAGGGCAAGAATGTTGTTGATACAAGATTTGATTCAAAGCCTGATCCATCTGTTGCTGACATTCAGAGTTGTTTTGCTAATCGAGACAAGAGAGCTCGGAAGATTATTGATGCACACCGATATATTTATCATGAATTAAAGGTAGAAGCCATTGCACGTGCCAAAGCAAATCAGATGACTTCCTTCAAGGCCGTGTCTAAAGTTCAAGGTTACATTATTTCTTGGCTATTTGATTTTGAATTAAAAGTATGTATTATTAAATGGGAGAAGGGCGTTTAGTACTATGAAAAGATGTCTGACGTCCTCTCATTGCCAAGATGGGATGTGCGTACTCTTGCATATCGTCTGTTTATTAACCGTGGTGGGAACTACCAAGCAAGTTGGTTTCACCAACATTTGTTGTTCGAGGTGAGCAACGGTTTTAAATTTTTTAAGCCACAAATTCCAATCCGCAAGCGTATCGATGAGATCGATCCAAGGACAGGTTGGAGAAAGTTGGTTCTTAAGGTAAAGCCACCAAAGACCATGAAGCGTGTGCCGGTGAAGACATTGAACCAACACATGTATTTATATTTCAACCGCTGGTACTACGATAACCGAACTGGCAAGGCCGTTATTGTGTTGGGTAAAGGATTAAAGACCGAGATGATAAAGATCATTGTTCCGATGTGGCTTGTGAATTTAACGGAGACCGACAATGACGTGATATTCAAGAATAAAATATTGATTGAACGTCGTGAAGACTATGACCGAGTTATGCAGTTTCAACGCGTTGTTCGTGTGTGTCATGAACATGGTATTCACAGCTGCAGAGATTGGCAGACAAGACGTTTCAAGTAATTTAAAGACAAAGAGCTCAAGACGAGGGGTGTCTGTTAGTACACGGTTTTGCGTCTCGAGTCTTTGTAATTATCGTTAATGTATTTATCGTTTATTTAATGTTATAATTATTAAGATATTGAGTTAGTTCATTAAGGATGTTATCTAGTTCGTTAAGGATGTTTAACGAACTACATTTAAGTTATGTTTCCTCATGATTCGTTAAGGATGTTTAACGAATCAGGGGGTGTTTCGTTAAGTTATTTCGTTTAATTGAATGTAACGAAGCCGGTGTCTAGTTCGTTATGGAATGTTAACGAACTAGACCCGTATTCTATATATAGTGGTGTGTCCACTGTTTAAGTTAAGTTTTTGAGAATTATATTATCGAACCTCTGTCCAAATCTCTCTCAAGCTTCATTAACGTATTCAATCTTAATATTATACATACACATATCTACAATTAATACTAATACTAATATATAACATATAAATCGATTACGAGCATCATGAACTAGATCCGTATAATTGATTAAGTAATACTAGATCTGAGATCGTTCTAGGGTTCCACAATCAGGGATCTGTCTAGCTTGTTCCTGGGTCAGCATGTAGGCTCTAATTCTTGGCCTTGCTTGTTCAACATCTTTCTTTCCACTTCCTCCAGCCTCACTATCGGTGCACTCTCTTGCCATATGGCATATCTTGCCACATTTGTAATACGCGGGTTTTGCACTGCACTCATTGGCATAATGTCCTGCCTTCCCGCACTTATAGCACACATTAGACCCAAGCCTACATTCCCCACCATGAGCCTTCCCACATTTGTGACAAACATCAGAACTCCTACTCCACTTGCATTCACCCCCTGCATCTTTCCACAGGTCTTACATGACCTCTTCTCCCAAACTCTCGGCTGCTTGTTCTTAGGGTTCCACAACTGAGTACCGGGTCGTTTAGCAGAAGCGACCCATTTCTTATCTTTCTTCTCATCCGCCACCACATCATCAGCCAACAAGTCGTTGTAAACCATTTCTACGAGCCCTACAGTAGAATCAAAGGTGCCCGGTCTACTAGCCTTGACCAAGACGCGAACATTCTGTTGCAGTCCTTTAAAGCACTTGATCCGCTTGGCCTCAGTGTTCACCATGTCTAGCACCAACCTTGACATGCAGTTGAATTCAGTGGTGTATTCGCGGTGTGTCATCTTACCCGCCTTCAGACTCAAGAACTTCATTTCAACCCTTTCAACCTCCGCATCCGCACAAAACCTCTTCATCACCAATTCCTTCAGATCATCCCACCTCATAACTTTGATCTCTTCTGGACCCTTCCTCTGCTCAATTGACTCCCACCAGTACATTGCTTCATCACTGAAAGATTGGGTAGCATAACCCACAGATTTTTCGGGACGGCACTCGCTAATGCGGATAACCTTGTCCATAATGGTTATCCATTGGAGAGTAGCGATTGCGTCTCCCAAACCAGTTAGCTTCGGCGGATCGAAACCTTTGAATGACTTGTAGTTGCACCCACCTCGGCCTCTCTTCCTATCATCAACCTTCACTGAATTAACCACACTCGAGGCCTCCTTCTCTCCTTCATCATCTTTCTTACTCTTTTCCCCAGACTTCTCAGCAGTCTTCGCATGACAACCAGCAGACCTTTCTAGATTCCAGTTCTTCGCAGCAGCTGCAACCTCTTGAGCAATGGCAGCTTGAACAGCCGGGTCAAGTTGATACCCTTCGTTGTTACTCGGATTTCGACCAGCTACGCTTCCTTCTTCCCTTGTGTTAGCAGCTGATTCTACAGAAGGTTCCCGGACAATACGTGGCCTACCACGAATTCCCGTACGTCCTCCCTTTCCAGCAACTTTCCTAGCTCCAGCCATTCGTATTCTATAAAGAAACACAAACGTCGTCACTTAAGGAACCATTTAGTACAAGGATAGTAATGCTAACGGGTAATAACAGTGGTCAGCTGTGATTAGATGATCACGTTACTTTCCGTGTCCTATACACTTCCTTTTATGAGTCTATGTGTGCTAATTCTATTCTTAAACAGTTAATTAATCAAACAGTCAAGAATTCGTATCCCTAGCACACACATATCCTTTCTTTAGCAGTTGAGCTAACATTAACATTCATTATTCAACCATACACTTTACCGTTACTGAGCTTGCTTGAGTGACACATGGATATCTTGAACTGGCATCTTCTTTCCTTTCTTTCTTAATCCCATTCTCCGTTCGAGTCTAAGCATGTAGGATGCTTAAATATCTTGAACTTTTCTCTAATATCAACTTGTAAGGCCCCGTTACCGGTTTCCTACTTTGGTCGTTGTATTCATAGACATAGTTCTAAATATCATAGTTAATAAAAACATTCGCGGAATATTAAAACATTCATAAAACAGTACACATTAATCCATAACTTGTCTTATCAAACATATTGTCTTTCAAATTAAAACATAAATTAACAAACGTCTTGAGTTCTCGGATGCCAATCTCTTAGTCACGTGCCACGTGTTCCTCTCAAGCGAGTTGCTTCATCCTACTCACCTGCGTGCATACTAAAAGTCAGCTACGCTGAGTGACTTCTAGTTAATCATACAACATACAATTAATTCACATGCATCACTATTCATACTACTTAAAGAGCCTTCCGTCCTATAACCTCAGAGATATTATAAGGATCTGGTCCCCAACATCACATATATTATTATGGTCTGGTCCCTACCCTCACAGATATTATTAGAATCTGGTCCCTATCCTCACAGATATTATAAGGGTCCCATCCCTATCCTCACAAATATTATTAGGGTCTGGTCCCTATCCTCACAGATATTATTAGGATCTGGTCCCTATCCTCACAAATATTATTAGGGTCTGGTCCATATCCTCACAGATATTATTAGGGTCTGGTCCCTATGTTTTGTGCAACTATACCATACATTTCTTTATATACTTTCCTTAACAATACGTGCAATATCCGAAGATCGTTCACGTACTATCAATATAACATACATACATACATCATTCATACGTCATATATATCAATCATATCTTTAATTACCACCTGGCGGTACATGTAATATCCGAATATCGTTCACGCACCGTCAAGCATTCCCCATACATGAATCATACAAGGCATACACTTACCACTTAAGGTAAGTGTATTAACTATCACATCGAGTATGCACACAGTCCTGAAAACATAACAAGAAAGTGGGGCTAGAAACTCACCTGAACACGGTTACGTTCACCGTTAATTGTTATTCCTTTCCTTAGCTGTGCACGACTAACAGTTTAATAACCACAATATTAAATACTGCTCTAGCCCTTCTTATTGCTTACTTAGATAATCTTAAGCGTCTAAGCCGGTTTTACTTCATTGATTCGTTAATCGGTTAGTTAATCGTTACTCGTTAACCTTTTAAAGGTATTTTTCATGTATTAATAAAGTCCAAGGGCTTCTATGTAATTAAATCATTCTTCTCTAAGTCCAGGGACTGTTCTATCATATTATTAATCTTCTAGTTCGTTAGCCAGTTCTTAACGAATTGGGTTCATAACGAATGAACCTAATCGTTACTTTGTAACGAATTAACTATTATAACGAACTGGTCTTTGTACCGAATTGGACCTCATTCATTTGGTCTGGTTAACGAATTTGACTTAACTAACTGGGGCTAGTTCGTCATTCTTTCATTAACGAATTGGCATACGAATTTCTTACCGAATTAGTCAGCGAGTGAAGCTAATTCGTTATCCTTCCATAGCAAATTGGCATAATGAACCGAGGGTTAATTCGTTATGTTCCCGTAACGAATTAAGGTTAGGTTAGGTCAGAGAATGTCAGAAACATTCTCTGACAACCTTAAATACTCACGCCGCCTTTTCGGCACTGCCGTGCCTGAAAATCGGGCGGCGGCCGGAAAAACGTACTTTACCCCATTTTACACCGTTTTTCGTCCTGTTCGATCCAGATCTGAGCTAGGCCGACCCCTAAGCTCATATTTTGATCGGTTTATACCCGATTCCATCCAGATCTCGTGACTTTAACGGTTTAGGGTGTCGGCTCGTCGTTTCGCGGCTAGATATAGCGGGTTTGGATCTATACAATATCATACTATCATTACCTCGGGTTGATGTTCGGGTTTCTTGGTGATTTCAGCTAGAGAGAGAAAGTAGGATGAGAGAGAGCTAAGTGTGTGTTTTTGATGGTGTATGGAATGGATGAGAATGAATTAATAATTGGTTAATTAAGGTATTTATATCATGGATCATGGGCTCAAGCCCATGGTCTTTTCCTCCTTCTTTATTAATCCACATCGATTACCCATTTTACTTAACCCAACAATAGCCCGACTCATAATAACCCATATTCCATTTTATTAACTGAAACAAGAAAACGAGATGTTATATATACCCGTTCATATCTCAAACCTTTATTAGTCTATTTATTAATTCGTAGTATTCTTCGATTATCACTCTTGCTTAGGATTTGTTCTTGCTAACCCTCGGCGAGTGTGACGCAAAATATTTAGAATTCTCATACCTTTGCTTATTTGATAATGTGAGTAATCACTCCCCTCCTTTTTACTTGTTTTCCAAACTTTTGGGGATATATGCATGCTTACATTATTTACTTATTATTAGTATTCACACTAGCAACTGTTAACCTTGTGTGTTATCAATTATGTGCCTAACTTGTTACATGCTTATTTGTTTATTTTATCGCATTCGGAGATGTCCATCATATTCACATTTAGCATGATCATACAACTATCGTAGTGGCCGGCGGCTGATCGCATGACAATGGTTTTACCGGCAACTCACTCATGGTAACCAACGCCCGATTCGCATGGCAATGGTTTAGCCCACACATTATTATTTGTTTGAAACGTTTACATGCTATGGCTTGATTGTATATCGCATTAAGGACAGTTTGCTCATTTTCTCATATTATATTGTATTGAATTAACTGGTGTTTTACTCACTCAATATAGCGTTGACAAATCTAATTTTATTTTATACGCATATGCAGGTTTTAGACTGAATTTAATGCAAGCTTTTGGAAGAGATTTAGATGCTGCTTAAAGTTTGAAGAATATTATCAAGACTTCAACTTATCAAGATTTAAATTTGAACTTATTTGCTTTTGTCTTAAATGATTTGTACCTTGTTTGACATTGTTTGAATATTTAATTGAATTTAATAGATATTATCATTTTCAATTTATTGCATTATAGTACCTTGAGAGCTGCGAACAATCAGTTCACGTCCCGGCATTTCCGCCTTAGGTTGAGGTGTGACAATGGTTAAACACAACAAACGTCTCATGAGTCATATCCCTGAAGGTAGACATTAAATATGTAGAACGCATGACGTGTATAGTCGGTGATGTTCAACTTCTTGACACTGCCTACCACTTGGAAGTTGCCCATGATGATTTTTAAATTCTTGTTTGATCGATTCTTAAAAACAGCCAGCCCTAGCTCTTTGTAGACTTTGATTCAATTGATATCTCGACACACGGATCAAGGCTCGATTGCGATCAGAGCGCTAGGCCCTCCTTGATCGAATTCTGTCCGTAGCTCTGATTCTAGTTTGTCAAACAAGGATCATAAGAAAACGAGAACATTTTCGAGTTTTGATCAAACATGATTGACTCTTTTCGTTTGATATTGAATTAATTAATAAAAGCAAAACATACAATGGTTTATATAGACAGTCCAAAGTTCACTAATTTTAAACTAAAACAAAACATATACTAAAATCAACTTGCCTCTAAGCTAAAATTTTTCACTTTAGTACTAATATTTTTGTGATCTTCTTCAAACCGCTCATCTGATATTAAACCATACCACTTTTATGACCCGGTCTGACTGTTAACCGGTATTGCTAATTTCACAATCATGTAATAACCGTATTCCTAAAGTGTTTTATTATATGTAGCGTTGTTTGTGGGACTATGTGTTTCTGTAATAAAAAATGTCTTTTTTTAAGAATTTTTACGTTATTTCTTTAATTTAGATAAAAAAAACCATTTTATTAAATCACATATTAAAATAATACTATTATTATAGTGATTATAATGTTCTTCCTATTAATGTTATTTTACCTTTTAGCCCTTTTGTTTGTTTAAAAAAGAACCACAAGTACGTTTGTGAAATCTGTGGGTGCATATCATTTTCAAGGAACTTTTTGTGCAGGCTGGTATTGTAATATACCTTTTGCCAGAAAGTCATCCTTGTGGGTTCATCAATCACATACAAAATATACAATATTCTCCCTCTCTCTTTTTTCATTTTTTAATACAAATAAATATATCTACAATCTGTATCACATGTTTGTATGTTCATTATGATCAAAACAAGAAACAAAATGTGTTTCATACTGTAATCATATACTATAAATTAACAAGTATGTTAGAAGCTATAATCATATTATTTAAACATAAGATCAACAATGACATGACTTAAAACACTCATAAATTTAAGAGTTAGAAGTTAGAGCACGTAATAAAACAAAACCAACTGCTTTTAAATAATCCAAATTACAACCCAACATCCGATAATTACTACAATGACAATTTGATAAATTACATGTAACTTCCGCTTTCGTCGTTAAAAGTAACCTCACTATAACGGAGAAATTACTTTTTTATTTTCCCCTCACGTGATTTTGAATATTAAGATGTCATTAAATTACGATACATGTCATATTCCTTGGCAATGAAAGTGAAAATTAAGAGTTTTATTGGTTAAGTTGGCTGTATAAACCAAAGGGCTTGTAGCCAACCGTGCCCGCTTTATGACAAAGATATCGTTTACCGTTTGGTGAAGTAGCCGGTGGTCCATTTATGAGAAATGAAAGGGCTAGATTACAGCCATAGACCAAAAATGTTAAAATGCAGAAAGTAATAATAATAATATTGTGAAGGAAGGAAGTTGTGTGGTTGTTTGTTCGGGATTGAGTTTAAGTCGACAAAAGTACAAAAGTGTAAACCCGAGCTCGTGAATGGTTTCATGTGAGCCTTCTTACATTGACCCACTCACGTGTCCTTACTCATTTTGGCCTTTTTTACACTCTTGGTTTGTGGCTAAATTGTTATTACAACTTGTGCTATACGTGGTAAAAAACAATACGCCTTTATGTATAACCAAAATATATATAATATATTTTACATTTTTTATTGTGCATTTAGATGTATTATTATTTTTTATAAGGAGTGCAATTGAAAAGGAGTGACATGATTAGGAAGAAATAGGTAGGTTTTAAACATTTAAAGAAAATGATTTGTTAAATAATTCCATTTTAAATTATTTATTCATTAGTAGTTTATGAAAACGAGTAAATTTACTTTACGTATAAAATATATATCATGCGTATAACAAACTTTTACAATTTTTCAGTTCTAAATTTTTAATCTGTTAGCTAAATAAACAATCTTAAGTACAACAACTAATATAACTGAAATAGCTTACTAAATAAAGAGTGTGAGTTAACCACATAATGCATATCCATATCTATATAAAGTAATAAAAATATAATTAATAATATTAAAAAAATGAGGTGTAAAATTGGAGGGAGTAGAGGATGAAAACGGATTATATGAAAGTGAGATGACACTCAAAAAGATGCTCTGTGTTTTGCTTTTCTTTTATTTGTTATTTTTCTAGAAAATAAATTAGATAATCAAATTCAAAAGCATGTTTATTTTAAAATTAAAATGGATTATTATAATACAGAAAAAGGAAATAATATGTGTCTTTTGATAAAGCCGTTTGATTTTGAAAATTAGGATATAATTGTTAAAAGAATAAAAGAGAATAATTTGTCACTGTTAACTCATCTGTATTTTCTTAAGTACAACTACAAATCTACAATACTAGGATTTGCTGTCAACTACAACAGTATTCCAGGAAACTTGAGTTTATTGACATATTTTATCAATAAATGACAATTCTAATAATTTAGTGCAAAAGTATGTACGTAATAAAATTTTATTGTTTCATTAAAAAAACTAAGAATCTCCTAAATTTTATAATTTACTAATTACTCATATGAGGTTCGACCCCAATAATTCCTAAAAATTAATTCACGGTTTCTCCATCTCCGAAAGGATTCCTTGCATCCTACCCTTTCACTCTTTCAGATCCTATATGAGTGGGATTAAAGTGTTTTTCCGTAGGTCAATAAAACTCAGGCCGTAGTAAAACCTAAGCGTTGTCGATCCCAGGCATTAAGGAGGTAAGTCGACGCGAATTCGGTCGGTTTGATTACGTGTGTTATTGTACCGAAACTAAAACTAAAAATAAAACAAAAAAACTTATTTAAATAGAGATGGAACAAAGGAGTGACGTCGATTGGTAAACTCAAGCATTGGTAAAACAAGATCGTTGTTGATCCCGGGCGTTGAGACAGTGAGTCTACGCAAATTCAGCTGGTTTCCGTTATGTTCATTATGGTACCAGAACTAAAACAAAACAAAAATTGGCATTCGGTCGATTTTCATTATGTACTGCACGAACCTGGAACTAAAACAAAATGTGGTGAGTCTACGCGAATTCGGTCGGTTTACGTCACGCGTGTTATGTTACCGGAACTAAAACAAAACTATAAAATTTGGAATTCGTTCGATTTTCGTTGCGTTCGTTACGTCCAGCAACAGTTGTCACACCCGGCCTCGGGGGCCTAGACGTATGACCAACGGTTGATACCGGTTTTAAATAAAATAATATTATTAAAATCGCGTAATTTAAATACCCGTTTGATATTACAAAGTGATGTGATGTGGGGATATATGTCAAATGTGTTAAGTTTTTTCAAATGTGTGTTCACACAATGTAGTTTTAAATTTATAAAACTAATTATCATTTCAACTAAACCACACACAAATAGGCAAATGTACCTATTGTATATGTAGTAAAGTATAGGTAAGAATCACGTATCGATCAACAGACACACTTGACTGATTTTTACTACTAAATCGTTGTATTTATTTCAGCCCGAAGTGAATATCATATTTGTTTTGGTTTTGATAAGCAAGTTTAACGAAATTAAAGATATAAATTAAAAGACATTTTTTTGGTTTTTATAAAAAAATGTATCATCTTGGTTCAAACTCCTCTTAACTTTGGTTTAACAATGAATTAGTAAACATGTGATTTGAGCTTCTTTTGGTAATTAAATATGGGAATAACACCTTATTCTTAAGTCATGTTATTCTATATGATAATTAAATAAAGAGATATGCATAACTTCATGATCTCCACTAAAACATCATTTTATGTAAGCAAGTGGTTTATGATAAATATGTATAAGATAACTCACTTTTAAGATGAGATAATCCCCTAAAATTACTAAGTGAATTGTCCTTGATACTTTAGTAAAAATAACCTTTGTATTATACATAAAATATTAATTAAGATTAGTTGTGTAGTAAAGGATTAACCTTGAATTACCAAATCTTAATCCACACAACTCTTGAACAATTATAGATTTCATGTAATAACCACCCAAGAATTGTTAAATTAGGTTATGCCGCACACTTACTTAACGAGTAATTAACCGATTTTAGTGGACATATATCAATAATCCGTTTCCACAAACATTGTTGATGATTCTCATTCTAAAATGGTTAATTACTACTAATATTCCACTTGGTTTATGTCAATATTAAGATTCACGTTTTTTCTCCAACCAATCCCTTACAAGAATGGTGATTCCTCGATTTATCATCAGGCTCGGAACTTCGAGGCTCATTTAAAGATTCTTAATTTAATAACCAAGCCCTTACAAGAGTGGCAGTTCCCCGGCTTATCGTCAAGCTCGGAACTTGGTGTCCATTTTAAGGTTCGCCAAGGCCTCACATACTTGCAATTTCTAGGGTTATCGTCAAGCTTGGCACTTGGGGAATCTTTTAAGAGTATTTTAACATTCCTCATAAAGTGATGATTGCAACATAACCATTACTTATTAAAAGCCGACCACATGCTTAATTATCATTATTAAACTTTAATTAAGATTCATTATAAACCAATATGATACTAGGAAAGTTTAGCCAATAATAAACATAACTTTAATCATCAAAGTAATATATACAAACATGATCAAATTGAAACAATCTAACAAATTTGGATGACTAATCTTTGATTCTAATGACCTCTTCCAAAAGCTTAATCTCCTTAAGCTTTTAGGGTTGGATGGATGGGATAATTCCCTTATTAATGGTGGTGAAAAGAGGTGCTTGAAGTGAAGTACATAAGGTTGGAACGTGTATTGAATGAAGATACGAGCATTCAATTTATAGGTTGTCCGGGTGCCCATAACACGGTCGTGTTAAGCATGGCACGACCATGGTGACTTTATTTGTCCTACTGCATTAAATGCCCATTATTAGTCCATACAGTAGAGGTTAACACGGTTGTGCTTAGCTGGGAACGGCCGTGGTGAGTCCACAACAGTCCAAATCTCATTTTTTTTTGTCTTTTTCTTTTACTGAAAGCATGGACGTGTTGTGGGAAGGCATGACCATGTTTTGCTTCGAATCTTCATTTTTTTCTTTTCCTCTTTTTCTTGATAACATGGGTGTGTTTAGATTAACTGATGTTTTGGCTTCCTAATTTTTCCTTTACTTCGTATGCTCTAGGCATGACCATGTCTTGATTCACCATGGGGTGTGTTAAGTTTGTTTTCACCATTTAGCTCCGTTTTTCTACGTATATCAGCTGGTTTTATTCGTTAGGGCTATATTTATCTATAGATAGAAATTATAAACATTAGTGGTTATTTATTCTAATATATTTGCCGATATTACTCTTATTTGGAGATATTTTATTGTTGAAAAGATGTATAAATTCTTATACATCACAAAGCATGAATGTGAAAATATAATTTATACTATTTCTGATTTTTCAAACATCTAATGACAATCTATCACCAATATTATTGCCTGTATGATCTAACATTTCTGATTCCCTGTAAAACAGTTTTGAAAATTCGTCAGCAATATGCTGGTGAATCATTGACCGACTATAAAACATTTTCTAAACTTTCACTAAAACATAAGTATAGTTTTATGTACAGCTCAGCTGGCCATCTTCTTATCCTCTGGGGCCAACCACTAACATACACACACAAGTCAACATTCTGTAGGAGTGAGTTGCGCCCATTGGAGATGTGGCTTAAAATTTGACGCGTAGCATGCTTACTATCTTGTTAATTATGTTTGGATTCAGAAACATGTGTATTTAATGTAAGTGTTTTTTTATTTTCAATCCTGTGTTATAATGTTTTAGAGTTTTCATTATCCTAAGTAAACCTTGTTGGTGCATTATGTCAGTAGTTTAGTATCTAGTGTCTGTAATCGTGTTAGTTTGTTTTGTTTTGGTTTGTATAGGTTGTCTCACAAATTCGCCTAATATAAGCGAACTTGTGGACAAGCGAAGTTAATGACAACTTCGCCTAGTCTGTTAGGCGAAGTTGTCGAAGGCTTTATATGCCTTGGCTACGGCTTGTTTTAGATATAGATTCTAGAACGTGTAATTGTGATTGTTGTGTCACGTGTTGAAAGGTTGCTATACAACGTGTCTTTTGGGTATTGTAACGTGCGTTCGTGTTCGGTGTTAACGTAGTTTACATCTTACGCTCGTATCGTCTTACGTAGGGATTCCGCACCTACGTAGTACGAGATACTTCCGTGTAGATCCGGCTGGGAACCTACAATTGGTATCAGAGCATTTGCTCGTGATTGTGTGGTTCGGGATTATCACACGAGTGTAGAAATCGTTCCGTTCGACTATTCTCGAGACGAGTTTACGTTGAAATACCAAGTTTTTGTGTCCTACCCATCTTCCACTATCAAATATAACCCATTACACCTTCGCATACCTCGCAATACGTCAAATTAAAACCTGCAAAAACCTTGTGTTCATCAGGCGAAGTTGTCGTCACTGTTCGTAGGGTTTGGGCGAAGTTATAAGTTTAAGCGAAGTTATCAACCAAGCGAAGTTGATCTCAGGCGAAGTTGTCATCAAGCGAAGTTAAGTAGCAAGCGAAGTTAAGAGTTTCAGCGAAGTTAAGGAATCAAGCGAAGTTAAGCATAACTTCGCCTACTGGTTACTGTTCAAATTAAAATAAAAATAAAATTTTTGTGTGTGTTTTCAAGTCGTGTTTCTTTCAGCGATGACTTCGATAAACATTACGGAACTGTTGAAAATGGAAGTTGAGGCCGGTTCAGCAACTAAGGCTCCGAAAATGCTTAAGGGTACCGATTTCGTTGCTTGGAAATATCGGTTTGAACAGTATGTTAAATATCAAGATGCTAAGATGTGGGTGTGTATACAAGACGGATACATTCCACCAACATCCTTGTTTGAAGGTCGTGATCAAATAAAGAAGTACAGTAAGATGGATGAGGAGGAGAGGAAAATGTATGAGGCAGAGAGTAAAGCTCATGCGGCAATCACCATGGCTCTTCCACAAGAGATTCTTCACACCTTCAGGAAATACAAAACCGCTAGAGAGCTATGGGAAGCGCTAGAAAATCGATATGAAGGTAATGTGGGGATACGTGCATCCAAAATTAAGCTACTAAAAACCCAATTCTCGGTGTTCAAATATTTGAAAAATGAATCACTTGATGATATCGTCACAAGATATTATCACCTGATGACCGAACTTAGAAATTACTCGATTGACTATAAAGAAGAAGAGATTGTAGAAAAACTTCTTGATGCTCTTCCACCGAAATGGGAAATGTACACGGTTTTGATGAGAGAAGATAAAGAGTTTGCCAATATTGATTTGGAAACAGCAGTCAATAAATTACGAACTTTTGAACTTAACATGGTTCGGAAAGAGACACCAACTGATCAGGTTCAGGATCCGGGAATGTATGGTGCGAAAGTTACTTCAAGTTCAAGTTCAAAGTCAGAATCCTCTACTTATTACTCAAAGGGAGACTCAAACTCAAATTCAACTCATGATGGTCATGTGACTCTCAACATGGATGGTGATGTATGTTTCGTAGCTGCAGGAAGTAATTCTTCAAAACCTCAAGCCACAACTGGTAACTTTTCATCAAATGTTCCAACCAACAACTACTCACAGATGCCCATGAGTGTTAAATCAGCTGAACAGCAGTTTGCTCTCTATGCATCTTTCATTGCATCTTATGTAAACTACATCAAAGGTAAAATAGTCGATCCTACAACTTTGGACGAAGACTATGATCAAATCGATGCTGATGATCTAGAAGAGATGGATCTGCAGTGGCAGATGGCTATGATAGTGAGAAGGGTTAAAAGATTCATGAAGAAAACGGGTAGAAAGTTCGTTGGAGAAAGACCAGGGTTTGATAAGTCAAAGGTTAGATGTTATAACTATCAACAGAATGGTTATTTTGCTAAGGAATGTACAAATGAGAGAGTCGAACGTAATCAGAACAGGTCTGCACAACAGAATGGGGGAGGTAGTGAGAATAGGGCTATGGTATCTAGACACAATGATGGGTACAACTGGAATCTACAGGTTGAGGAAGTCTTCGAACAGGCAAATTTGGTGAACATCGAAACTGCAGGAAGTGATGTGTTGCAAAACACATAGCGTTTTTATTCTGTTTTTGGGTTGTTTTGTGCGTAAAAAGTTAACGAATATAAATTTTTCTTGCATGAAATTAGATGTTTGTGTATGTGATAGGTCCCGTGTTGAAGAGAGCGAGAAAACGAGTCAAATGGAAAAAGAATCAGCTAAAACGGAGCTCGGATGAAGCCGGTACGCAAAAACGAAGATAAACGAGCTGAAAGTCAAAAAACGTCAGAAAATGTCATGTTCGAGCTACGCGACCTGGTCATACGATTCAAGAAGCATGTGGTAGATTCCAACATGTCCCAAGGCTACCAAGAATGTTCAAGAATCAGCTACCACGTCTATTTTGTCTTCTAGTGGGCCTAGTGGGCTTGTTTTAACCTATTTTATATTAGGAAGTAGGTGATTAAACATATATATAAACCCTAAAAACCTATGAACTATTTTATTCAAGTTTTCAGCCATCCCACACCTGCTCTAGAGGAGAAACCAAGGAGGACAAGCTTACGGTTACATCTTTTATCCTTCAGTTGTCGGTTTTGACTATTTTAACGTTTGTGAGTTCGTTTTTGGTTTTTAAGCATTCAAACCTTTTGTAATCAGATTTATATGAACATGTTTATCATTTATATCTATTTCATCTATTGTTCATTGATTATGATTGGCTAAACTTATTTGTTCTACCTAGGTTAGATGAATATTGTTAGGTTTTAATGAGTTTTATGGATTGTTGATCATCATGACTTGAATTGTTAATGAAAAGTTTGGTTTAATATTGAATTAGGTTGTGTTTAGTGGCTGTGAATTTATTAATTATACTCATATACCTCTTGCTTTGATTAATTGAATAGGTTTTGATTGATTTTAGCTTTTTTGAACTCTTTACTTTGTGTCTAGAGATTGTTTGCGGGGTGATCAACCGTAGGGTTTAAGTGGGTATATTAATTGATTAGATTCAGCGGGTGAACACCTTCTTAGAGACCGTGAGGTGATAGTAAGTAAGGTTGTCTCATAGATTTTACTTGTTAGGAATAGGACCGCGCGAGAGCGGGTTCGGTTCTTGTCGGGTTTGGGTTTTTGAGCAATTAGTTGATCTAATTTAAGTTAAACTAAATTGTTCCTCTATCCTTGGTTGCGTAGTATTCGTCTCCATTAGGGTAGTGTGTCGGTGAGACCGAGAGGAGAGTCGACATTAGAGCACTTTAACAATTCGTTTCCCGGTTTGTTCTTAAAATCAACTAAGTGTAAGTTAGAGTTTGTTAGTGAGACTGAGAGGTGATCTAGCTTTCTTGAGTGAACTTTAGTTGTGTCATCCTTAGGAACCGGTGTCGTGAGAATCCTCAATCCATTAGCTTATTATACCTTCAATATGATTCTTACCTAGGTAGACGTTTTCTCCGATTGCAGTTAAGTTTCCAAGTTTTGTTAAGTGTTTAGTTAAGTTAAGTTAAGTCTAGCTATTTAATTTAGTTAAAGTAAGTTAGGTTAAGTAGTTAATTATTAAAAATCATTTAAATATTCTTAGGTGAGTCTTGGTTAGGGTTAAGTATCATTAACGTTTTCAAGTGTCCTTGTGTTCGATACTAGGACTTCCATAGTGCTATACTATTAGTGATAGATACACTTGCCGGTTTTGTGTGGTTTCTTTAGGAGTCTTGTTTAATAAATTTAAAGCTTAGTTGTGAGAGCATCATATTACACACATCAGGAAGTGAGAAAGAGACGGGAGAAAATCAAGCTTATATGGCAGAAGTGAACGATCAGCTCTCTGAGGTAAGTTCTGAACTTCATTGTATGCAATGTGAAAATCTGTCTGAACAATTGAAAACAGTAACTGATCAGTTTGTTAGTTTGGACGCTCAATTTAAAACGTTAAAAGAAGATCATCATTACACTAAAACTACAGAAAACAGTTACTCGGTAAAAATAAAAGCCAGTGAAAAAGATATCAGGAGTCTTAAAGCCAGTCTAGCTGATAAAATACAAGTAATTGATCTTAGTTATGAAGTGTTAGAGGAAAAAACCAAACTAATTGCTGAAAGGGATAAATAGATAGCTGATTACCAGGTAAAAGTGGGGGAATTAAACAGAAAAATTGAACAGTTTAGAAATTCCTCAGCAATGCTTGATCACATCGTAAGTGTTCAACGTTCCCCAGTTAACAAAGAGGGAATTGGATTTTCTGAAGTTCCACCACCATATAACCATAACTATACATATGATCCTAGTAATCAGAAATCTGTTGATGTTGAGATTAGTCAGACAGTTCCTGTCAAAGTTTCGATTAAAGAACCTGAAGTTAGTAAAATCGAAACATGTAAGCCTGTTTCGAATGTTAAGATTTCTGTTCCTAGATCTGTCTCATCAAATTCGGACAAGACATCCGAATCTAGTGAGATAAAAGAAGAGGTAGTGTTACTAAAACGTGGGGAGGAATATAAGCCAACTGAAAAGAACTCTCCCCTAAACCCGTTTGTCCCACCATATGATAGACAAACGAATAGTAATGCAACCTCAACATCTGAAACAAGTGTTGAGACGAAAGTTGAACACATGAGTTGTTTCAGATGCAATCAAATAGGACACCTGATTGCAGATTGTCCTATAAATCAGAGATTCAGAGGTATGAGGCCTCCGAAAACTGAGAATAAAACGAATAGTAATTACTATATTGGTAAGAATGCTAACTCACCAAAGTTCAGATATTGGATTAATCCAAGATTTCAAAGAAATCGATCTCAGTTTTTTCCAGTTAACAACCAAACTAACAATTATAACTCAGTTAATCCACTAAGGTTTGGATGGCCTCATAGTCAATTCTCAAGAAGGTATCCTTTCAGAACTTACAGAAATCACTCTCAAACTGCGTTTGGGCAATCAAAGTACGGGATGCCGTTTAACAGATTTAATCGACCCAAGACCAGTAGGTCTTGGGTCCCCAGATTTTAATCTTTTCTTTAACTGTGCAGGAACAGTTGAACATGACTGTAAACAATCTGTGGGTTGTGGATAGTGGTTGTTCCCGACACATGACTGGTAACAAGAATTTGTTACACGAATGGAAACCTGTTCAAGGAGGTAGGGTAAGTTTTGCTGGAGAGAGTGGTGGTAGAATTACTGGTATTGGAACTGTGACAAATGGTAAAATGAAGTTAGAGAAGGTGAATTTTGTTGAGGAGTTGAAGCATAATTTGTTGAGTGTGTCTCAGATTTGTGACAAAGAGTACACAGTACACTTTACTAAAAATGAAGCAATTGTTCTGTATCCTGGTTTCAAGATACCAGAGGCATGGGTGGTGATGAAAGCTCCAAGAGAAAAGAACACATATGTAATGGATATGAAGTCAACTGAGATGTCAACAGAAGAGTCATGTCTTCTGTCAAAGGCAACTGAATCTGAGTCCGGGTTATGGCATCGAAGAATGGGACACATACATCTTCGAAAAATGAACTACATTGTCAAGAATGGGCTGGTGCTTGGTGTTCCCTTGAAAAATTTTAACTTCGAAGACCAATGCTTATCGTGAAAGAAGGGAAAGCAACACAAGAAACCTCATCTCTCCAAGAAGGTTAATTCAATAGTCAGTACCCTAGACCTACTTCACATGGATCTCTTCGGTCCCGTGAATGTAAAAAGTCTAGGTGGAACATCATATTGCTTGGTAATAACTGATGATTACTCTCGATACTCTTGGGTATACTTTCTGAAGGCAAAAGATGAGACGGTTCAGTTAGTAATTAACCTGATTACCAAGGTTGAAAATATTGTGGGAAGAAAGGTTAAGTACATCAGGAGTGATAATGGGATAGAGTTCAAGAACTACCAGATGGAGCTGTTCTGCTTACAGAAAGGGATAGACCACCAGTACAGCGCCCCGTATACTCCGCAACAAAATGGAGTGGCTGAGAGGAAGAACAGGACGCTAATTGAAGGAGCCAGAACTATGCTGGCTGATGCTAAACTTCCCGTGGTGTTCTGGGCTGAAGCTGTTGCCACAGCCTGTTATATCCTTAATCGTGTTTTAACTATTAAAAGATTGAATAAAACTTGTTATGAACTTATGCATGGTCGAAAGCCAAACTTGAATGGTCTCGAACCATTCGGGTCCCCATGTACGATATTAAAGACAAACTCTAAATTTGGTGAGAAAGCCGACGAAGGTATTTTAGTCGGATATGCTGTTGGGACACCCAACAGAAGAGTCTTTAATTTATCGAACAGCAAGGTTGAAGTGGTATGTAACACCGACATCACGAGTTACAAACCACCAAAGCCTAGCACGGGACCCGCTGAAGCTTTTGACTATGATAAACTGTTCAAATCCTTTAATATGCCTTACTTGGATTTTGCAGAAGTTGATGAGAAAATTGCTTCACAGATTCTGTATGATGAGGAAGAAAATATTGTGCAACGTCCGTGATACGATGAGTGTCATCCTTCCTCGTCAAGAACTGCTGATATTCCTGCTGCCTCTACTGAGGAAGAATTCTACAATCCTTTTCACTCTCAACACCAATCACCCATTGATGAACTCTCTTCGAACTTGGAAAACAATCTGGAAGTCAGTACGGTTCCGACTACTGGAGTTCACAAAAATCATCCTTTGGAGAATGTGATTGGTGATCTGTCTGATGGTGTAAAACAAGACGAAGCTTGATTGAGCACACCTGTGTTTACGCAAGCATTAAGGAAACGGGTATCATTAATGAGTGCTTGTACACCTGCTTCATCAGCCAGATTGAACCAAAGAACTATCAAATGGCTCTCAAGGATAGCTCGTGGGTCGAAGCCATGCAAGAAGAGTTAGCTCAGTTCGAGAAGATGGAAGTATGGAAATTAGTTGCAAAACCGAAGAATGTACATGCTATTGGCACAAAGTGGGTCTTTAAGTGTAAGAGAGATGAGAAAGGGATAATCATAAGGAACAAGGCGAGGCTGGTAGTAAAAGGGTTTAATCAGCAAGAAGGAATCGACTACAATGAAGTGTTTGCTCATGTGGCAAGATTGGAGGTAATCCGACTATTTTTGGCATTTGCTGCACACAATCAGATGAAGGTGTTCCAGTTAGATGTAAAAAGTGCCTTTCTGAATGGTAAATTCGATGAGGTAGTGTACGTTGAACAGCCTCCGGGTTTCCCTGACCCTGATTTTCCTGATCATGTGTACAAGCTGAGTAAAACGCTATATGGTCTACATCAGGCCCCTCGTGCCTGGTACTCAACCTTGTCTGATTATCTGCTTGAAAATGGGTTCGAAAGAGGAAAGATCGACAGCACGTTGTTTGTCAAGAAAAAAGGGGGAGATTTTCTACTAGTTCAAATCTACGTGGACGACATCATATTTGCTGCATCAAAAGTCGTCATGTGTCAGGAGTTTGAAGAAGTCATGAAAAAGAGGTTTGAAATGAGTGCAATGGGTGAATTAACTTTCTTTATAGGATTGCAGGTTGATCAGAAGAAAGATGGGATGTTCATCCATCAAACTAAATCTATCCAAGACGTTCTCAAACGCCTCAAGATGGAGGACAGCACTCCATTTGATACTCCGGTTTGCGTCAACCACAAACTGGGTGCTGTTTTGGACAGTGATGAAGACGTGGACCCCACCCAATATCGAGCAATCATAGGTTCTTTAATGTATTTAACTGCATCTAGACCTGATATTATGTTTGCAGTTTGTCTCTGTGCTCGATTTCAGGCAAGCCCAAAGGAATCTCACATGAAGGGAGTGAAGAGAATACTGCGGTATCTCAAAGGCAAGCCTAAGCTGGGATTGTGGTACACGAAAAGGGGAGACTTGGATTTGGTCGCTTACACAGATTCTGACTATGGAGGTTGCAATCAGAACAGGAAGTCGACAACCGGTGGATGTCAGTTTCTGAGAGGAAGATTGGTGTCGTGGCAGTGCAAGAAGCAGACCTCAGTAGCCATTTCCACCTGCGAAGCTGAGTATATGGCAGCATCAAACTGTTGCTCCCAGGTTCTTTGGATACAACAGCAATTGCGCGATTACGGTCTGAATTTCACTCACACTCCTATTTGCATTGATAACACTGCTGCAATCTCAGTAACTAACAATCCCGTAAAACACAGCAAAACTAAACACATTGACATTCGTCATCATTTTATACGGGATTGTGCTGAGAAGAAATTAATAGTGCTAGAAAAGGTTGATTCGTTGGATAATTTCGCCGATCTTTTTACTAAAGCGTTTGACCGAACTCGTTTTCAAAATCTTGTTGAGCTTAATGGGATGATCAATCCCGAGTAACCGTGTTTCTCGTTTCTATTAAAAAAAAACATCACTATCGCTTAGAATTATGTCGGTTGCTTCAGTTAGAAGGACACATCTTCGGATATGTTTGGTCCTTACTTCTACTAGTAGATTATGAGGATAGCCATTGACCAGATGACTGAAAGTGACCGGGTGGTTTATGATGGGTTTTGTTCTTTCACTGAAAAATAGTCGTTCATACTTAGTTAGAAGGACACATACTCGTATGTGGTCGGTCCAGCTGATCCTTTGGATCTTCAGGATAGTCGTTTACCTGAAGACTTTGATTTGATCGGGGCGATATAATCTAAAATTTTTTTTTGGGAGATGATATAATTTTTCAAGTCTATAACTTCGTAAGAAGTTTCATTACTATGTTTAAAAGAAAATTGATCCAACCTTGGAAAGTGATAGACAAACTAATTCTGTGTGCTTAACTAGTGAAGTTATTAGGCCTAAAAGACTCTAGAACAGTCATTGTATTTTATGGTAGCTTATTATGGTGCGTAAAAGTAGAAGTGATACTAACTAAATCTTTTCAATTTAAAGGGAATACCCATTCAGAGTTGTGTATGTCTCCATATACGTCTTTCCGAATGATAGGCAGAAAAGCGATTACCCAGTCATACACGAGCCCGTGAGTGTTCTGATTTCCGAAAAGATAGTGTGTCAAGTACCTGCAGTGATCCAGATTCGGGACTTGCAGTAGTCTACTGTTTGAAGCTATGTAAATCTTTATTATTTAAAAAAAATGATGATGCTAAGCCTTCTGAAGCCTATTATGTTATACTTATCAATCAAGAGGCAGGAAAGAGAACGGGAAGAAGACTCTAAAGATCAAGATGTACTTACTGTTTAATCAGACACTACGGGTCGAGGTCAACTCGGGGTGACTCGGGGAAAGTCAAATAAGCTTTGAGAATAGATGGGAGGCATCACAATCTCTGATGTGTTGTCCGTTTAAATTTTGAGCTTAATTGTTCTAATCCGTATCACAGAAGCGATGAAAACCATACTAAGTTATTTACCTGCTTACAACCTGTTTCTTTATGTCATAATACCGCTGAACATGGATCTATGTGACAGCCATCTAATTAGTATGATTCCTGTTCGAATCTTTTCTAAAACATTCTGGTCCCCGTCAAGACTGAAATTTGATCCCGTGTACTTTATTTCTAAAATTTACTTTACATATGTCGTTTTATGGTTTAAAACTTGGTTACTTGGTTCTTTGATCGTAAAGTTTAAATGTTTAACGGAGAATTTTAAAAGAAAGTTGTACTTTGTTCTAATGTATAAGGGCATGTTTTGTAAGTTTAATACTAAGCGAAATTGTGCTTGGGCGAAGTTTGGTAAGAGGCGAAGTTAAGGGTAAGCGAAGTTAACCTTAACTTCGCCTGTGCATATTCAAACCTATATAAAGGTCAACTTGGTCAAACTGTTTACATATTTTCACAAACCCCGACGAACTTATATCTCATAACCCTCGGCGAACTTACTCTTTGAATCAAACAATGTTATTATTCGTTTTCAATCCGTGTTAAAGGTGTGTAGGCTCGGGATAACTTATAATTCGTATCAATGGTGTTAATCAGATGCCGTTTTGGTCCAATTTGAGACCTCGTTCATGCAAACCTTTAAACACCCACTTTTCAAACTCTTTTTAACGTGTCCGTAACCAATGTGATCGTCTAGATCTCTTTAGTAACATGTTTTTATTGTCCACAATCACCAAATTCACCAAACATACCTCGTCTGGCCTTCTGAACATTCGCCGTTTCAGTTCAGGCGAACTTAAGTTTAGGCGAAGTTGTTCTCAACTTCACCCTTTCCCTAACTTCGCCTTAGGCTTAACTTCGCCTGCTGCTTTAATCTTTAACTAATCAAGGGCGAAGTTGTTCAAGGGGCGAAGTTATGGTTAGGCGAAGTTATCCTTAACTACGCGTGGTTCTTTAATTAAAAGTTTATCTGTTATCAGGCGAAGTTATAGTAAAGGCGAAGTTGTACTCAACTTCACCCTTTCCCTAACTTCGCCTGCACACCAGAAGCTATCATAACTTCGCTCATGGTAACAGGCGAAGTTGTGATCTGCTTTGACGATTCTCTAACTTAGACCGATTGTTATGCAGATATGCCAGCTGTAGCAGGAGCGGGTGGTGCTGGTGGTGACGAATGGGGTGATAACAACCGTCAATTCTTTCCGGGTCACAATATGTACATCACGCTGGATCCGGATGCTAGCGGTGTTGATGATTATCGCGAGATCATCTCTTTCCTTATTCTCTCGCGTATCTTCCATGCTATTACTACAACTCTGCCCATTTCTCAGCCGAACATTGAAGACTTCTGGCAAACGGTAGAATATGATTGTAGAGTCGAGCCCCCAGTCATGCGCGCAACAGTTAACAATCAGGAGGTGCAGTTCTCATCTGAACAGATAAGGGTCGCCTTGCAGTTTGGGAATGAAACTAGAGATGATCCTACAGACTTTACTGCTCCATTCAGAGATGGTGCATTTTTACGAGTGGACTATTCCGGTCCATTGGGTGACACTCAGAGGCGTAAGGGATTTTTGTTGGATCAATGGCATTTTCTCATGCATGTGATGATCGTGTGCATGTCGGGTCGTAAGGCTGTTACGGACGGGATGGGTGCGACGATGCAATCGGCAATGACAGCACTGACTTACAACAAGCCTTACAGCTTCAGTCAGATGGTGTTTTATGAAATAGACCGTCAGAGACGTGCGGTAGCTCGTGAAAGATTCTTGATGTATCCAAGATTCTTACAAATGATCTTGAATCATGTGGCTCCTACGCTACCTCTGCGCCGTCCCATTCGATATGTAGAAAGTGTCAGCAAGAGGATATTCGCACAATGCAGATCGTCGAGTGCTCGAAGTAAACCAGAGCTTCGTCCACGACATACTCCGTTATTTGGTTATTTGATAAACCCGGCGTATGTTGCTCCTCGTGGAGACGAGTTTCGGGATCCGGCACTGCAACAGGCTGTTGTTTCTCAACCACCACCTGTGGTACAGCAAGCATTGCCTGCTGCTCCTATTGTGGCACCGGAGGAACAGGTAGACCTTGAAGCTGCTTTTGGTGGCCAAGGGTTCTTTGATATGGAGCGAGTTGATCCTGAGGCAGAGATTCAGGTCTCAGTGGTGGAGGTTTCTGGTGTTGATGTGTCGATGGTAGCTACGTCTGTAGCTGATTCTGAGAGAACCGACTCTGACTCCTTAGCTGATGATATTGCTGAAGCAAGACAGATTCTGGTCACCCAAGAAAGAATTCATGGAAAAAGAAAGAAAGATACAGATGACAGTGAATCTGACTTTGAGGAGGAGTTAGATCGGTTGATTCGTCGATCGAAAAGGGTCAGAACGGGTGAAGGCTCGGGAGCTGGTGAAAGCTCGAGGGTGGTTCGTTTCTCTCCACCCGCCTTATCTGGTATGATTATGGTTCCTGCATCGATGACTGTGACGGGACCGATCACCTCGGGTGTTCCCGTGATAACTACATGATCTTCCGTTGGCATTCCACCCACTACTTTTCAGCTTTCGACTCCAGAAATTGTTTGCTTGCCACCTCCTACTCTTACTCCATCGGAGGTTGTGGCAAGATTTGTTGAGTCGACTTTGGTTGCCACCGCGGGTTTTTCTGAAACAATACCACCTGCGGTTACTTTTCAGCCTGTTTCTGATGTTCCGGCTACCTTGGGAATCCCTCCACCTTATGCTCAAGACATTTCTCGTATGAGGTTTGATTTTGATGCAACTTTATCTGACTCAGAAAGGATAGCAACTCTTGAAAGGGTCGTGGCAGAACAGTTAAAAATCAACTTGATCCAGACTCACGCTATCCAGCGCCTTGTTGCAGAAAATCAGATTCAGTCGTCTCTCCTGGTTGAGCACGATAAACTTTTTGATGCTTTAAAACAGTTCTTAGCATCTAAGGTGGAGACGAGCTGCAAGGGCGATGAGTTGAGGACGAAGAAGAGTAATGATAGAGACGATGATCCCAATGCATCGAAAGGTGCAGGTGGTGAGTTTCCAAGAACTGAACAAACTCTTGGGACTTCCACATCTCAGGGGGAGTCAACTGGTGCAACAGGTGGATCAGGGGGTGATGATGTGGTGGTAGTGGATGATGAGGAGATGTTGGATGACGATATTGTAGGTGACGACGATGTGTTACCAGTTGAAGAGATTGAGAAGATAGGAGCCGAGATTGTGATTGACAGTGAGATTGAAGAGGGAGAGATTGTGGAGGATAATGTAGAACATAAATTCCAGATGTTGATAAGTCAAATGTGGGTCAAGATATGGGAAGTGATGAGACTGAATGGGAAGAGCAGCAGAGATGGAAAGAAGGCTACGCTCAATGGTTCGTAAAGACAAAGAAGCCAGCGGTTCCAACTATGTTTAAAAAGAGTTATAATATCAAAGGGTATGCTGAATCAAAGAAGGAGATTATATGTTGGTTGTATGATGAGCAGTTGAGGCTATTTGTGATTAAACGTTACGATGGGATTCAGTACTTCAAGAGGTTGTTGAGATCATTGAATACCTTGCCTGAGTGTGAGGTGAAGGATTTGGCCAAGTTGGGGTTGATAAACAGGAGTGATGATAATATGGCTAGGATTATTGGGAAGATCGTGTGGAAAGAAAGTATAAAAGAGAAAAAGTTTGAGTTGTTAAAGCCGCAGAAAGGGAAGCTTGTTGAAGATAAAGACAGAGGAATGAGAGCTTATGGCAAAATTTGGATGGTAATGAAGTATAAGCCTATCCGGTGTTTAAAAGAAGTGCCGATGAAACAAATGCCCAAGGATGTGTTAAAGAATCTGAAATGGTGGTATGTCGATAGTCAAACAGCTGAAGCGGTTATGGAGGATGAAGATGAACAAGAGGTGTTGAGAGTGTATGATCCTATGCATTTGGTAAATTTGTCTCAAGCTGACTTGCATGTGCTAGACGAGAAAAAGATATTCTATATTCCTGCATGGAAAGATGAAGCCAAGAAATATCAGAGAGTAGTTTCCGTTTGTGTCAGAGAAGGCGTTCATGCTTGAAGACGAGTGACACGAGATTTTTGGGATTACAAGACAAGTGATTGAAGATAGAGATATGAAGCTACTGCCAAGGGGGAGTCTGTTGGTGCATTATGTCAGTAGTTCAGTATCTAGTGTCTGTAATCATGTTAGTTTGTTTTGTTTTTGTTTGTATAGGTTGTCTCACAAGTTCGCCTAATATAAGCGAACTTGTGGACAAGCGAAGTTATTGACAACTTCGCCTAGTCTGTTAGGCGAAGTTGTCGAAGGCTTTATATGCCTTGGCTACAGCTTGTTTTAGATATAGATTCCAGAACGTGTAATTGTGATTGTTGTGTCACGTGTTGAGAGGTTGCTATACAACGTGTCTTTTGGGTATTGTAACGTGTGTTCGTGTTCGGTGTTAACGTAGTTTACATCTTACGCTCGTATCGTCTTACGTAGGGATTCCGCACCTACGTAGTACGAGATACTTCTGTGTAGATCCGGCTGGGAACCTACAAACCTTTTCAGACTCTTTAAGACAAACTCACTTGTTCTATAAGAGTAAATATGCTTAACAAATTGTAAAGGTTTAAGATGTTTACCTTTAAGCTAGGTCGGTGAATCTAATTTAATGGTTTTGAAAATGTACTTACCTCTCAGATCCGTTTCGGTGAACATCTTCCGATAACCTTCCTATTTTCAAATGCTTAACCTATCATGGATAGGCTTCATAAACTTCTGTATCTTTTGCTTGATCCAGTTGCGGACTATAGTGGCCCGCTTTATAGTTTCAAACCTCATTCATAAATTATGGTTCACTTTATAGAGTCAAAACTTAATTTTGAATTAAATATTAAACTTTTATGTTCAGACGAACCGTATGAAGATGAGACGGTCCGTATTAACTTCCATTAACCCTTTTTACTGAACCCTTTTTGTGTCGGGTGTCAATTAATATAGATGGTCCGTTTTTATGAGACGCACCGTATTATGATGAGAAGGTCTATATATTCTTTTGATAGGTCGTCTAACTTTTGACCCATATGAAAAACAATTTGAGACAAGCCATATGAAGTGTTAGACGGTCTGTCTAATCCTCTTATTTATCTCGTTTAAGTTAAAAGTTTAAACATCAAACTAACATCCGTTTAAATGTTTCTAAGACCTGATACATGCTTAAAACACTTTGTATGACTTCTGTATCATATGTTCACCGAGGTTTGATCGATAGCCTAGATGCAATATACCTTACTTCCAAGCTATTAACTTGACCTAGGAATGATATGCTATCACTTTTAACACCACTAGAATGTTTTATCAACGTAGCTTCAACACCATCCTTAACTTGCATCATCCTAAGATTCCAAGAACATACACATATGCTTGATTTTTAAGTACAGGATAATTATGGAATTGTTTATGCATGAAATGGACGCTCATGATGAGACGGTACGTCTCATCACTTACTTAGTGGATAAGATTTTCTATATAAAGACGGTACTAAAATAGTAGGTGAGATAGTCCGTCCAAAGAGTTAACTTAATATCTAGGTTACGTTTGATATGGACCATCTTATCTGTTAGATGGTCCCGTCTAATCTAACATTTGCATAATTGCATATTAGACCCTTGGACTTTAACTTTGGCTTAATTACAATTTAGCCTTTCAATTCTAAAAGTTAGCCAATTTGGCACAAAACCTTTTGTGGGTGTTACATCAATAACAAACAAAAAAACAAAACAAAACAAAACAAAATGCCATGACCAATAACTTACCGCAAAGTGGCCCAATAGGGGCTTTGTAGCGATATATTAACAACGATTGTTTTACCTTCCCTGTTACATCATGGTAGGTTGGTAAAACTCGGACGTTGGGAAAACTCAAGCATTATTGGCTCTAGATATTGGGGCGTAATGTCGACTCGAATTCAGTCAGTTTTTGTTACATACGTCAGTGTACCGAAACTCAACAAAAATATTATAATACATTGAGGTGGGCCAATGAGGTGATGTCGATCGGTAAGACTCGTGTGTTGGTAAAGCTCGGTCGTTGTCAATCCTAGGCGTTTAAGCGGTGAGTCTACGCAAATTCGGTCGGTTTCCACATGTTTGTTATGGTATCGGAACTAAAAAAACGTTGGTTTCTCGTTACAGTGATGGAACTAATAAATAGTGGGTCTACGTGAATTGAGTTGTTTCTGTCACATTCGTTACAGGCCGGAACTAAAACAAATCTAAAAATAATGTCCTGGCCAATAAGGTGCTGCAAAGTGATCTAGTATAGGCTTTGCGGGACCAAATCTCTTAATTGTTAGTAGTAGTAGTGGTGGTGGTCGTCGTCGTCGTGGTAGTCGTAGTCGTCGTCGTTGTCGTCGTGGTGGTGGTGGTGGTGGTGGTGGTAGTAGCAGCACCAGTAGTAGTAGGAGGAGGAGCAGGAGCAGGAGGAGAGGAGTAGCAGAAGCAGGAGTAGGAGTAGGAGGAGGAGGAGCAACAGCTGGAGCAGGAGCAAGAGCAGCAGTAGGAGCAGTAGTAGCAGGAGCAGGAGCAGCAGCCGCCTTTCAAAAAGAAAATTTATGTTTGCATCTTTCCTATTTTAAAATACTTTGTTACCCGTAGGGCTGTCACTTTTACCCGAAACCCAACCCGAAAAAACCCTACCCGAATCCAAACTAACCCGACTCGAAGAACCCGAACCCGAGAAAAGACTAAACCGAACCCGAATCAAAGTAATTCGGGTTGGTTATTGGGTTTGATTTATAAGATTTGTGTCAACCCGAAAAACCCAAATAAACTTTTTAGTTTTGAAATTAAATATATTTTTATGCATAATAGGCTATGTCTTAGCCACTAAAGTTATCTGAATCTGTAATCGACTGTAGTCATTCTAACTATTATGGATCGATTTCTTATTTAGTTTTTGCTTTCCGTTGATTACTAATAGAAAACCATAATCGAACAACCAAATCACGCCGATTGAATCGATTATGATTCAAGTTAGTTTTACTCTTTTTTTGAATTGTTTTATCAAGTTAGGTTAATTTATTATTTGATTATTTGTGTTATAAGCAAAGAAGAATATGTTGTTTTAATTTTATCTTTGTAGTTTAAAAAAAACATTGGTTTTGTGTGTTTTTTTCTATGATACTCGAGACCCGATTAACTCAACCCGAAAAAACCCGAACCGAATTACCCGAACCTGAAAAACCCGTGAGAGATTTGGGTTGGGTTTCGAGTCAAGATTTAAAACTTTGAAACCCGAAGAACCTGACTCGAAAAACCTGAAACCCAAAAAACACCCCTAATTACCCGGTTGTCGAACTTATAATTTGAACTTTTATTTTCTTATATGTTGTGGACCTCTTGTTTTAGTAAGCTACCCCATTTTGTTTTTTTAATTATATTTGGCTTTAAAAAATTAAATAAGTTAAAACATTAAAATTGAAATTTTATTAAAATAAAATTCAATTCGAATTAACTTAAAAATTGAAGTATGTAAACACTATTTCATCTGATATTTAGGATACAGCCACGTGTTTACGGGCTTTCAGGTTCAACTAGTTTTGTTGTTTAATAGAACAAAGAATCAACAACGTTAAGACTCAAACTCGGAATCTCAGCTCCCGAGGCAAGCGACTTATCCATTAGGTTGCACAACAACTATTTGTCAACATAGTAGTTAGGCCTTGTGTGGTCACACACGTTGAACTCGGCCCAGGCCGACCCTGACTTATATTTCACTATAGTTTGTGTAATACAATGACAAAATTTAGAAATATAGGATTCTATTGGGTAAGGTTGGCATGTTAAATCATAAGATCATATGTTATACATTTTCATTCTTCATTCATCATTTGTATCATCGTTTTATTTATATTATTTAAAATTTAAATACAACTTATATTTAATATTTAATATTTAATATTTAAAAATTTCCCTACTAAATAAAATACAACTAGTATTTCACACCCGCGTTTCACGATGAGGATCGGCCTATTTTAAAATTTTAATAGAAACATTGACACAACAACACGTAACTTTAATAAAAACGAAACGTAACATGACTTTAATAGGAAACATAAATTTAAAATATATTTTATCCATCAAACCAATTGGGGCATTCATATTATATTTTAAGAAATTATGCTTTTAAATAAGTCATTCTAAGGGAAAAAGTAAAAAAGTAACAAATCAATCATGTATATTTCCTCCATTTCAAATTACTTTTAAAATTACCCATTGATGGTCCATATTTACATATTTTTCTTTCAATAGAGATAAGTACAATATGCATAGAAATTTGTAAATTTGATTAATAGTAGTATTTGTAGAAGAGGGAAGTTTTTTATTTTCAATATATATATATATGGTTTGAATCAATGATATTAACATGCTAAACGTGAGAATCAAGTATAGTAAACGTTTAGCACGTTAATTTCATTTGTACGTTAAACTTCCCATATATATATATATACATATATATATATATATATATATATTAATAAAATTAATTATAAACATATAACATTTATTTAAAACAAAATAGAAAAACTATAACGTAATGTCGTATTTATTAGCGATTTTTCTAGTTTAACATTGACGCCACATCGAGTTTTGATCCAGTAAGGTGGTCATAATTTGAAAATATTTCCTCGGCCGCTTCTTCGTTGACTTTTTCCTTTAAACATTTTTTTTCTTTTTGTATCTCGGCCGCTTCATTGCTTAATTTCTCCTTCAACCACATTTTCTCCATTTGTATGTGTTTAAAGTTGTCGAATTGACCCATAAACGCTTCCACTTTCTTATCTTTGGGAATTTTGATGACGATCCTGCATTTGCTTTGTTCCTCTTGATGGCCGTTGTGGTTCCACCGTTTCTTCAACATCAATTCCTCCAAATTATTGTCAATGTTACAATGTGCATCTGAATCATCGATACTAAATTCGTTTGATACAAAGGTTTTTGTCCTTCTTTCCTATTCAAACTCTTTCGCAAGTTTTCATGTGTGGAAATACATGCTTATGCTATGAAATGTATAGATCATTAGTTAACTTGTAAATGTCGACGTCGTTGGAACAATTCTTTCGATTGTTAAGGTCGTTGTTGTAGATAGCGTTAAGCCATGATATTTGATTGTTAAGGTCGTTGTTGTAGATAGCGTTAAGCCATGATATTTTTTTATTCATCTCCCTCTACTTTGATTTTAGGGAATGGTGTTGATGATACTTCGCTAGTTGTAGTATCTCATGAAACTTTGTTGTGATGCAGGCCAAAAACAAGACCCTTATTGCGCATTTCTAAACAATATAAATTAAACAATATTAAAAAAATATGAAGATATAAAAGAAATACAAAAATATTAAAAACAACAATTAGGAAACATGTTAAAAAAATTTTCATTATTTATTATATCATACTATTTTTCGAATATACCGTGTTTATATAAATGACAAAACATGTTTAATTTATTATATATATTAAATCGATAATGTTGTGAAAATTGGTAAAACAAAATTATTTTGAAGAATGAGTATTTTTGTTATTTTTTATGAATTGTGTTAGTTTATATTATTTTTTCTTGCATACTAATGAACACAATGTAATTATATATTTCATTTACAAAGGGTAACCAAATGTGACAATGGAACGGTAATGATCCATTCAATTATCTTGTCCATTCCATCTCCCCGCTCATTTCATTCTCCCGCTCATTCAATTGCCTCTACCACCGTCCGACTTGTAATAGTCTTGTCGGACGTTTCTACAACTTCTTTAACTAGCGGCCAGTTTTCTCGTCATTTTCTTATAGGGGTTGTAGGCGGACCGAACCGAACCGTACGAGACTTTGTCTGTGTTCGTCCGTTAAGCTTTTTCAGACAAATGGACGATTCACGAACAGACGGTAATGGACAATCGAACACGAACATACACTAATAGACAAACAGACACCAATGGATAGTAATGAACGTTAATACACAAACAAACTTAAACATATCAAAATATTTAACTTAAACACTAATGACCATTACACCACATGATATCCAAAAATACTTAACACTTAATGTAAGGCCCCGTTACCGGTGCCCTACATTGGACGTTGGATTTACTCATAAACCCAGTTCTAATTATCAGAGTTAATTAAAACTTTCGCGAAATAATATAAAAGTCAACCATTCATTACAAATATCCATAACTTGTCTTTTAAAAACATAACATAAAACATAGTAATTCAAACATCACGAAAAATCTTCAGATGCCAGCCTCTTCAATCCTGCCATGTGTCCCGCTCAAACCAGCTGTCGCAATATGTTAACCTGCGTGCATACTAAAAGTCAGCTACTCTGAGTGATTTCTAGTTAATCAGACGACATACGATACGTTCACATACTTACTTATGCACCCGAAGGTACATACCTTCATAGTTACTTATATACTTACATACATACGTACTTTCATTCTTCTTTCATACTTAAATACATACTTTCATTCATACATATACGTTTTAAAGAGCATTCCGCCCTATAAGTTTCGCCGATATTATTAGGGCCGGTCCCCTACATTCGCCGATATCATTAGGGTCGGTTCCCAACATTCGCCGATATCATTAGGGTCGGTTCCCTACAAGCGCCTATATTATTAGGGTCGGTTCCCTACATTCGCCGACATTATTAGGGTCGGTTCCCTTTTCTAACTCTACCTTCCATACCTTTCTATACATTCATAATTATAACGTCTATACGTTCATACATCATTTATATATCATATATATATATCATATCTTTAAACTATCCCTTGACGGTACATGCAATATCCGAAGATCGTTCATGCATCGTCAAGCATTCATTCATACATAAATCATATAGGACATACACTTACCACTTAAGGTAAATGTATTAACTAATTACATCAAGTATGCACACAGCCCCGAAAACATAACAAGGAATGGGGCTAGAAACTCACATGAACTCGGTTAAGTTCACCGTTAATGGTTATTTCTTTCTTTAGTTGTGCGCAACTAACTGTATAACAATTACGCATGTTAATTACAATCACTATCCATATCGCATTTCTAGTTTAATTATAACCCTCAACGAACGGGGGTCCGGGGGCAGCGCCCCTGGCAGCGGAGTTCTAGGGATGGCAGCCCCTAGCGGGGTCCAAGGGGCAGAGCCCGTGGCTGGGGTTAAGCTGCCAGGTCAGTTTGGAAAAATTTTATTTTCATTAACTATCTTAACACATTTTTTATTAGAATTATAATTTATTGTTTTATTTGCTAACTCAAAAGGTTCGAGGGCTTCTTTGTAATTAATTCATTTTATTATAAGTCCAGAGACCTTTTTGTCATTCTTTCAAAATTTAGTTCGTCATCCAGTTCTATAACGAATTAACTCCTTCGTAATCTCATAACGAATGGACATTTATAACGAACTGGCTCTTTGTAACGACTTGAACCTTTATACGAACTGGCCATTATAATGAACTGGCCTGTATAACGAATAACCCCTCTGCAACGAATGAACCTTCTAACGAATGAGGGTTCATTCGTTACATCTCCGTTAATGAATTACTTAACGAACTGCTTCTACTTCGCTATCTCTTCTTAACGAATGGGCATAACAAATTGGGGTTAATTCGTTAGATTTCCTTAACGAATTTGGCATAATGAATTGTGATTAATTCGTTATATTCCCAAAACGAATTAGGGTTAGGTCAGAGAATGTCAGAAACATTCTCTGACAACCTTAAATGCTCGCGCCGCGTTTCCGGCGCCGTCGTCACCGGAAAACCTCGATCTTGCCGGAAAAGCGAGATCTCACTCGTTTTCCACCGGTTTTCACCGTTTTTCGTCCCGTTAGATCTAGATCTGAGCTAGGGTGACCCCCAAGCTTATCTTTTGATCGGTTTATACCCGATTCTACCCGGCTCTTGTGACTCTAATGGTTTAAGGGTGCCGGCTCGTCGTTTCGCGACTAGATCTTGCGGGTTTGGATCCATACAATATCATACTATCATTACCTCGGGTCGGGATCGGTTCTTCTTCTTGGTTTCGGTTAGAGAAAGAGAGAAATATGAGAGAGAGCTTAAGTGTGTGTTTTTGATGGTGTATGGAATTAGTGGAAATGAATGAATTAATGCATAAGTGTGGTTTATACACTATGGGTCATGGGCTTAAGCCCATGGTCTTTTCTTACTTCCTTTTTTAATCCAATTCCATAACCCATATCTATTTTACCCAACACTAGCCCGACTCATAATAACTCATATTTTATTTTATTAACCGAAACAAGAAAACGGGATGTTACACTTAATATAGTAACCAAACACATAATCATATCAATATAATGTTTTAGTTTTCAAAATTCACGAGAAACAAACTTAAATTTCTTCATTCTTCAAGGAATTTCAACATACACAACATTATTAAATAGAGTTATTGGACGGAAGTTATCGGACATTCACGAACACTGTTGAACGAACGCGGCCTTTGTCCGTGTTCGCCCGTTAAACTTACAGAACAAATTTTTTTTATCCGTGTCCGGTTCGTTTATTAAATGAACGAACATAAACGAACTTCTTACCAAATGGACAACCATAGTCTGCCAGGCGTTCGTTTGTTTACAGCCCTAGGGGTTTCTAATACTATCAATTGTGGTTCATCTTCAGGTGTGGGTTACAATATTTGGAATTGTTGTCATTGTTGAAATATAGTTGATAACTTCAGAATTTGACAAACGCTTTCATGTTTTGGTTGAAACCGATAAACGCTAACGAGTTTTTGTAGGGCATAATTTTTTTAATAGAGTAAAATTTGTATGTGTTAAAAAGTTAAATAATTATGTATTTGTATGGAATAATTCTTTTATGGCTAAAGCCTAAAATCCCATATGTAAAAAAAGTAAACGGTCAAAATTTGGTTCAATGATCAAATTTTAAAGAGTGGTTCATATGAGAGTGGCGGCACAACCCACATCATGCTGCGTGGAAAGGGGTAGCAGCTCGTTGGCATGCCATATATGAGTTTATCCGTTTGGTCTAAACTTCTTTAACTTAAACACATACTCACTAATTTATTCATGTCAAATACATCAACCTAACTAGTTAACTTTTCAGATGAGCTAAACACTTTTTTAGATAAACTTGTTTAAATAAACTAGTTGAATGGTACGTTTTTTCTTTAAACTAAACAGGTTAACACAAACACAACATGTGTATTATAAACTATGCAGTCAATCTCGGTGGTATCCCGGTGGTATATCGGTTATCGGTCCTCATGTGAAATATCGGTACCGATAATATCGGCGATACTGACTGATATTTGGCTGATATTAACCGATATTTCACTGATATATCATCGATATTCCCGAAATCAATGTTTTAAGTCTTAATTTTCAACATTTAGTGTTTAATATTGGTGGTTTGAGTCTTAATCGGTTTTTTACTTGCTACAATTGTTAGTGTTTTTCAACTTGCAAAAGGATAATTTGTTAATAGTAGGAGAGTATACTGAATTGCTAGTGTTAAAGTGCTATATATATAAATTTTGCATGATATTAAAGTTACCGATATTCCACCGATATCTCACCGCGATAACCGATATCTCAAATATCGGTCCTTGACCGATATCTGATATTTTTCCACATTAACAGCTTATATTATAAATGAGTTACTAGTTAAGATTTATTTATTGATATAATGCTAAATGTTTATGTTTCTCTTTTATATTTTAATTAATATATTAATAGTTTTTATTCGTTTTTAGTCGAGATTTGTAGACTACTAACATTTTTATGTGTCGTAGGTTTCGGAAGTTGATCGTGATTAAAAAAAGCGAAAAAAAGAGCTAAAACGAGCCAAAACGGAGATCCGGAACGCGTCAGGAAGGAACCAGAGCAGAGAACCGGTCAGACCGGGCCGGTCTGACCGGCCCCCTTGGTGGAGCACGCCGCGCTGCACGGAGGGGTGCCCATATCCCGTCGCGCGGCGCCTAGGCAAAGCTGATGGATTTTTTTAGTTCGTTTTTGTTACTTGTTGGGCCTTGTTTTGGGTATTTAAACACCTTTAACTTAAACCTGACATAACCTGGAAACCCTTGGCCGAAATTAAGAGTTCTTGGAGCATACTTTCGAGTTGGTTGGTGATTTTGAAGGCGAGAAAACATTCGGTGAAGAGCTACAAGTTCACGTTCGAGTTTACAGGTTTTATCATTTTCGATTCCCCGTTCTTTATTATTTCACCATGTTTTCATTATTATTCGTTTTGTTTGATTTAGACTTTAAGATGCTAGGCTAAATTCCATAAACTACCTAGGTCGTGATGAACCTTAGTTCGGTTTGATTATATTTGGATTTCGTTTCGTTATGGATTTTATGTTCTAAGTAAACGGTTGAGTTTGATTTAATTGATGCGTTTGATTGCTTGGTATTGTTTACTTGAATTTATTGTTTCACATTGCCCTTGTTGATTGTTTAATAGGATAGGTTTTGTTAGGTCATTTACTGTGTGTTCTTAACTAGTTTGTGATTGAATTCGAATAAGATCATAGAAACAATGAAATCAATTAAACTAGTCTAAAAAGTTATAAGGTAATAGGTTATTAATAGATCTTTGTTTGCCGGGATTGATAGATTTAGTTCTTCGTAAGGAGTCCGTCGGGATTGATTGTCAGCTTAGTCTATTAAGTTAATTAAGTCTGCTTGGCTATCTTTGAATTCCGCGCTGTAAGGTAGACTTTCGTCATAAAAGATACTTAGACATAAGCGATTAAATAACCGTAAGGAAGTTTAATATAAAACTGGTGAGTCTTAAAACTTGTTAGAAATCCATAGGCGTCTTCTTGAAGTTCAAGGGTCCTGTTCGGGTTTTCTGTCAAGGGTCTATTTTATGATCCCAGTTCCATAACGTGAGTTTTCCATTTAATTAATAACCGTAACTTTGGGGATTCTAGCCTAAGTAGTTATCTTCATCATCTGAATTAATCAAAGCTTTTTAAATTGTTTATTAGTTTAAAAGTAATTAGGGTTAAGGTTTAAGTTTAATTAATTAATTAGGTTTAAGGTAATTATTATGTCTTATTATTATTATATTAATTACGGTTAGGTTTTAATATTTTATTGTTAGTTTTATTATTAGTTAATTAATGTAATCATTAGTTAATTATTATTAAGTTTTAATTAATTAGTATTAAAATCCCCTTCAAATATTATTAATAAATAGTCTTGTCTTGTAGTTGAGTCTTATTTGCTAGCTTCGTAATTTAAAGAGTCTCGTGGGTTCGATATCCGGACTTACTTAGCTGTACTAGAGTTGACCGGTTCACTTGCCGGTTAGTAGTTTAAGTTAAGTTTAAGGGTCTAGAGTATTACTTAGTGTCTAGATTAGTATAATTTTAGCTAATAATTATTTGACTACTTCAAGCACATTAAGTTTTTGGCGCCGTTGTCGGGGACTCTTGGCCCTTGTAAAGTTGTGTTTCTTAGTTTGTAGATTTTTCTTTATTTTAGTTTTTATTTTCTTAGTTTCGTTGAGTCATCGAGTCACTTACGTAGTTTTTTGTAGTTCATCTTTGTTTTTGTGTTTTTAAGTTTTGCTAGTTTGAAGAAAGTTTGAACTAGAGAGACGATCCCCAAGGAAGAATTTAATGAAAAAGACAAGTGTGAGGATGGAGCAGCTGAGTCGTATACTTTATATTATTATTTGCTGCTAATTATTCTGATTATTTTATATTTTTGTCGGTTGGTGAAGTACTTTAAATGAATAATATCTATCAGCTTGATAAGATATGTTATTAGATATTGTTGAATTTTTTCCGCTTACGTTCGTGTATGAGAGAATGAGGTACTTTATGCTGAGCACGTTCGTAGTTGGAGGGCATTCATGGAAGAAGACTTTGATATCATATTTCATACGCCCATTACCAGCTAAGTATTTTCCTTTATCTAGCTTATTAACTTTTTATTTTGTTTTTGTTTTTTTAGGTTTTTAATGTTTTGTAGTCCGACTTTATTTTTAATTTTATTTTTTATTTTAAGTCGTCCTTATCCTTGCATTGAGGACAATGCAAAATTTACGTGTGGGGATATGATATTTGAGTCATAGTTTAAATTTATTGTTTAAAAAAAATTAAAAAAATTGAAAAAATGCTTTAAAAATGTCCATTGAATATAGTTTTTTTGCGTGAAAGTGGAAGATGATGATATTTATCGGAAATTGGTTTTTCAAACTACTAATAATATGAGATAAATAAAATAAAACGCACTTAACTTGGGATGTGTTGGTAGGCTCAGCCTTGAAAATGAAAGGGCAAATTTGATAAAATGGTTAAAACGGAAATCTTTTGTGGGCAAAGCGTTTTGTCTGTGGAAAATAAGTAATGAAAGGTCGGGCCATACTCAAGCCTCAAATTTTGGTATGAAAACAGTGGAAATGTCATAAATTTTAAAAAATCTGAATACGTTATCATATGATGCTTTGGTAGTTTTAACGTTAGAGTATGCCGTGTAGCCTGTGATATAAACTTAAAACTGCTAGTTTAGTGTTTTACACCTCATTGGCGTATGGTTTTATAACCTTAAATCTTGTATTGATGGGATGCTTCGGGTCCGGAGACCATGGGTCTGTATGCAATCTATTCATCTGGGTATTCACAATTCCTAAGTGGGGTTGTGAATATTTAAATAAAGCCAAAAATAGCAAACCCTTATAAGTCTATAAACATGATCACAAGAGTACAAAAGTACAAATTCACTACAGACTTGATCATCCACGCTGTTAGCCATGTGGGGTCCCCTTGCTCGCGTCTCATTACCAATAAGAAACGGACCACAAGGGACACGCTACATGTAAGCCCTATAGATGAAATTTTGCATGCTCACCTATGGTGATGGTTCGGGGTATTGGTTGATAACGGGGGTATGTGTTGTTGTGGGGAACACTAGCTATTAATTAATTGAACCGTAATCGTATCTAATGGCTTCGTGGTAGACTTTGATGCTTAAGCTTAGGTGGATAAACAATACCCTTGATCGTCTTAACTATTCATGAAAAATAGAGCAACAAAAGTTTTAATTCTGCTAATTTTGAGGTTTAAGTCAAGTTGGGGTGGTCTGGTCCGGTAAAAGCTAAAAATAAGTGGGTCTTAATTGTGTAAACCACTGAGTACTATTATTGTCGGATCTTATTTGTCCCGGTAAAGATTAAGGCATGGGTTTAAGTGGACAACAATATCGGTGATCGCGGTTTTTGCGTTTTTCTGAGCTTTAAAAATTAACCTATATGTTTTTAAGACTGTATTTTCCGATTCTGATCCAACTGCATCAAATTTTTTTCAGGGACGAAAAAAGAATAAGTGTGGGGATATTTGATACAATGTTAAATGTTTATGTTTCCCTTGTATATTTTAATTAATATATTAATAATTTTTATTCGTCTTTAGTCGAGATTTGTATACTACTAACATTTTTATGTGTCGTAGGTTTCGGGAGTTGATCGTGATTAAAAAGGACGAAAAAACGAGCCAAAACGGAGATCCGGAACGCGTCAGGAAGGAACCAGAGCAGAGAACCGGTCAGACCGGGCCGGTCTGATCGGCCCCCTTGGCGGAGCACGTCGCGCCGCGTGAAGGGGTGCCTATATCCCGTCGCGCGGCGCCTAGGCAAAGCTGATGGATTTTTTTAGTTCGTTTTTGTTACTTGTTGGGCCTTGTTATGGGTATTTAAACACCTTTAACTTAAACCTGACATAACCTGAAAACCCTTGGCCGAAATTAAGAGTTCTTGGAGCATACTTTCGAGTTGGTTGGTGATTTTGAAGGCGAGAGAACATTCGGTGAAGAGCTACAAGTTCACGTTCGAGTTTACGGGTTTTATCATCTTCGATTCCCCGTTCTTTATTATTTCACCATGTTTTGATTATTATTCGTTTTGTTTGATTTAAACTTTAAGATGCTAGGCTAAATTTCATAAACTACCTAGGTCGTAATGAACCTTAATTCGGTTTGATTTTATTTGGATTTCGTTTCGTTATGGATTTTATGTTCTAAGTAAACGGTTGAGTTTGATTTAATTGATGCGTTTGATTGCTTGGTTTTGTTTACTTGAATTTATTGTTTCACATTGCCCTTGTTGATTGTTTCATAGGATAGGGTTTTGTTAGGTCATTTACTGTGTGTTCTTGACTAGTTTGTGATTGAATTCGAATAAGATCATAGAAACAATAAAAATCAATTAAACAGATAAAAGTGAGCTGCTAGTCTAAAAAGCTGTAAGGTGATAGACTATTAATAGATCTTTGCTTGTCGGGATTGCTAGATTTAGTTCTTCGTAAGGAGTCCGTCTAGGTTTGATTGTCAGCTTAGTCTATTAAGTTAATTAAGTCTGCTTGGTTATCTTTGAATTCCGCGCTCTAAGGTAGGTTTTCGTCATAAAATTTACTTAGACATAATCGATTAAATAACCGTAAGGAAGTTTAATATAAAACTGGTGAGTCTTAAAACTTGTTAGAAATCCATAGGCGTCTTCTTGAAGTTCAAGGGTCCTGTTCAGGTTTTCTGTCAAGGGTCTATTTTATGATCCCAGTTCCATAACGTGAGTTTTCCATTTAATTAATAACCGTAACTTTGGGGATTCTAGCCTAAGTAATTATCTTCATCATCTGAATTAATCAAAGCTTTTTAAATTGTTTATTAGTTTAAAAGTAATTAGGGTTAAGGTTTAAGTTTAATTAATTAATTAGGTTTAAGGTAATTATTATGTCTTATTATTATTATATTAATTACGGTTAGGTTTTAATATTTTATTGTTAGTTTTATTATTAGTTAATTAATGTAATCATTAGTTAATTATTATTAAGTTTTAATTAATTAGTACTAAAATCCCCTTCAAATATTATTAATAAATAGTCTTGTCTTGTAGTTGAGTCTTATTTGCTAGTTTCGTAATTAAAAGAGTCTCGTGGATTCGATATCCGGACTTACTTAGCTGTACTAGAGTCGACCGGTTCACTTGCCGGTTAGTAGTTTAAGTAAAGTTTAAGGGTCTAGAGTATTACTTAGTGTCTAGATTAGTATAATTTTAGTTAATAATTATTTGACTACTTCAAGCACATTAAGTTTTTGGCGCCGTTGTCGGGGACTCTTGGCCCTTGTAAAGTTGTGTTTCTAAGTTTGTAGATTTTTCTTTATTTTTGTTTTTATTTTCTTAGTTTCGTTGAGTCATCGAGTCACTAACGTAGTTTTTTGTAGTTCGTCTTTGTTTTTGTGTTTTTAAGTTTTGTTAGTTTGAAGAAAGTTTGAACTAGAGAGACGATCCCAAGGAAGAAACAAACAAAAAAAAAACAAATGATGAGCTGAATTATTTTTGCATATATAAATACCATAATATACACTCACCTCTCAGTCATCTTCGACACACTCCCACCACACCAATGGGTTGTATAACATTCAGAAGCCTCACATTTACAATTCTGATCACCATTTTAGTGTGGTCATATGCCATTGATCATCACACTTGCAATGCAAGAAGAGGGTGGCATAGTAGTAGAACCACCTCATCTTCACTCTCCAAGAAGAAATCCGGCAGCCACCACCACCACCACACCGGCGGCAAGTCAAAGTCCAAATCTTCTTCTCATAAACCACCACCACCGTCTCCGGTCACTCCACCCAAAGTCAAGGCTCAGCCAGCCCCACCGGTAGGCAAGGCTCCGGCACCTCCCCCGGATAAAGGTTACCGCGGTGCACCCGCAACGTATAATGTGTTGGATTTTGGTGCCAAAGGAGATGGTACTACTGATGATACAAAGGTAAGGTGCTTTCTATAAGATCATTAGTTTTAAATTATGATCAAATGCGTTTGGATCAAATACTTATTACTTTTATCGTGAAAAGTTTACTAATAAGTAGAGTAGTTATGTTAATACTAGTGCAATTATTATTGCTCTATAACTTTTGAAATAAAGTAATTATTATTACAAAATTTTATTTTGTATAACATAATTAAAATAGTTCAAAACTGTAATTACTATAATTATTTATATATTTAGTAGGTTAATTTTATTTGTATCGAATCTACCCTATGATCGAATATATACAATGTCTTTACAAACTTGTCAATATATTACATTGTTTTGATTATATTATATCATATTATCAATAAGTAATTTATGAAATAGAATATTGTGTATGCATTTTTGTTAAAAAAAGAGATTATAATATAAGATCAATTTTACATTTAATGGTATAACATTTTGCAAACTAATATGGATTTTAGCAAACATGGTTTTATATGATTTTAATATATATATATACAAAAAGTGAAAATGAAAAAGTTTAGTTGGTGGATGTCCACCGTAATCATAAATCGTAAATAAAAACAAAAAGAAGGTAAATGATTGTTTTATTTTAATTACAATATATGATTAATTCCAAACCTATATCAGTAAGTTGTGTAGCATAGGTAAAAGGTTTGATCCGGCTTCTATCGATATCCTGCTCAATTTTTTTAAGGTCATTTGTCAGGTGTAATTTATTTAAATCCTATTGGTCAACAAGATATCGATACCAAGAATTTCCTGCGAACAGTTTTCTTTCTTTCTTTTTTTTTTCTAAACAAAAACATATGTAAATTTGAACGTACATATTTGATATAATTAAAAATAACGTCCAAACTAAAAAAAATGTGCTAATTATGCGAATCAAGTAGTGTAATTATATGTACAAGTAGAGTAGTTTGTAATTATACTACATTATAATACTCTATGTTGTATATATAATTACACTACTTGATTTGCATAGTTAGCACGCTAATTTAATTTGTATTTAATCAAAACTCGGTTAATATAATTCCCATGTGTGTTATAAACTGAAAGCCATATGGTATACCCTTTTGGGGGAAACAAAAAAGTTCTCAAAGTGGAGGTTAGTTCCCTGAAAGTGTGATTTGTTTTTTATTTTTGATTTTTAAATTAATACTAACTGAAATTTATGATTAGGGGGTTTTATATTTATAAAAGCAACAAAGAATTATATTAAATTAAACAACCGAATGCTAACCATAATTATGATATGTAACTTTTCTTTGTGTCCTCATACAGATATTTAGGTATTTAATAATAGTCAGACACTTTGTTTATTCGTTAATTTCAAAACATATAAACATTTTTGGTAAATTCCAACTGAAATCTATTTGACATATTAGCAGGCATATATTACATAGACAATAACTAAGTTTTACCATTTTTTAAAACATTTTTACGCATCTAATTAGGATTATTATTACTGGGAAAGTAATTAAATACACTTGTAAATTTTGTTATTGAACTAGGCGTTTGAAGGTGCTTGGACTGCTGCATGTAAAGTGGCAGGGTCAAAAATTATTGTGCCATCATCATACAACTTTCTTTTGGGGCCCATTACATTCTCCGGCCCATATTGCCAACAAAACATTATTTTTCAGGTGATTTATGAACTCATGATTATACACACTTTCACTTTCTATCCTTGTAGTTTCATAAAAGTCACAAACGCACCAAACTTATTACTTTGAATTTGGGCAGGTTGATGGTACCATAACAGCTCCATCAAGCTTTAAATCTTATGGGTCGGGGCTGTTTCAATGGATCTTGTTTACAAAACTAGTAGGTTTGACTATTCAAGGAGGCGGAACCATCGATGGAAGTGGCGCGATATGGTGGAAAGAGTCGGGTTTAAATGATCCACTAGACGATGAGCTAAAACTAATAGTACCCCTCAATGGCACAAAAGAAGAAACCGCAAATTCATCGGTAGTTAAATCTTCTACCACATATTATAGCTGATAAAATGGATGGGTCGAACGGGTTGGGGCCCACAAACACTTTTTTGTTAATAATATACATTTAACAACTCTTAAACACGCTCAACTAGTTTTCTTTTCAGATATAGTTTTAGCCATTTTGGGCTCAAATCGAATTAAAAACTGAAAATTCGTTCTTTTGGGTTTTACTATATACTATATGGGCTTCAAAATTTTGGCCCGAAAATATAACTAATGCATTTGTGCTAGAAACTTTAGCGATTTAGCCCAAATACTCCGTTTATTAATTTGTTACAGATTACTTAAAAACGAATTTTTCGGTTTGGTTCAGTTGGGTTTTTTGTTGACGTGAATCCGAAACCAAACCGGAAATCTGGTTTTCCTAAAAAACACAAAACCAAATCGCCGGTTTTTTATTGCGTTTGGTTATTTCAGTCAGGTAATGTAGGTTATTCTGATAATACATTTCGGTTTTGTGTGCACACCTAAACTATTTCATCAAAAAACATAACCCTGACCGATTCGTTTATATGGCAGATAACCAACTCGCTTGGTGGCAAAATGCTGAGCATTAAACCGACAGTACCCTTAAATTTTACCTACCAATAACAAGAACTGTTATATAGTGTTATAGATTTTTGAGATGTGTTATGGTGTTTATACAGGCAATTCGGTTTTATGGAAGCTTTGATGTAACTGTGACCGGTATAACTATCCAAAACAGCCCTCAATGCCACCTGAAATTCGATAACTGTGTTGGAGTCTCGGTATACAACTTCCATGTCTCGTCCCCTGCTGACAGCCCGAACACAGACGGGATTCATTTGCAAAACTCTAAGGATGTTTTGATCCACACTACCGATCTCTCGTGTGGTAATTACCTCAATACTCTTGAAAAGTCAAATATGGTTTTAAGTTTTGACCTGTGAGATTAAAACATAACCTGAATCGACTCGTTTATTGCAGGGGATGATTGTATATCTATACAAACCGGGTGCTCAAATGTATACATACACAATGTGAACTGTGGGCCTGGTCACGGTATCAGTATCGGAAGTTTAGGGAAAGATAACACGAAAGCGTGTGTATCGAACATCACTGTTCGAGACGTCATGATGCATAACACCATGAATGGTGTAAGAATCAAAACATGGCAGGTAAAGCAACACTTTCTATACCCTTTGACTTTGAATTTGACTTAACATTGACTCTAGAGGTCAAACTGTAGGGTGGGTCAGGATCCGTACAAGGAATAATGTTCTCAAACATTCAAGTTTCTGAAGTTCAATTACCGATAGTAATCGACCAATTCTACTGCGATAAAAGCACGTGTAAGAACCAATCATCAGCAGTTGCGTTATCGGGAATCAACTACGAAAGAATAAGAGGAACGTATACGGTTAAACCTGTGCATTTTGCGTGCAGTGACAGTATGCCATGCACGAATGTGCATCTAAATGGTATAAACTTAAAACCGATTCAAGAGCGGTATCATCTTTATGACCCGTTTTGCTGGAAGACGTTTGGCGAGCTGCTATCACCTGCAGTGCCGCCAGTCGAGTGTCTGCAGATCGGGAAGCCCTCAAGTAGTCATGTTCAGGCTGATCATGATACGTGTTAGTAAACGGAATGTGTGAATGAGATAAAATGCGTGTGGTCAGTTTGACTATCTGCCCCCCTTGAAAGTTTGACTTTTGGAAAGTCAACAAATGCATATTCTTTGTAGTAATAGATTATACAGTTAATATTAGCCATGAGTCTTAGTCTATTGAGACAGATTTGGTGTCATATAGAGTTTGAGTGTTTGTTTTTATTGGGTCAGATAAATAAATCAGGATTTCTTCAGTGTATATATTTAATATTTTAATCATAAAAAGGTTTGTCTTGCTGAAAATACAAATTAATATGAAACATCAAAGACTGTTTTCATGTTACTAAATCAGGTGGGTATTTATGTTATATTCAGTGACGGATCCAGTAACTTTTAATGTTAGATGGTGTATGTTAAATTACACTAAAAATCATTTTTTTTTTGTTTATTATTATCACGATTTTATGTCTTGAGATCGATAAGTCGTGGTAAAAATGTCATACTTCGACGACAAAGTAATCAATCATCCACACCTTACATTGTGTACAACACATACAACCTTAACCTACACAAGCCCAAGACCTCAAAGATTACTTTTCCCTGAAATTTTTTCAAGCTCAAAATCTAAGAGGTCCGAAACGGTTGCAAGGAACTCGGCTTCGGTTGTCCCGGGGGAGCTAATAGTGCAAGCTTTATCGACAATTTTCTCAATCATGGACTCCTTGTTGAGTGTCTCCCGACATAGAACCCGCCCTATAGCATAAGGACACAGCCCTCTAGCTGCACCTTTCTTTAAAAGCATAGTGGACACCCGTAGAGTGCGTGCACACTCGCGCTAGGTCCCATCCATTTGAGCTCAGGAGAGCCAAGTCTTGCTCAGAATCCAATGATTTGATGTAGTCCACGGTTTCACGCGAGTATGGCTCGCGGGCTTGTGGCCAGTAGAGCCAATCAAATGTGCAGTCCTCAAACTGCAAAACACCACAAAAGCAGGTGTTACCTATGTAATGTTCGTTAACGTTGCTTTATTTAAATTCGTTTATGTTTGCTTGTTCGGGTTTGTTTAGATAGTTATTTAATCTTTTTTTTAGTTCATTACTAGTCTAGTTTTATGAAATAAAAGTATCACCCCTTACAATTTTGTCTAAATTTATTAATTTTTTATGCCATAATTTTAACATTTACTTTTAATTGGTTTCCGCTCAGTTATATTCGTTCATTTATGTTCAGTTATGTTTGTTTGTTACATTCATGAGGCATTCGTCAATACTGCTAACAAACATATGTAAACGAACACAAAAAAGAAAACCCTTTCGTTTAATTATTTGTCTTCTATTATTTGATTTGTTTGGTTAAAGTTAAATGAATGAACATGAAGATGCCCCATTTGTTATACATGCTTAGTTGGTTGTTTTGATGATGAAACATGTTTCTTACGTTTTCGGGCAAGCAGTAACCATGGTCGATAGGGATTAGCACCATGCGATCGCCTTCACGGTTCATCAAAATGTTCCCCGCATGTCTGTCAGCATTCGCAGTCCTAATATCAAGCACGGTGATCTTATGAACCTCTTCTACTGGGAAATCGCGTGGGCCCATATCCTCGCAACTTCCACAGTTTTTCATAAACATTTGTAACGATCCGAGCTTGACATTCTCCGGTCCACCATTATACACTTTCGGATGATTAAACTCCCCGTTTAAGCACTTTGCCATGATCGTAGGAGGTACACCTGCAAAACCCGTCTCCATGTCCCCAGAAACCCTCGGCCCACTCTTTGGGTGGTCTAGTATGTATGCTGCAACTTCCCGCAATGCCCTTGAGGGTTGTTAACCACCATCGGTTCTTCATCTATTGGCTTGAAGACAGCAACATATCTGTTAAATAGAATATATCAGTTAAGGTTTATTGTTGTTATACATTTACCATAAATTAACACATATGAATAAATCAGGATTTTTGTAATTATCATAATTATTCTCATTGTAGCCCTCTACATACAGGAGATTAATAATACATAATACCTTACAGGGTTTTTATTATTTTACAGTACCTGTTTCCTGATGGATGCTGCGTAAAATATGTTCCTCCGGTGCCATCTACCGATCGTATCGGTTTCCTCCCTTTTCGCAGCCCGTCAATCACGGAATCCAACATGCTCCATATACCCGAAGACAGTTTCGAATTCCGGTTAACAATAATAGGCTGCAACGGTGAATCAATATCCGGAGGCTTCTTCAAGTTCGTCTCCTCATCGTTTTCAAGGTTTGTTTCGTCCGAATGAAACACAACATCGGTTGATTTTTGAACATTATGAACAACCAGATGAATCACTGCATCATGATTATTACATATATCATCAATCAACCTATGATCATCAAGCCTCTCACCATTACACAAAATCTTATGTTCTTCAACATCCATGAATCCCATCCCTTTAGCCTTTTCCAACACCATTTGTTTCAAATACTTAACATTCCTAAACCTATCAACCTCAAACTCGAACCCTTTCCCGACGGTCATCTCGACGGTTATCACCAAAAGATCAGAAACCCTTAGAATCAGATGAACAACGTCGCCGCTACAAACACCGTAATCTCTAACCAACGAATTGTTCCTCGATAACTCTCTCCCGCCAAAAACCAGCTTCTGCTTCTTAACTACAAACCCGTTGCACGCCTGAATCCTATGTTTAACCCCACCAATCGAATCCGAGTCCATTATTCTCATGGGGATCACGGAACCTGCAACGGTCAGGTAGATCACGATGGACTCGCTGCTCCTGAAGCAACCCGAGCCTGACCTTTTGAGGATCGGAGTCAGCGCAACGTCAACTACCGACATTGTATGAATTCCCGCCACTTTTTTTATTTTTGAATATTTCTTTTTACTTAAATTTGTTATCTAATCATTATATATTTTATTTACACAATGAATGTATATAATATGAATGAAGAAGAATTGTAAATTTCTATATTCAGAAGCACAAAAGAGCAAGACCCTAACACTCTTTCGATGGAAAGGAAGGCTCGAAATATGAAGAATATAGATTGAATGGCGAGGGAAAGAAGAGGATTGGGACGCCGCGGGGAATGATAATGGATCGGGGTGTTTCTGAAGGAGGAAACTTGTTTATTTTTTTAATTTTTCAAATGTATGGATTCTTACCGGATTTAGAAAGAATCAAAAGGCAAATTTGAAAAATTCTTCAACTTATATTGATGATGCAAGTTTTGTAAAAATAGAATTGTCACTGATGGGATTGTAGCCGTTGAATTTGGGTTTTGTTTGATCCTCAAATGTTAATGAAAAGAAATATATACTTGTTTCCAATAAGACCGCATTTTGTGGGCGCCAAAGACACATCATCGCCTTTAGGCGTCAGATATTAAAACAAGCATGTTAAAGGTAGTCGCTAACAGTGACAGAACTTGAATATTTAAATTGAGGGCCGGAAATATTACACATGAAAATCTGTTACTCAAACAATGATCAAATATTCATTATGTGGCAGAAAACAAAACTCAAAGGCCTTTATTTAGCAGTTATGACGGTATTATGGTATCCCAAACCAAGGGGTATAACCACCTTGTTAGTTTGTCTATGGCTTAAATTACCATTTCCCCTTGATATTTTATTTGTGAGACAAATGTTGGTAAGGGAGGAAACAAAGGAAGGAGTAAAAGGTTCTGTTATGGGTGAGCATGGTATGGTTGAGTTACTACTTACTAGCCACAACCAAATAAATCATTCGTTTTTCGATTAATCGGTTAATTTTTTGATTTTTGGTTGATCGGTTAATTTCCAATTTTAGGTTTGGTTTGTTGGGTTTTAAAGGTGGTTCGGAACGAAAACGGGCAAATATTTTTAAACCCGTTTTAGTTGATAATTTCGTTTAATAGATATTAATCAATATTAACATGTATATGTAAACGAACTATATAAAACGCAGCGGACGATTAAACGAACCAAAACCGAAACCCAAAAACCCGGATTTTAGTTGATAATTTCGTTTAATAGATATTAATCAATATTAACATGTATATGTAAACGAACTATATAAAACGCAGCGGACGATTAAACGAACCAAAACCGAAACCCAAAAACCCGGATCCGATTACAACTATGTACGAGCACGAATAATAAATAATAAACAACCATAGATCTAGATTATCGATATACCTCGGTTATCGAAACCGGGAAGACACCGAGGGTTTAACGAATGAGCTAGATGTGGACACAAAAGAACCTGACAGCAGCTCCGGCGGCAGATGGCGGCGGAGTGTGGCGGCGGCTCGTCGGAACAGCAGCAGCGCTTGGTTGCAGCAGTATATAGCAGCGCCGGAAGCCCAAAGCAAGCGGCAGTGGTGATCTGCTATGACCAGAGACAGCGGCCGGAAATGGAGCTCACCGGAAACACGGGTTCGCTGGAACGGAGCTGTAGACAGACGGACAGAAACAGGGAGCAGCACCAGTGGTTATATGGTGGTAGTATACAACTAAGTAGCCGGAGAAGATGATATGGACGGAATCCGGTGACCGGAATTGGTCGTCGGAAAAGCGACTGCCGGAAAACGGCGCCGGAAATGTGGTGGCTATTAGGGTTTGTTGTTTGTTGATAGGTTAGCTTTAATAATAATATCTTATACTATATATAGTAATATTATTAGGGTTTAATCATATTAAACCAATTGGGCTTGAGCCGAATTAACCAAACAAAGCCTTTAACCATTATCCGGTCCATCTAATCTTTTGTGTCAGGCCCAATTAACATTTAAGTGGGTTTATTATTCGTTAACCCCCGGTGTAACTCATACCGGGTCTTATTCGGGTCGGTCCGCGTTGACTTGACTCGAACCGACCATTAAATCCAACAGTCTCCCACTTGGACGGATTTGGGTCAAGTATCACAACGCTAACAGCTAGAGGCGTTCTAACTACACATAACTGTCCCCAACCAAATATGACATTTTTAAATCCATAACCAAAGTATCTTGGAATACCTTATTGCAAGATAATGAATTTATAGTAATCGTTGTCATCTATCCTTTCTGTATAAGACATCAATTGAACAATGAGACATGGATCAAATCAATCTCATATAGTGTTCAATCATTGTAGTTCTCGATATAGAGTCAAAGTGATCCATTCAAACACACAGTAAGTTTAGGTGAGGCCTCACATTTTACCAGTTTGAATCAACGAGGGCGCCAATATGTCTAACTGTTACATTTTCATGTAAGAGTACATAATCCCATCTTGACTACATACAACTCCCACTGAACTCCAGAACATTCCCAATCAATGCCTTTATGGCTGGTAGTTACGCAACAGCGGTTAACATGATCAAAGAATATTCCTCGGTAAACGAAAGTTTTAATATGTATCTCAGGTCTTAGGATAATAAAGGAGCATACTATTATCAAAACATCTTATGATCAAGATCCACGAAGATGATTTGATGCGAGTTACATCCAACGTCATTCATAATGAGGTCTGTGAGTTTGGAAGTCAGCTGCTTGAGTCCAAAGTCAGAATAGTCTTAATTCAGAATCGTTTCCACGAGTCTGACCAACTACGGATAATTTAGAATACAATATTCACGGATTAAACGTATTAAAATGAACACAGTTGTATTATTCAACGTTTGCATTTAACCATTAAATCAAAAGTGAACAGAGAAGTACAACTGATTAAATGTTCATACATCCAAATACTAAATCAAAATAAATCACTAGCAAGTCTAAGCCCGATAGCATCTCTATGCTGATCATGCTTGTCCTGAGTCATCGGCTTAGTGAACGGGTCAGCTAGATTTTGATCTGTGTCTACTTTGCTTATCACGATGTCACCTCGTTCCAATATTTCCCGAATAAGATGGAACTTCCTTAGAATATGCTTGGTTCTGTGATGTGACCTTGGCTCTTTGGCTTGAGCAATAGCACCTGTGTTATCACAGAATATCTCGATTGGTTTGTGAATACTCGGAACCACATCGAGATCGGTGATGAACTTCTTCATCCAAGCAGCCTCTTTAGCAGCATCTGATGCAACTATATATTCGAATTCGGTGGTAGAATCCGCCACTACACTCTGCTTGGAGCTCTTCCAATAAATAGCTCCTCCATTGAGAGTGAAAACGAAACCTGACTGTGAGCGAGAATCATCTCGGTCAGTCTGGAAGCTAGCATCATTGTAACATTTTACAGTGAGCTCCTCTTCCACTCCCCCAAACACCAAGAACATGTCTTTGGTCCTATTCAAGTACTTTAGAATGTTCTTCATAGCAGTCCAATGGGCAATGCCAGGACTCTGTTGAAAATGACTGGTCATGCTCAAGGCATACGAGACGTCAGGTCTAGTACACAACATAGCATACATGATAGAGCCAACCGCATAAGCATATGGAATTGCTTGCATACGTTTAGATTCAATGTCCGTTGCCGGAGATTGCGATTTGCTTAACACGGTTCCCTTAGTCATTGGAACAGCTCATTTCTTGGATTTTCCATTGAGAAGCGTGCCATTACTTTGTCTATGTAAGTACTTTGACTTAGCCCTAGAATCCGCTTAGATCTATCTCTATAGATCTTTATTCCCAGAATATATGCGGCTTTTCCAAGATCTTTCATTGCAAAACAAGATTCCAACCAGTGCTTAACTTCCTTAAGCATAGGAATGTTGTTTCCAATGATCAGTATATCATCCACATACAAGATGAGGAATGATATAGTGCTCCCACTAGCCTTTCTGTAAACACAAGGCTCATCTTCATTTTTGACAAAACCAAACTCTTTGATTTTCTCACCAAAGTGAAGATTCCAGCTTCGAGATGCTTGCTTAAGTCCATAAATGGACTTGTTCAATTTGCAAACCCTATTAGGATATTTTGGATCGACAAAACCTTCAGGCTGAACCATATAGACATCTTCAGAAAGATGTCCATTAAGAAAAGCGGTTTTGACATCCATTTTCCATATCTCATAGTCATAGTATGCAGTAATGGAAAGAAATATCCTAATTGACTTAGTCATAGCAACAGGCGAAAAATTTTCATCATAGTCAACACCTTGAGTTTGAGTGAAACCTTTCGTGACTAGCCGTGCTTTGTAGGTTTGCACATTTCCATGCATGTTGGTTTTTCTCTTGAAAATCCATTTGCTCCCTACTGCCCGACTATCCGGGGGTAGCTCAACCAAGTTCCAAAATTGGTTATCATGCATGGATTGCATCTCGGCGTTCATGGCATCTTGCCATTTCTTGGATTCCGGATCTAAGATAGCAGATTTGTAGTTAGTAGGCTCGTCACCAGACTCGGCTACTAATAAGACTTCAGGACCATCTAGATGCCATAAGTATCTAGAATTTGGTACGGGAGTCCTACTACTTCTGTGAACGCCCGTGTTCATGTCTGATGTATCAGCAACAACAACTTGTTGATCAGACGCTCCAACTTCCTCAGCGGTTGTTTGTGGTTCTCGAATTTCTTCAAGATCGACAATGTTATGTCCAGTTCCTCGATTGAGAAATTTTTTCTCAAGGAAGTGGCCTTTCCTCTTGAAAGAAATCGTATTTGTATCAGGATGAAAGAAGTAATAACCGCTTTTGTTATAGTATCCGATGAAAACAACTTTTACGCCGCGGGGATCAAGTTTGTCATCAGACTCAGTTGTGATATAAGCATCACATCCCCATACTCTAAGATAAGACAATTTGGGCTTCTTTCCCTTATGCCATATCTCATATGGAGTTTTGTCTATCTTCGTAGTTGGAGCTAGATTGACAATGTGGGCGGCGGTCATAAGGGCGTAACCCCAAAAGGAGTGAGGCAAATTAGTTCTACACATTATCGATCGAACCATGTTTAGCAAAGTTTGATTTCTCCTCTCGCTCACGCCATTAAGTTGGGGTGTGCCAGGTGGAGTGAGCTGTGAAACAATTCCATGCTCTTTCAGATGAGTGATGAACTCTGAGCTGAGATACTCTCCACCTCGATCTGATCGAAGCATTTTAATGGCTTTCCCAAGTAGTTTTTCCACTTCGTTTTGAAACTCTTTGAACCTTTCAAAAGTTTCATGCTTGTGTTTCATAAGATACACATAAGCGTATCGTTTATAATCGTCGATAAAAGAAATGAAGTATCTTTCATGGTTTCTAGTCATGGTTCTGAAAGGTCCACATACATCAGTATGTATGAGTCCTAACAGGTCACTTGCTCGTTCACTTTTATGAGTGAAGGATTCTTTGGCGAGTTTTCCATCTAAGCAAGATTCACAATCGTCAAAAGAGTCTGGTCCTGTGGATTCAAGAATCCCTTCAGATTGGAGTCTTTTAACTCTTGCCTTGCTTATGTGGCCAAGTCGGCAATGCCATAGAAAAGTATCATTGATGCTAGTCTTGATACGTTTTGAAAGATGATTTATGTTATTGTCAGTTTGAACATCAATCTCATAAATACCATTTCGAGGTTTAGCCTCAAAGTAAAAGATATCATTCAAGTAAGCAGAAATAGCCATGCCATTAAGAACATACTTAAATCCTTGTTCAAACAACAACGAAACTGAAATGATGTTTCTGGTCAAGCCAGGAGCATACAAACAATTATTCAAAGGAAAAACTAGGCCAGATGGACAAGTAAAATGAAACACTCCAGTTTTCCAGAACTGGTACTCTCTTCCCATCTCCAATGATGAGTTCCATGCTGCCCTTATTCAGTTTCCTCCACTTCTCAGGCTCCTGCAAGACATTAACGATGTGGTAACCACATCCGGTATCAAATACCCATGTGTTGCTAGAGACAGTTTAAAGTTCAATAACGTATATGGAAATACCTCGAGAAGAGCCTTCACCATTGGCTCTCTTCTTCTTGATCTCAGCAAGGTATTCGGGGCAGTTGTGCATCCAGTGCCCCATCTGGTTGCATTTGTAGCACTGGCGCTCCTTAAAGGGCGGCAATGGTGGCTTTGCAACCTTCTTGTTAGTGTTGGTGGCAACCTTGGCAGCAACAGTAACTTTCTTCTTGCCTTTTCCCTTAAAACCCTGATTCTTTGGTTTTGGATTCTTGACACCAGCAGATCGAATCATCAGAACTTGATTGGTCCTAGAAGGAATGTTCATCTCAGCTGTCTTGAGCATGTTATGAAGCTCCGGTACTGTCTTCACCCAAGCATTCATGTTGAAATTCATTACGAACTGGTCGTAAGAGCTGGGGAGAGAGTTGAGGATGAAATCAGCTGCCATATCATCGGGCAGGGGATAATCAAGTTTCTTAAGTTGATCGATGTGCCCCTTCATCTTAAGAACATGCGCACTGACGGGAGACCCTTCTGCCAATCGTGCAACTAATGAGTTGTTTCATGGTGTCGAAATGTTCTTGACGGGCTTGTTTCTGGAACATGCCCTTGAGTTGCTCAAGCATCTCATAGGCACCAAAGTCTTCCAAGCCTTTAGCAAGCTCAGAAGTCATGGTGGCTAGCATAATGCAGTAGACATCAGTCGATCATCCTTATGCTTCTCAAGAACTTTTCGAGCAACGGGTGTGTTGTTTTCAGGCTCGGTTGGAACAGGTCCATCGAGAATATACAGGCGCTTTTCTATGGTGAGAACAAGTCTCAAGTTGCGGTGCCATTCGATGAAGTTGGTACCGTTCAGTTTATCTTTCTCAAGGATAGTCTTAAGGGCGTAGGGTGAGTTTTCGTTTGACGACATCTGATTAATTAAGCAAAAGTAAATTTAATTAGTATTTTCGACCCTGTAGTCCCATTATTAATGACCCAATAACATTAATGAAATAGGAGCATGAGAATCCGGCTTCCAGTTATTAAAGGCAGCTGTAGCACACAATATTAATAAGTGGTTAGGCAGATTGAAAACGATTGCCAATTGTGAATAGAGCACAACTCTCGGTTATAAGGCCTATAGAGACAACGATTGTCTGTATAGATACGTTTAGCCTCATCTTTGCCCACTTTAAGTCTCCAGACAGCTTTGGCATGTAATAGGAGAGTAAAGTAATAGTTTTCCTAGTATAGTGACGTGTGAAAGGGCCGGATGTGTCAACGAAACGCTCTCACCTTGATGGGATAAGCTAGAAAACAAGTGTTGTGCTGTAGCTCCAAACACTTGAAATTTCGCAGTATGCCTCAAGTGTGACTTGTAGTAGATTGGCATAAACTATTGGTTTTAAATTGGGATCACTTTTAAAATTACCAAATAGAGTAAAAGTCAAATTTTACTGTATTTATTATCGGGACGAATTGATGAACCCTTTCATCTCTCAGGACACTTAGTTTTAAATAACCTTTTAAAAACTAAGTTTGTCGCGATACGGCTAACCAATTTTAAGTTAATAGAAATCTATTAAGTTATTAGTTTTGGAAATCAAATGGCTTTTAATTTGCAAAACATTATTGGTTAATAAAATGTTTATTTTCAAATTTATTTGGTATTAGGTCGGTGATATTATAATCCTATTATAAACAATCCAAGCAACCACAATAGCAAATAATAATATGTAAATCCTTATAACCAAAAGGTGATCGGTCTAGCTAGAGCCAATTAGGTAGACCGATCGGGTCAAGGGATTCACAACACAAAACAACCACAAGGATGGACTTCTCCGTGCATCCCGTCATCTTGCACGAACTCCCACTAACTCCAATAAATCCTTGAGCTCGTCCTCGGTTATCTTCGCGTCTTCTTTATTACAAATTTATAAACTAACAATAATATGCCTTATTACAAATTTGAACCATCTTAATGGCTAAAAGAAAACCGAAAAATAGATAATAACCGTTTACAACTTTTGAACCATCCATATGGCCAAAAACAAGCACAAACACCAAACACAACCAAACAAACATAGGTCGGGGCCGGATTTGCATATTCAAAATTAATAAATTTCGGGTCGTTTTGACTTGGTCAAATAAAATAAACAAAACTTTGACCAAATCTATAATTACCCGAAAACAAATCTAGATCTATAAACTTTAAACGATTTAAAGTTTAAGATGTAGATCCGGTTTAAAAGAACCGGAATTGACTCGTACGTTGTAACCGCGGGTCTGATACCACTGTTGGGTTTCAACGGTGGTTCGGAACGAAAACGGTCAAATATTTTTAAACCCGTTTTAGTTGATAATTTCGTTTGATAGATATTAATCAATATTAACATGTATATATAAACGAACTATATAAAACGCAGAGGACGATTAAACGATTAAACGAACCAAAACCGAAACCCAAAAACCTGAATCCGATTACAACTATGTACGAGCACGAATAATAAATAATAAACAACCATAGATCTAGATTATCGATATACCTCGGTTATCGAAACCGGGAAGACACCGAGGGTTTAACGAATGAGCTAGATGTGGACACAAAAGAACCCGACAGCAGCTCCGGCGGCAGATGGCGGAGAAGTGTGGCGGCGGCTCGTCGGTACAGCAGCAGCAGCTTGGTTGCAACAGTATATAGCAGCGCCGGAAGCCCAAAGCAAGCAGCGATGGTGATCTTCTATGACCAGAGACAGCGGCGGCCGGAAATGGAGCTCACCGGAAAAACGGGTTCGCCGGAACGGAGCTGTAGACAGACGGACAGAAGCAGGGAGCAGCACCAGTGGTTATATGGTGGTGGTATACAACTAAGTAGCCGGAGAAGATGATATGGACGGAATTCGGTGACCGGAATTGGTCGCCGGAAAAGCGAGTGCCGGAAAACGGCCCCGGAAATGTGGTGGCTATTAGGGTTTGTTGTTTGTTGATAGGTTAGCTTTAATAATAATATCTTATACTATATATAGTAATATTATTAGGGTTTAATCATATTAAACCAATTGGGCTTGAGCCCAATTAACCAAACAAAGCCTTTAACCATTATCCGGTCCATCTAGTCTATTGTGACGGGCCCAATTAACATTTAAGTGGGTTTATTATTCGTTAACCCCCGGTGTAACTCATACCGGGTCTTATTCGGGTCGGTCCGCGTTGACTTGACCCGAACCGACCATTAAATCCAACATGGTTAATAACCAAAATCTAATTTAGGCTAAAGTTTTTACTTGGAACTTGATGAAATGGATGCATAAACACATGAAATGAAGATATAAATACACGAATTATGGTATAAATACATGAATACATCAAACGAATTATAAAAGTTAGAAATATATGAATATATATATATGAATTGTTAGGTTCGGTTAATTTCGATTAACCGAGGATACAAAAAATAACTGATAACCACTTTCGGTTAATTCGGTTATCAGCTAATTCCGGTTCAGTTTGGTCTGTATGGTTATTACCCACCCCTAGATCTTGTTAGGTTTTCTTACAACACTTTGGAGTAAATAGAAGAGAAGGAACATTTTTTTCTTTCTTAACAATGTGAGAATGTCATGCTTTAAGGTGTTGGAAATAATAAAAAAAGAGGTTACTACTTACAAATGTTGGCCGTGTTATATAATTTGGTTGTCTATATTTTAACACTTCCATTGTAGTTTGGATGTCTATATTATTACTTAAAGCTGTGCCATAATTTGAATAGTTTGTTATGAATTAATGTAATTTTTTAGCCAGCCCGCTCTTCGCTAACATGATATGCCCCAACGTGGCCTATTTTTTTGCCGATCACTACCACAGATTGATTGCATCTATGAGGATGAGGCAACAACAGATTGATTGGATTTCTTCTGAGCAGCTTTTGAAATCAAATGATGAGAATTAGGTGGTTTTTGAATCAATCCACATCTGACTCCCATTGTGATTATCTGACTATCTAAGTATGGCGCAAATGTTATATAAAATAGTCTATTTGATATATTTATTATGTAAATTTGATTTTTTAAATGATTATATAATGTGAAATCTTTTGTTGAAAATTGAATAACGCGTTTAGCGATGCTGTGCAAATGTCCCACTGACTTATTTAAATTCTCTGGCTTACATCCAGTTAAGGAAGATATCATGAACGTTCCAAATTACAAACAATAACTATTTACACTTATAACCCAAACAAATTTACTAGGATCAACAACAACGAGCATCACTCAAACTCTCTTTGACTTTAACTCAAAAGCCTCTCTAGAACACAGAAAGGTTGAGACAAGATGACATACGCAGGCGTCCAGATGTTCATGGTAAGTTGAAGCAGATTTTTAACCACAACGACATTCCATTCATCAACAACCCCATAATTATACGTGAAAGGCCTCAGTTCCAAATTCTCTATGACTAAATGAACTCTATAAGTCACATCCTTATCATTGACAAACATCAAGACCTTCTCATTGGAGGACCTGCTGTTTCGTTCATTAAAGATTGAAATCCGTCTGTCAGGATAGTAATGGAAGAGACGACGAAGGAAGAAGAAACAATTTTTGTCCTAGTTGGTCTGGAACATAAGTAGCAGATCAAGAAGGTCCAAGAAACCTGTTTCAATCTGTTTGGAACAAAGTTGCAGATCAGAAAGTTGAAGAACGATCACCATGGCTGATCTCTAAGTAGTTGGGGTGTCAAGAAACTAAACAACAACTATAATACGTGGTCTACGTGTTTGATGTCTTACCTTCAGGGGAAATATTTATGGGAAGACATTAACGGAGCCGAAACCTAGGAGCCAAGAATCGATACTAATGGTGCGATTCATAAGTGGATGATTAAGGTCGGCAAAGCGATGTTCGTTCTCAAGACCACGGTGGAGGAAGAATTACTTGATCATTTGCAACTTTGATCGAAACTGTCGGTCAAACTGGTCCAAATCAAAACCTTCTGGGAAAGTGGAACCATCGGGAAGAAATAAGGGTAAGTCTAAAGATAAAAGTTTTCCATACAAGTGCTATAATTGTGGAGAACGTGGGCATATGGCTAAGGAATGTACAAACGAACCAAAAGACCAAGGATACGTAGCCGAGATTGAAGAAGTGTGGGATGTAGAAGCAAACTTGGCCCAGGACCAAGTAGTGCTAGCCCTTACAACTTGGGTTGAAGAAAGAACCAACGATCTTGATGAATGGATTTTCGACTCCGGGTGCTCAAACCACTTGACCGGAGACAAAGATAAGTTATCTAACTCTTCTAAATACGTTGGAAATAGAATTTTAGTAATAGCAGATAACTCACGTCATAAAATATTGAATATAGGTGATGTTATTTTTCCTTCCAAAGGAAAAGAAGATGATCGTGTGCTTAAAAACGTGTACCACGTTCCCGGTAACAAGAAGAACTTGATTTCGGTTCCCCAACTTACCGATACATGTTGGTATGTTTTGATCAGGCCGGATGATGTCAAAATGTATGAAAAGTTTGAGACTTCATCAGTTCACGTCCTTAAAGGTCTTAGGAAAGAGACGGTATAAGTATTGTCGGCTGAATCGGCCTACATTGAGAAAACGAAAAACTCGGGCATGTGGGTTACGATAAGCTTGAAATTATGGTGGAGAAACAGTTAGTGCCGGTCTTCCAAAACTTGAGGTGAAGCTTGAAGAGGTATGTCCCGGATGCCAATTTGGCAAAGCTCACCAACAACCCTTCGAGAGGGCCAGTTACAAGACTCATGAGCCACTCTAGTTGGTTCATACGGATGTTTGTGGTCCGATGAAACAAAAGTCGCTTTTCGGGTCATAGTATATGATTACATTTATTGACAATTACACGCGTTTTCTTCGGGTGGCGTTTATGAAACCGAAAAGTAAGGCATTTGAAATTTAAAGAATTTCGCATGGAAGTCGAACGAGTTACCCGTAAGTCAATTCAAACCCTTTGGTCTGATAATTGGGGATAATACACAAGTCGAGAGATTAATGACTTCCTAAAGGCGTGTAAGATTGGAAGGCAATTAACGTGTTCGAACACACCGCAACAACACGGTGTGTCAGAACGAAAGAATCGTCACATACAAGAAGTGTCGGGATGTTGGTGTCATAGCAAGAACGTCCCAGAGTGATTTTGGGCTGAATAGATGAAGGCAGCGGCATATGTAATTAACCGAACCCCACAACGGGTTTGAGTTACAAATCTCCCTTCGAGTTACTGTTTAAAAAGAAACCGAGCGTAAGAAATCTTTGAGTTTTTGGGTGCGTTTGTTACGTGTTTGTCCCGAGTCATTTAAGGAAAAGGTTAGACAAGAAAGCAATTCGATGTATTTTTATTAGGTATGATGAGCAACGCAAAGGATGGAAGTGTTGCGAGCCGAACATAGGAAAGTGCCATGTTTCTCGTCATGTAATGTTCGATGAAAATTCTTCATGGTGGTCTAACGAAAATCAGCAATTGCCGGACACCGAAAGCCTGAAAGAACAACTTGATCGATGTCGAAAGGTCAATCAAAAATACTTATAAAATACCTTTACTAGCTAGGGCAAGTAAGGTTTCGAATCCACAGGAAATCAGTGGAAAGTGCAAGTGAAGCTTCTTTGGACGGTTTTTTATAAAATAATTAACGTGGACAGATAATGTCAAGCAATTTAAATGAGTAGTTTGTAAACAATGATATGAAAATAACCAAACTCCAGGGTTCGGGTTTCGAAGCAATTTAGGGTACTGATAAACTTCTTTGGACGGTTTCTTATAAAATATGTAAATCAAAAGACTTAACGATTGACTGTGTTGATCGTCAGAACTGAATCCGAACAATTGACACGGCTTAATAAAAATCTACTTGATTATCGGTTTTACTTGTTGAATCACAAAATCAATAATATGGTTAATAATAAATGGGTCAATGACGAAAGAACTTAATCCTAATTGTTGATAACCACAAATCGATTAACTGACAAAATATTAAGTAATCAATTACTAAAAACCATTTAAGCACAAAAGAAAACACAAAGAATTGATCAACCGAATGATTAATCAATTCCAAATCCAAAGTTAAAAGTAAAGAATATCAAAACCTAGAATACAACTCAACCCTACACCCGGAGATGGTTATGAAGCCTTTAGCCTTGCATCTTGATCTTCATGCTCTTGATTATGATGTGGAAGAAAGATTTCATGGATCAATCGTGTGATTAGGGTGAGTGTTGGTGGTGTAAAGTGGCCTCCAAGAAGTCCCAAAACTGATGAATAATGAATGAAATCAACCTTAGGGTTTTTCCCTTTAAATATGGCATGAAAAACACACAAAAGTCAACTTTTCGTCAGACCAGGCCGTAAGCTATGGCCAGGCCATCGTAGCTTACGGCAGTCTGCCGTAGCTTACGGAATATAAGGCGTAGCTTACGGCTACAGGGTGATGTATCTTCTTTACGCCCTTAGCCAGGCCGTAAGCTACGGCTGGCTTTTCTCCAATCCTTCGTTTTCTCGTTCTTCTTGATTCTCGATCGTCCGGTTAAGCTCATGATCACCTCTCTTCACATAATCTTGATTCTTCCATCCTTAAACACTCCACATTAGTATCGAATAAGCTCCGATAAGCTCCGCACACCTGTAACCATAAACGCACTCAAAGTACTCGTGTTCACAATATATAATTAATTAAAACACACGAAATTAGACGCTTAATGAACATAATTTTACCCACACATCACAACTCGAAACATCGAGTGTTAAGTTGTAACTTGGTACTGTGAATGGCTCGGACCTAGACGAAGGGGTTGAACAAGAAGAGAGCAGTAGTAATGAAACTGAACAGCAACCACCAAGTTTAGTACAAATGACTAACCTGCGACGGTCATCAAGAGAAAGAAAACAGAATCCTAGGTATCCAAATATGGCCACTGTTATTGAAGATGATGTAGATCCAGGTTCATTTAAAGAAGCTTGTGAGCGAGTTGAATGGGTCGAAGCCATAAAGCTTGATTTTGATGCATTAGTCCAGAATGAAACTTGGGAAATAGTGCCTAAACCTGAAGACGTGAGGCCCGTGTCGTGTCGGTGGGTCTACAAAGTCAAGAAACGAGCAGACAGGTCAGTTGAGAGGTATAAATCTCGTCTTGTAGCACGCGGTTTTTCTCAAGAATATGGTCTTGATTATAACGGGACGTTTAGCCCGGCTGCAAAATTAACTTCCTTACGGGTCCTTATTGCCATTGCAGCAAGTAAAAATTGGGACTTGTGGCAAATGTATGTCAATAATGCGTTTTTGTATGGAGATCTAGATCGAGCAATTTACATGGAACGACCGGCGGGTTTCGAAGAACGCTCTCGACCCGAGTATGTGTGTAAGCTAAAGAAAGCTTTATACGTGCTAATGCAATCTCCAAGAGCTTGGTACGGGAAGATTTATGAGTTTCTCGAGTACAACGAATTCGTAGGAACAATGGCTGATGCGAGTTTGTTTCTTAAAGTTAAAGGAAGGAAAGTGGCGGTTGTACTCGTATATGTAGATGATTTAATTATTAAGAGAGATTTGATAGACGAAATATCCCAGCTTTAGGAAAATCTGAACACGAGGTTTAAAATGAAATATTTGGGATGACTTAAGCATTTTCTCAGTTTAGAGCTTGACTATGGTAAATATGGTATTGTTTTACATCAGCGAAAATATTTAACCGACATGTTGTTTAAGTTTGACATGCTGGGCGTAAAACCGGCAAAATTAGCAATTACTCCAATTGATGTGAATGTCAAACTGTACCCAGATGAAGGAAAGGAAGTCGAGGATCCAACGGAGTATAGAGGAATAGTAGGTAGTCTCATATACTTAATGTTAACACGACCCGATATTGCATTCAGTGTGGGAGTGTTGAGCCGATACATGCAAAATCCAAGAAAACCTCAAGTATATGCAGCCAAACGAGTGTTGAGGTATGTTGCCACAACCTTGGGAATGGGTGTTGAATTTAAGAGGTAGCAACAGATTGAATTGCATGGTGATTGTGATGCGGATTATGCGGGAGACCCAAGTAGTCATAGGTCGACAACCGGGTATGTTTTCCTAATCGGGTCAAGTGCGGTGTCTTGATGCAGTAAGAGACAACTGACTATTTTGTTGTCTACTACAGAAGCTGAATATCGAGCCTCGGCCATCGCGACACAAGAGTTAGTTTGGTTAGTTTGGTTGTTGAAAGTGTTGAACCAAGATTCTGACTATGGGGTGAGACTAAGGTGTGATAATAAGTCGGCTATACAGTTGGCAGAGAATCTGACATTCCATGCACGAACAAATCATATTGAAGTGCACTATCGTTTTATCCGGGAGAAGGTACTTAAAAGCGAGATAAAGTTGGAGTATGTGAATACCAACGAGCAGCTGGCTGACATGTTAACAAAAGGAATGACAAAGGCAAAGCTTGATCAGATGTGGTCGATCATTGGAATGAACCAACTCAGTATTGAGAGGGAGTGTGAAATTAGCAATACCGGTTAGAGTTGGGTGAGAAGGGTGGTACGGTTCGATCTCGAAGGGGCGGTTTGGAGGAGATCAAATTAAGAGGGGCTAAATATAAAGTCGTTTACTTGGTGGTCAAGTATTTAGTTTATATTTGTATTTAATTATGTTTTTATTTCTGTCTTTGATTGCGTTTTCAAATCAGGGATTAGTTCCTTGATGGTCAAGTTATGTTGGTTATTTACACTCTTGTATTTTCGTTTATTTGAGTTAATGAAAAAGAGTCGATCAAGTTGATCAAACTCGTTTGTTTTCTAGGTTTTGTGTGCTCCCAGTTTTAACAGTTAGGAGATCATTCAAGTCTATCGAGGTGGAATTTATGAGTATGGGAATCGATAACACGAAAATGGGGGTTTTCATCTCGAAGAACTGAAAGAGTGCTAAATCAATCTGGTGTTGCTAGAAGAAAGAAACTAAGATCGAAGAAAATACTAGATGAAATCTTCGTGGGGCTTGATCGTGATGCTGAGCTGATAAGAGGAAAACTTGTGGAAGATCAAAAGAAGTTAAATGTTGTCTCTATCGTAGGAGTGGGCGGAATAGGTAAGACCACTGTGGCGACCAAAGTATTCAATGATGGTTATGTTAAGCATCATTTCCATATCCGTGTTTGGGTCACTGTTTCTTAAACATATGATAAGCAGGGTGTGTTGATTCAAATTCTGGAATCCATCTGTGGTCAACTAGACCTTGAAAAGGTTAGTGACTCGCGACTTCGTGAATTGGTGCACAAACAACTTATGGGTCAGAGATATTTGACTGTCATTGATGATATTTGGCACATAAAAACATGGGATAACCTAAAATTAGTTTTTCCTCATGGAAACAATGGAAGTCGAATTCTGCTGACCAGTCGCATCACTGAAGTTGCCAAACATGCAACCTTAGATGTACTCATTCATCACTTAGGATATTTGAGTAAAGAAAAAGGTTGGGAGTTGTTGTGTCAAAAGGTGTTCCATGGGAAGGAGTGACCTAAATGGTCAATTAAACCCGAAATGCAAATAGTAGAAAGTTGCCATGGATTACCACTGATGTGTTATAAAACACACTTACTTTCCTTATCGTTTTATCATGATTTAATTGCTTTTTAGTTCAATAAATAAGAGTTATAGATAGTTTTTGTATGATCTTACAAATATTGAATATTAATTATAGGTTATGAGTTTTAATGGAGAAATAGTAAAGTTTGAAGACTCTAGGGGCCTTTTTGATCAAATTTGAACACTAAAACTCAAGGCCCGACCCAAGCCCACAAGATTAAAGCCTTACATAATAATATATTAAGTTAATTAACAAGAAAAAAACCCTAAACCAGCCTCTAAATCCCGAAATCAGCAGCAACCATCCAAAAAACTTCCGATCGGCAGCTTCTAGGGTTCCAATGAAAGTCGTTTTTGCATCTTGTTTGACCAAGTGAAGAAGAAGGAGGCTTAGGAAAACTTGGTACAGCAGCTAGGGACCGTATTCATCAAGAAACTCAGCCATAATTTTGAGTATTACATCCATAAACTTTGTTCTATTGTTCAAGACTCATAACTTGTTGATTTTGATCTTTAACTTGAATTGTTTTGCAATTGAATTGAAGATTGACTTGTGCTTGATTGATCTTGATCATTGAATGAGTTTAATTATGTTTTGGTTGAGTTATATGATGCTTAAACTAATGTATAGTTGCTGTCCGAAAATAATGTTAGGCTAAACTTGTTAGTTCTACCTAGGTTTGATGAAAATTGTTAGGTTTTAGTAAGTAATATGGATTGTTTGATCATCATGACTTGAATTGTTGATGAAAGTTTGGTTTAATATTGAATTAGGTTGTGTTTAGTGTCTTTGATTTATTTAATTTTACTCATATACCTCTTGCTTTAATTGATTGAATCAGTTTTGATTGATTTTAGCTTGTTTGAACTCTTTACTTTGTGTTTAGAGATTGTTTGCGGGAAGTACAACCGTAGGGTTTAGTTGGGTATGTTAATTGATTAGATTCAGCGGGTAGACACCTTCTTAGAGACCGAGAGGTGATAGTAAGTAGGGTCGTCTCATAGCTTTTACTTGTTAGGATTAGGATCGCGCGAGAGCAGGTTCGGTTCTTGTCGGGTTTAGGTTTTGAGCGATTAGTTGATCTAGTTTAAGTTAAACTAAATTGTTCCTCTATCATTGGTTGCGTAGTATTCGTCTCCATTAGGGTAGTGTGTCGGTGAGACCGAGAGGAGAGTCAACATTAGAACACTTTAACAATTCGTTTCCCGGTTTGTTCTTAAAATCAACTAAGTGTAAGTTAGAATTTGTTAGTGAGACTGAGAGGTGATCTAGCTTTCTTGAGTGAACCTTAGTTGTATCATCCTTAGGAACCGGTGTCGTGAGATTCTCAATCCATTAGCTCATTATACCTTCAAACCTAGGTAGACGTTTTCTCCGATTGCAGTCAAGTTTTCAAGTTTTGTTAAGAGTATAGTTAAGCTAAGTTAAGTCTATTTAATTAATTTAGTTAAAGTAAGTTAGGTTAAGTAGTTAATTATATTAAAAATTATTTAAATATTCTTAGGTGAGTCTTGGTTAGGGTTAAGTATTAAAAACGTTTTCACGTGTCCTTGTGTTCGATACTCGGACTTCCTTAGTGCTATACTATTAGTGATCGGTACACTTGCCGGTTTTGTGTGGTTTCTTTAGGATTTTCGTTTAATAAATTTAAAACTTAGTTGTGAGAGCATAATTATACACACATCAACCACTTGCAGTGGTTTTCATTGCAGGAGTTCTAGCAAAAGAAACTTTTAGTGAAAAGTTGTGGGTGGAAATTGCTAACAAGGCTAGTTCTTACATTGTTGGTGACCAAAATGGATGCCTAGAAATATTAGGTTTAAGTTACAATCATCTTCCTCATCACTTGAGAGAATGTTTTATTTATCTTGGTGGATTTCCAGAAGACTACAAGTTGAAAGTAAAATGGTTGATCTGGTTATAGGTTGCCGAGGGGTTTATTCAAGAAAATGGAAATAGAAGCTTAGAGGATATCGCAGAGGGTTTCCTAATGGATCTAATTGACAGAAATCTTGTAGTTGTAGCAGAAATAAAGAAGTCTAATGGAGGTGTCAAAGCTGGTAAAGTGCATGATCTTGTTAGGGAGTTATGCCTGAAAAAAGCCGAGGAAGAACGATTCATCCTTCAAATATTAAAACTATCCATTTTCTACTACAATTACACCACCGTATAAGCCAATCTGTGTGTTCACAAGTCAGAAGTTTTGCACTCCATGCTCTTCTTATCTGTCCGCTCAAACCCTTCGATCAGTATTGTGGTGTGGTCGTTACACAGATCATCATCATGCAATTTCAAAGAATTTATGTTACTTTGTACTAGTTAGGGAGTTAGATCTACAACGTGTGTTTATGTTACTTTGTACTGGTTAGGGTGTTACACAATTCCAAACTATTAACCATTAGACCATCCGTACTCGTGTGTTTTGTCCGGCGTTTTGGGCCATAACGCCAGGGGCACACCGCCCCCCTAGCGTTTTGGATTTTTTTCTAAGCGTTTTCTACATAACGCAGGTTTGGCACGAAATTTTAAAAAAAAATTCAACCCTAAAAAAAATTATTTTATATATATTAACCAACTTCATCCCCAATCAAAACTCACCAAATTTATAAATCTTTCTTTCTACTCTATATTTTTTCACACCAACTTCCCTATAAATGGAATCTCCTACTTCAATATATAATCAGTTTTTCGGGCCCGACCGACAAGCCGAAGACGACGTGGAGGAAGAGGCGGTTACGAGTGCGATTGTGCTTGCGACAACTTATATGAATTATGTTAGCTCTCCTACACCCCCCCCCCCCGTTTCAAAAAGAGCATATATCGAACAAGATCGTATCGAATCCAACAACTGGTTGATGGCGGATTACTTCGGCAACTCGCTGAGATACAAGAACCCGAAGACCTTTAGGCGTCTCTTTTGGATGTCTAAAAATTTATTTATGTGCATCACCAATAATTTGGAGTGTGGGATTGATTACTTTAAGCAAAAGCCGGACGGTCGAGGGACGCTAGGATTCACGGCTATTCAGAAGGTTACGTCAGCCGTACGCGTGCTCGCCTACGAAAACACGGCTGACATCAACAACGAGTATTTAAATATGGCCGATAAAACAACTTGGGTACTTTGGAGTATTTTTGTTACGGTACGTTTCATTTTTTTAAATAATTAAATCACTTGTTTACTTTAATCAATTATTTTACAAAAGTTGTGTAAAATATAGGAATATTGAAACTATATGGACCACATTATCTGAGAGAGCCCAACTGGAATGATCTACAACGTCTTTACGAGGCCCATGCAAGGATGCATGGTTTACCCGACATGATAGGGAGTGTAGATTGCATGCATTGGGATGGGCTAATTGTCCAACTGCATGGCAAGGTCAATACACACGAGGTGACCAAAAGGGACCAACGGTCAACCTTCAAGCAATCGCTTCATACGACCTTTGGATTTGGTCGGCATTCTTTGGTGTTCCCGGTTCCAACAATGACATAACCGTCTTAGAACAGTCGCATGTGATGGAGAGTTACATATCTGGGACTGTTCCCGTCGCTTCGTTTTAGGCTAACGATAACTTTTACCATCATGGGTACTATCTGGGTGATGGAATATATCCAGAGGATGCGATTATCGTGAATTGAGAGACCCGTTGGATGAAAAAAGACAGTATATTAAGAAAGTACAAGAGTCTGCGAGAAAGGATATCGAGAGGTGTTTTGGGGTACTTCAACAACATTAGCATTTTGTTAAAAATCCTTGTCGTCTATGGTCTTTAGAAAGAATGAAATGTGCTATGTATGCGTGTATCATAATGCATAACATGATCATCGAAGACGAGGAAAGAGTAATACGTCCAACTTTCATATCGGACTCAGATCCACCATGAACTCCAGTAGCTATGGAGCAAAGACTCAAAAACTTGTATTTCGTGCGGTCAAGAGAGATACATAACGCACTAAAGGGGGATTTGGTCCAACATCTTTGAATGAATCGGCGTTTTCTAGGTGAAAATGAGAATCAAAACGAGGGCAACAATGAAGACAATGATGAAGACGACGACGACGAGGGTGAAGACGATGAAGACAACTAGGGTGAAGACGATGGAGACGAGTAGTTTTTTTATTTTATTTTAATGTAATATTTATTCAATAAAATATTATTGTTATTTGATTATTCTTAATAAAATTTAAAAAAAAAACAAAAAAAAAGTGTAAAAGTGACTGGGCACCACGTGGCGCATAATGCCAAGGAGTGGAGAATTATGACTAAACATGGTCTTAGTCAATATTAATCCAAACTAACAATCGTGACAATCCCAACTTTCAAGTTTGTTATCAATATCAATCTTAGTCTAACGAAACATTAACTCCGTTAATTTTTGATGGCATGGCGAATGATGTGGTAATACTGGTCTATTCGACGTTACTTTTACCGGTTAGATTTCAGGCATTTAATTTCTTTCATTCCTTTAGTCTTTTGATAACCATCACTTGATTATCTAACACATTTACTGGGTTCACAAGCGAGATTATCTCGGAATTGATTGGATAAGGAAGAAATGTAAACTATTTTTTTTATTTCAATTTCAACTTCTTCCTCTTGATATTGGTTAACAAACCCAATGGGTAATTACAGTTGCCTGGTGATATTGATGGCCATGTTGATCACCACCGGCAACGCCACCGCTGAAGATAGCCATTTTTGCCAATATGCAAGGCTAAAACCATTATGCGACAAAATGGTGCGTGGTGCGACGGATTATGGTGATGCAATGAAAAACGCCTTTCGCTCAACTCTAGCACTTAACCGAAGGAACTCGGTGCTGCTAGGACCCGTGGTCGCCTCTTTGGCCAAAAAGACCTAACCTAAAAATTCAGAAAATATTATAAAAACGTGTAAAGAAAAGATAACTGATATTACAGGTTACATAAAGGATTTAATCGCGGCTGTTGATGAAGATAACAAAGATATGATTGAATATTATTTGCATACGGGTGATATAACATTAAGAGACTGTGTCGATAGCATCACGGAGGTTGATATTCCCCAGCCACCCGAGCTTTCAAAGAAAGCCCAAGATGTTGAGGACTATAAGGAAACCGCATTGGTCATTTTCTTACAGGCCCCCATCGAGACCGTATTCAATAAACCTTTGCCAGCGGACTATGCGGGTTAAACGGCTATGACAAGGTTGTTCTACTACATCTTAAACAAGACACCCTTGTTTTATTGATTTTGTGTTACAATAGATGTGCGGTAAATTTCACCAAAGAAACAAGGTAGACTGTTTGGGTATCAAAAGAAAGTCCTTCGGTGGTCTTTTTATATGCCATCTTCTTGTTGTTCCAGAATGAGAATTGAGGGCAAGGAAGAAGTCCCTGTTTATTGATCCCTTGGGTCAGCTCGACCGTCTTGTGTGAAGAGTCCTTGTTGTGGAAGTGCTCCTTCTCATTTCATGCCATGCCTTGAACAAGCCAATCAATGAGACCAGCCAGCTAGTGCATACCTATGATTAGGTTCTATTGATCTTCCTAGTCGTATTCCAGGTCTTGGCAGCTATTCGGTGGTGTTGACTAAGGGGTGGCCTGCCTCCTCACCGGTCAATGGCTAGCTTCGAACAGAAAGATCCTGGGTCTATCAGCATTAGGCTAGAATCGTATCAGGAGGGGCCATAGCCCTTTCCTCTAGTCTTTCTACCTTCTCTCCCTTCTTTTTTTTAGTTCGAATGTGTAATTATTTGTGTAGATTTGACAAGGTAATAGATTAAACTTTATTTTTTGGCATATAGAAAATGGAGTTTTTTTTCTTTTTCTTTTTTCTGGGCAACCCTTTGTTTACTCATTTTCTAGAATTTCATTACAATGTATGAAATTCGTTTTAACTTTTTCTTTTTTTACTTCGTTTGACCGTATGCCTCCAATTGGTCATCAGATCAACCCACTTCCTACTTGTGATCTCAGTTGCCTCCTTGTAATAGTCCAGGACCCTCTTCAGAAATTAGAGGTCTTCTCGACGTCCCAATAGTGCAGTTGTTTGATACATGCAGGCAGCCCTTAATAAGAAGCTCATCACCCTCGAAAATAATTCAGCTGACCTATTTGATCTTTTCTATATAAGTTAGTAAAATTATTTCTTTAACAAAATAAATAAATAACATTATATAACTATACTCAATTCTGAATAAACGAGCCAAAATTTTAACCTCCAAATAGGTCACACCGATATCAAAATGTACAGGTTAAACAACAAAACTATGTAAAAACCGAACTATAAGAGTTTTTATCCATACAACTAATCAGACAATACTAAAAGTTTATAAGCAGTAATACAGGTCAGACTCGGTCAGCATATACTTTCAGTAGAACGTATCTGACTTGAATTTACTGACCCACACTCAGTTAACTGAATGGTCGGCAGATCAGTCAAAACCAACAAAGAACCACCGTCCTCCTTGCTACCATCATCATTGTTGCAAGAATTCTTGACATCATCGTTGTTGCAAGAATCTCTGACTTCACCAACATCGTCGTTGCAAGAACCTTTGACTTCACAGTCACCAATAGATGGTTTACAGCTTTCTTTTTCTTGATCTTCAACAGACTGAGAGCCCATTGCAGTAACACGTACGCTCTCTTTGTGTAAAGGGACATGGCTTTCTGCGTGATAAAGAACGCAAACAAATTTTTAAAATTAATCATTTTCCTCTGTTTTTTAATGTAAAGCTCTTCAAATTATAAATAAAGTAAAACATGAAAACTTGTGAAGAAACCCATCAAAAAAGTTTCAACTTAAGTCCAGTTCTTGATTGATGGATAACTCTAATTATGATGTTAAAACAATCAAAGTGAAACTGTTCATGCAAAAATAAACAAGATAATTAAAGAAGATGAACCTTATTAACGGAATCGTCCACATTAGCAAATAGCAATGCCTCATTACTGTTACCATCTTTTACTCCTTCCTGCTACAAAGAAAGTAAAATCTTTGAATAAAACAATCTAGCTAATTTTGTATTTGACCTATTTGAGATGATAAAAAAACCCAAATCATAAGTAAATTAATAATCTTTACCTTTGAAAACATTATCTTGGAGTCACATTCATCAGACGCTGATGATTCTTGATCCAAATCCAACATTTTTGTGATTTGATCAAAGAGTTCAGGCCTAGTAAGATCTTTAGATACATCAATCTTTGAAAGATAAGCCCGAGAAATAAGGGTATTATCGTCTTTTCCAACCACAGAAACACGAGGCCTCTCTGTAACCTTCCTAACTTCAGGGATATTAAAATCCAGATTCTTTTCTTCATTCTCAATCTGTGGGCCCATCAGCCCGGACCAGTCTTCATCCGTGAGTCCATGAACCGAATCCTCAGTCTTCTGAACAGCAGATTGCGAGTCAACACTAACCACATTAGACTCCAACGATTGACCATTCCATTCAGTTCCACCAGTGTATTGGTAAGGCATGGTGGCATGACTCATGCTCATTGGTGGTCTGCCAAGCATTGGCGGCATGGCCTGGTACATATATGGATTGAATGGCGGGACATGGTGGAAGGGAATGTAAGACCAATTTGGAAAATTGTTCCAAATGGTTTGACTTCTTCCCAAAGTAGGGTCAACCGGTTTTCCTAACAGGCTAGGCTGACGCGGCAGATGAGAAGAAACTTTAACCGTCATCGACGGGGACAATTGGGGTTCAGACTTTAACCGCTTCCTAACCGATATATCATCAACACAAGCTTTATCAGATAACTGTTGGTCACGGATGCTACAAGACCTATGCTCACTAATCTCATCTCTATTTTTATTACTATTATTATCCCGTCTTGCATCCTTATTATCTTTATGCCTAGAAGCCCAATCATCATAAAATGGGCTTCCATCACGCCTACTAGTATGCCTATGACTACTAATATGGTCTCTTGATCTCTTCTTTCTATCAGTATCTTCTCGGGCGCGGCCCGTTTTGTGCCTATGGGCCTGCTCAGTATCACCTCGGTATCTATCTTCTCTATGTTTATAGTCTAAATAAACAACTTCATGGTACGTATCTTCTTTTCTATCTGCTTCAGTATATCTGTACACTTTGTCACCGTAGCCTTCTGAAGAGGTAGGTCCCAGCAGAGCACAGTTGGACCCGCAAGACTCACCTTAAACAGGGACGTCTGCGCGGTTGGACCCGCAAGACTCACCTTAAACAGGGACGTCTGCGCAGTTGAACCCGCAAGACTCACCTCGAAGAGACGTCTGCGCAGTTGAACTCGCAAGACTCCTGAGGGACGTCTGCGCAAAGACCAACTGGATCCGCATGACCAACCATGCTCAGAGACGCGACGTCCTTACGCGAAGTACGCAAGCTGCTCTCGCAGGAAACGCCTCCCAATGGTCGACGTACTCCGCCTGTTCCCGCAGCTACGGATACTAGCCATCAGGGAAGGCAACCCGCACAGCAAGGCTACACGCACAAGGCACTAACTCTCAAATAATTCAGTAGTCACTTGAAGAAGGAATGAGCAAGCCAGGAACACTCCCGCCCAAGGCCGGGAATACTCCCGCCCAAATGAGCCAGTCCGTACGATACTGGAGGATCTTTTGTACTGTACCTTCCAAGGTATGGACAAAAGATCTGACCAAAGCTACGACAGCTCACTGACAACAGTACGACGGGCAACACGCTCTAGTACTTAAAGTCACTATCAGCCGCTGCCTACTCACCAACCCCTGTCGGGGCACGTCCATAGCCTGCAGTTGGTGGAAAAGGAATAGTACACAGCCGGACTGGTCACTATCAGCCGCTGCCTACCCACCAACCATCAGCATGGCACGTGCGTAGCCCACAGTTGGTAGAACAGGAATACTATTCAGCCGGCTGTACCTGCTTGGAAACCTACCTTCGGCTATAAATACTCCAACACCTTGGAACGGTATCATATCTTATTATCATCTTCTCTATAGCTATTTCTCTTAATATACACTTATATTTAAGAGCAATCTAGTCTGATTCTCACGCTGGAGGGTGGTCACAAGGAGGTACCCCCCCTTCTCAGTGACGAGCTCACGGTGTCTGTTTTGCAGGTCATCAGAACAACCATCTTTGCCGGAAATAACCCTCGTGGGAAACATCTATTTAACCCCCAGATTATCCGTAATCTGCCCGGGGTCGATTAGTGTTTCTTCATTGGCGCCATCCGTGCATAAAAGCTAGAACTTATTCTTTTGTCAGTTTTTTCAAACTTCTGGAAAGATGGTTAAGGTTACTCCGTTGCCAAGGCCAACGAGCGACCAAGAAACCCCGGTAACCACAACCCCAGCTACTGGGGGGAACACCGGCGAGTACACAATATTTACGAACACTACCCCGGTTACCCAAGCCGGGGCAAGTGCAGTAAATTTTACGAACACTACCCTGGTTACCCGAGCCGGGGCAAGTGCAGTAAACAATCATCCCCTGGGATTCATTGATACCCAGGTGGAAAGACAACAGACGAGGCTCCCCCGCCAAACACTTGAACAAGTTAAAGCGTGGGCGGAAGCACGTCAGAAGGAATTCCAAGCTGAGTTGGACGAACGCCTACGTTCCATCCAACAGGCTGATGAATTTGGAAGCACTCGACAACAGCTCAACATGAGCAGTGAGTGCGAGTACTCGGACGACGATCGGGAGGAATCCGACACCGACGCAAACCCTCGCCATAGGGCAAAAGGGAAGCGTAAGGAAACGGACTTCCAACCGAGAAGGAATTTCGGAGAAACATTCAAACCAAGGAACGCGGGGGGAAACCCACGCGACTTCTCTTAAACCTTTAGACCAACTGCTGCAAATGCGGGAATATCCAAGTTTGCAAGGGACATTGCGGAAGCAATCGCCCTGAGAAGTGCCAAACAGATGTCCAACATCGGCACTTATGATGGTATATCTGACCCAGACGATCATTTGAACAGATTCATAGCGGGGGCAACCGTTAGCAACTGGACGGAATCCACGTGGTGTTATATGTTCCAGATGACGCTGGTTGGAGCGGCTAGAGCGTGGTTTGACCGTTTACCGGTCCACCACATCTACGATTGGGCAGACTTCCAACAGAAGTTCAGCCAACACTTCAGTCAACAAAAAAAGTACACTGAAGAACAATGGACGATCCTCAACTGCATCCGAGAGGAAGATGAATCTTTGCTAGACTTCATCACTCGTTTCAACTCAAAGAAGCTGAGTCTGGGCGCTATTAGCGAAGATCTTGTTCGCGCTGCTTTCATCCAGGGCGCGAAAGATCCAGAGCTCATCCGCACCTTAACGGGTAAAGACGGCATGCCATCCACATGGGATGCCATTATGACAGCAGCTAAACGCTTCGCGGAAACGGAAAAGCAACTGGGTAGAGATCTTCCCCAAAGCACAAACCTCTACACCCAGAAAACAAGAGAAAACAACGTCCTTACCGCCCGACTAAACAAAAAGAGGAAGCTAGCTATTTGGCAGTCAAGGGTAAACTTTGACACCTCATCCGGCTCGCACCCTCGATTAGGCGGAAAGGACAACATGCAGTCGAACCGGAACTCCAGATGGACGCCACTCACCAAAAGCGTCACCGAGATATTCGCCACTGAGAGGCTCCCATGGCCAGAGGCTCCAATTATCCGACAACGTCCAAACGCTGATCAAAGCAAATTCTGTGACTTCCACAGAACAAGAGGCCACACCACCGAGGAATGCTTAGACTTGAAGGACATCGTCGAAGCATTTGTCAGAGATGGGATGCTCACGCTCCTCGTGGCGTAATGAACGCCGAGCAGGCTAATGCGTGTTGAATCCCAGTTGGGAAAAACACGAATGAAACTGCAGCTTCAATGTTGGAGACTACATACTGCGTAAATAACGAGATTCCGAACCAAGTGCATATCGGCTCGAAAGGCTCGATGACACTCCCCAAGAACATGGAAGGGAGCTCAATTACACATGCTGCATGTAGATCAATTCCAAACTTGTAAAGAAAAGGCCCAGAGCCACTTCTAATGGAAATGATTCTCCTTATCACATTGACGCTGATGATCTTACATTTATACTTATAAACTTTCCACACTGATATGCCGGTATTCACCGCATAAATAAGTGGGGAAGTCGTTGCGTGTGGACGGCGGCAAAACCCGCATAAACACAAAAAACGGCAAACCTTCACGCAGGTCAGTTATAGGTAAAGTTTGGTCATCCCACTAAATGAAAGTGATGGTCCTACCCGCACAATCATGATAGAGGAAACTGAACGTTAACCTATTGACAACCGCGCGTCGAACGGTTAACTTATTCAAAACACTGATATGCCGGTATTCACCGCATAAATAAGTGGAGACGTCGTTGCGTGTGGACGGCGGCAAAACCCGCATAAACACAAAAAACGATAAAAATTTCTAACAGATAAGGACAACCTTCACGCAGGTCAGTTATAGGTGAAGTTCGGTCATCCCACTAAATGAAAGTGACGGTCCTACCCGCACAATCATGATAGAGGAAACTGAACACTAACCTATTGACAACCGCGCGTCGAACGGTTAACTTATTCAAAACACTGATGCCGGTATTCACTGCATAAATAAGTGGAGACGTCGTTGCGTGTGGACGGCGGCAAAACCCGCATAAACACAAAAACGGCAAACCTTCGCAGGTCAGTTATAAGTGAAGACTGGTCATCCCACTAAATGAAAGTGACGGTCCTACCCGCACAATCATGATAGAGGAAACTGAACACTAACCTATTGACAACCGCGCGTCGAACGGTTAACTTATTCAAAACACTTGGAAAATTGCTAAGTTAAACTAAAGTATGCACAAGCGAATCATATATTGTTTATGCGGCAAAACAAGTGCCAAATTAACCTATAATATGCATGAGCAAGTCATATAACGTTTATAAAGCAAGTCATCCAGTGAAATTGGCGGTCCTACCCGCACAAACATTTATATTTCATAAAAAATTCAAACATTACAAGAATGGCCGGGTATCTACCCGCCTACAGAAATATAAATCTATCCTAACGGTGGGAAGGGATCTCAAGGTTCAAACTTCAGGACCACTCCCTCCAAACCCACTTGTACCCGCACCATCAGTTGGCTGAGGCGGTTCAAGGAAAGTCTTGAGAATGGTTAGCCCATCATCAGCAGCAGCAATCTCGTTCACCTTCTCCACCACCGGATGCGGGAATGCAGCATACTGGTTCACTGCTTGGTCATAAGCAGCTTCAGTATCCACATCATATAGAGGGAAGTTGGAAGGCAGGATGCCCTTCTCAACAAACCCCAGACCAAGCAAGAAACCAGCCTTTTCCCCATCCTCATGAGAAGCGTTGAGGGCTGCGCTCATGGCATCGTCATAAGATGTGTTCGTGAAGATTCGATGCACAACCTACAAAAAAAAAGTATCAAAACCTTTTCTAAGTACAAAGAAAAGCGTAAAGATATTATGAAGCTACGCATACCTGCGACAACGCTTCTCGTAGAAGCCATTCCTTGATGATCAGAGCCTCCTGGAGGGCAGCTTGAGCTTGGTTACGGGCGCGTTCGGCTTCATTTTTGTTAAGGTTGGCAAGCAACACTTCCTTAGCAGCAGCCTCTTCAACGCCCTTTAGCTTACGCTCAGTATGGTCAAGCATACCCCTCTGATCCAAGATCTCTTGAAGCTTCTTGGCGTCTTCCATAGCCAAAGCATCATGAGCCTGCTGAAGCCTCTCTAGTTTGGCTTTAAGCTCCTCATTTTCGGCGCGCAGAGGTTCAGCAACGGCTTCAGCCTTAGTGGCCCTCTCGGTCGCGTTCCGCGCAGTTTCCTTAGCCAACCGAAGTTGTTCGTTACCAGCTTGGGTAGCCTTGGAACGGGCCTCGAGCCGGGCCTGCACTTCAACTTCGAGGGCCTTGAAGGCCTTTTCCTTCTCCGCAGCAATTGCGGAAAGTCTCCTGTTCTCCTCCCGGATGGCCCGCGCCTGAGCCACTTCTTGGATACGCGCAGCCTTTAACTTGTCGTTTTCACGACAAAGCAACTCAACGCGCGGCTGCATTCGGGCAAGGAGAATCCGAAGCTCATTTGTCAGCCTACCCTCCTGGTAGCTAGACATGGCTTCCCCCAACGCGCCACTTGGGGCCGCTTGACGCGCCCACTCGACGCAGTCCACAGCCGTCCGAAGGGTTGTTCCCCAGCGGATGTTCCACCGCGGAACATACACCTCATTCGAATCCGACACTGCAAAAACAAAAAGCACTTAGGAAAAGATTATAAAAATATAAAAAGGCCAAAATAACCCTACGCACCTGTAGGGTCGACAACAGGCCGGTAGCCGCCAAACCCATCACCCGAACCTAACGGATAACCATCCAAGAGGTCAGGCAGATGGGAAGGAGGCAGAGATTGGCTAGAAGCCCCGAACATACCTGCTGAACCGGCCGGGGACGAGGTAGTCGCCGGTGCCGGAGGCACGGTTGAAGCCGCCGCGGTAGAGACCATCGGAGGTGAACTCACTGGAGGTGAACCCACAACCGTGGCCACCGCTGCGGAGGAGCCCGCGGAAACAATCACCGCCGGCTCAATGAATGATTCCGTGAAGAACTGACGGCCGGCGGGGATGATGTTACAGTTGGAACAGTTGCCTCAACAGGATGAGCAACTGAACCAATACTGCAAACAGGCGTAGCCGCCTGGGTCATCGCCTCGGGTAGGTTGACCAAACCTACCGACATGGGTCCAGAACTGCTCCTCCCCGCATCACTTTGGAATGCAGTAGCATCCACGCCTGCATGAAGACAAGATATTAAAAACAATGGCGGAAAGAATTGCGGGTAAGATTAATTTACACTTACGAGTTTTCTTGAGCTTGAAGGTTCTGACAGGCGGGGACGAAACCGATGGAGCCGGCCTCTTCACGCCGGTCACTGTCGTCGTACTGGGCGGATCGGAGGTGACAGCTGTCTCAACCTCCGGGACAGTGGTCTCACCATCGCCAGGGTTCCCCGCCACCTCTTCACTTTCGGTCTCCGACTCAGACCGGTTCCCCTGATCGGCAGTGGAGGCAACCTTCGCCTTGCCATTCCCGCCAGCAGCCTTCTTCCTCGCGAAGAAAGGACCATCTGCGGATTCCTCATCAGAAGATGACAAAATTAGAGGAATTCCAGCAGAGGTTTGAGCATTGAGAGGGCGAGGGTTAAATAATCTTTTACCTGGCCGCGTGGCGCTCAGTATCTCGTGGCCCGGCGGGTAGACCTCCACAAACCAATCCGCAATTTGCTCAAGGATGGGAAACTCGTTCTCATCAAGAGCACGAGTACCCATCCGAGCTGGACCACTGCTCTCCCGCGGCTGCAGAAGAGATTGCAAGTTGTTTCCCTCTGAAAATAGACAGAAACAGTTAGAAGAAAAACCCTAAATCAGCAAAAAGATATGAAGCATACCGTACGGGATAGAGTTCAAACCGTATTCGAGGACGATGGGAATCTGTGGCGCCTCCGCCCCAGCATCCTTACATACCCAGCTCATCCCGAGCATAACCATCCCGGACTCCGCAAAGCGGTAAACCGAAGTCTGGATCCGGGAAATCTTGGAAAACCATTCCGCCTCCTGGTAGTTGGTGGCGTGAAGGCTCGGAAGTGCTCTCCCGTTCTTGAATGTCATCGCTTTGGGGACGACACGGGCAGAGATGTAGAAGAACTCCCGCTTCCAAGACCGAAGACTGCGCTCGGTAGCACAGATCTTCAAACCCTTGATTCGGATGACCAAGGTGTACCAGCCTTGGATGCACCTCCAGGAGTAGAAGGTCATCAGGCGGTCGACATAGGGCTCCACACCCAGAATGAGACACACCCATTCAAAATGGCGGATCTTGGCGATCGCCATTGGGTGTACCTCCGTCAGGTGCACATCGTGTCTCTCCAGAACACGGTATACAAACTTCGTCAATGGGAACCTGAGATTCCCATAGATGAAGAATGCAGCATACACCCTTATTTTGCCCTTGGGGGCATCGTACACCGTCTGGTGAGGCTCAGGGAACTCAGGCTCGAAAGGCTCGAGCATGAACTTCCTGACGATGTAATGATACTGGTCGACGGGAAGAGCACACTGGCACTCGCCAGCAGTACTCTTATCGTCGTTATCAGAAGTGGACGTCGGGTTCTTGGAATACACGTCCGACTCTTCAGTAGTAACTTCAAGATCATGAGTAGAAGACATGTTTTGGAGGATGGAAAGAAGAACGATTTCAAAAGAATGCTCGACGGAAAAGTTAGAGTATTCGCCGGAAATCTCTTATAAGATGAAGTGAAACTGTGAATTGAGATGCATCCTCTCCTCCCTTTATATACTCATCGCAATGAATGCGATGAATTTAATGCGGGAGAGACGGAAAAGCGCAGGTACAATGAAACTATGACACGTGGAATATGCAAGCTGACAACAGCTGTCGACAGGACATGCGCCGTAAACTTCGCGGCCACGCGCCCGAAAACTCGCGCCCACGCGCCTGAAAAAGCGTCTGGAATGACCATATACTGTCACGTCGCCATAACTTCATGCACGTCCTGAAACTGTCAGAAGAAACCGTCAGACCACGCTGACGTCCCTTCAACAGTTGGACTGTTCTTATCCTTTCACCAACTCTTCGAATTTCAAAAAGAATTAAAAAAGATTCAAAAGTAAGCGGGACTATGCCCCTTACCTTGGCAACCAAGTAACTATAAGACAGGTGCGGGTACAGTGTCAAGGCAAAACCCTTCACATACTTAGCACCTGCAGGGAATTGAAGCCAAGAATATCTCGGCAACCAAGTAACTATAAGACGGGTGCGGGTACAGTGTCAAGGCAAAACCCTTCACATACTTAGCACCTGCAGGGAATTGACGCTAGGAATACCTTGGAAGTAAAGTAACTATAAGACGAGTGCGGGTACAGTGTCAAGGCAAAACCCTTCACATACTTAGCACTCCGCAGGGAATTGAAACCAAGAAGGATCTTCTGGGCCATGCTTGCGGAAACTAAAATAACATCCCCGCATAGCGGGAACGTTGAGAACTAGATTGTTTGAAGCTCCAAGATGGAATTGGTTGTTTAACATAATTGATCACTATGTTCAAAACTACCAAAACCTCATGGAGAATCTACACAAGTGGAACTCAACGCTCCTGACTTGCGAGGAGGTTACAGACCTACCCGCATCATACCCAAATATCAAGCAGAAAAGTCGGGAATTTCTGCACGTGACATTAGGACTTCCGCGGGAAGAATCCCCATGGAAAACCTTAAAACTAAACCCTTTTCAAAACCCCTTGCTTAAGTCCAAAAGTTCACCTCACTTATTAACAATTCATGAGAAGAACATTGGACTGGGGGCACTTGAAGAGGTAGGTCCCAGCAGAGCCCAGTTGGACCCGCAAGACTCACCTTAAACATGGACGTCTGCGCGGTTGGACCCGCAAGACTCACCTTAAACAGGGACGTCTGCGCAGTTGAACCTGCAAGACTCACCTCGAAGAGACGTCTGCGCAGTTGAACTCGCAAGACTCCTGAGGGACGTCTGCGCAAAGACCAACTGGATCCACAGGACCAACCATGCTCAGAGACGCGACGTCCTTACGCGAAGTACGCAAGCTGCTCTCGCAGGAAACGCCTCCCAATGGTCGACGTACTCCGCCTGTTCCGGCAGCTACGGATACTAGCCATCAGGGAAGGCAACCCGCACAACAAGGCTACACGCACAAGGCACTAACTCTCAAATAATTCAGTAGTCACCTGAAGAAGGAATTAGCAAGCCGGGAACACTCCCGCCCAAAGCCGGGAATACTCCCGCCCAAATGAGCCAGTCCGTACGATACTGGAGGATCTTTTGTACTGTACCTGCCAAGGTATGGACAAAAGATCTAACCAAAGCTACGACAGCTCACTGACAATAGTACGACGGGCAGCACGCTCTAGTACTTAAAGTCACTATCAGCCGCTGCCTACTCACCAACCCCTGTCGGGGCACGTCCATAGCCTGCAGTTGGTGGAAAATGAATAGTACACAGCGGCCTGGTCACTATCAGCCGCTGCCTACCCACCAACCATCAGCATGGCACGTGCGTAGCCCACAGTTGGTAGAACAGGAATACTATTCAGCCGGCTGTACCTGCTTGGAAACCTACCTTCGGCTATAAATACTCCAACACCTTGGAACGGTATCATATCTTATTATCATCTTCTCTCTAGCTATTTCTCTTAATATACACTTATATTCAAGAGCAATCTAGTCTGATTCTCACGCCGGAGGGTGGTCACAAGGAGGTACCCCCCCTTCTCAGTGACGAGCTCACGGTGTCTGTTTTGCAGGTCATCAGAACAACCATCTTTGCCGGAACTAACCCTCGTGGGAAACATCTATTTAACCCCCAGATTATCCGTAATCTGCCCGGGGTCGATTAGTGTTTCTTCACCTTCTCTTCTTTTCATTCTTGTTTCAAGCTCCCTCTCTAATTCAATGTTTCGACTTTCTTCTTTCATAGTCCACTCTGGAAAGAGAAAACAAAGAGATTAAAGTACACACCCTAATTTTTTTAAAAAATGCATTTTTCACTTTTAAAATTAGCAAATTCCAATATTAATTTCCCGTCAACTTTGAGAGTCACAACACAAGAAACTGTTACAACTTTACATAAATCCTAATATATGTTTAAAGCAATTTCAATATGGGATATCTAGTAAACCACATTTTAAAGATAACATCACATAACCTAGATATTGATTCTATATTCAATTACATATTACAACAGCCCAATCAAACAATCAGAAACTACCTAAAAAAACAACGGTTCAATCAACAGTAAATAGGATTTGAATATAGAATCAATCAAACTCGTTCAACGTTACAAAAATCAAACTGATTTTAAACACAAACTCATTCAATTTCTGCTCAAGATTCCAAAAACTCCGTATGCATTTATGGATTATAAATTCCTGATTCCTAAACTTATCAGGCAATCAAAATGCAAAATTGATCTGATTAACATAAACAAAAACTTACCAAATCCAAATCGATTCATAAAACAGCACCAAGTTCACGAGCAAAGCTAGATCGAAAACTGAGTGTTCGACGGAGAAAAAGAGGCGTAAAACCCTAACCGATCCGCAAATCGTAAGTAGTTGAATAATGAAGTAGAAGTGCATTAATGTGAGCAAGTAAAGTATTAAATTGGCATAAGCTTATTACATTATTTTTGTTTTGGGCTAACATACTGATGTAGGCTAAGTATTATTGACGGGTTAGTATTGATGGGCCTAGAAAGTAAAACCAGCATTATAAGATTTTCGGTTTCGTCGGTAACCAAAACCCAAAACAGAAAAATTTGTAAACCACACTGGTAAATGTTAACAGTCATCAAAATAAAAAACATAACTGAAAAACCAAAACTTTCCTCTTGATGCTTCCTGTTTTTTGGTTTGAAAATTGTTGAGCACAAAAGTAGAAAGATGATAAAAGGTTAAGTGTTTCCTTATCAGAAATGAAAGCCGGAAAAAAGAGCGGATAATCACGTGTAGGAGCAGTAAACACAACGTGACCGTTCAAATTGATCCCTTCAGTAAGTAATAATATAGCAGTAATACAATATCATCACTAAATATGTACCAATTGACCTATTTAACAAGTCAACTTTAGTTTAATGACTGATTATGTGTACCAGTCAAATAACCAAACAGGAAAAAAGTCAGCCAAACCACAGTCAACTAACTAAACTGGAGAAAAGTCAACCTAGAAAACCATACCAACCGCATTGTAAACATTGCGATAAAGCGCCGATTAATCGGAACTCGGAGGGCTACGGATTCGATTTCACCTAATTGGCCCTTAAAATTGGTATCAAGCAAAATAGGTCAAAATCTTTATTATACTTGGTTTGAAAAATTATAAATTTTTTGAAACATATAAAATTTCAATCGGATTAATCCCTACCCAATGGCTTAGCATATTTCAATCCCACTACAAGAATCAAGATCTACACTACAGATTCACATACTGGTCATCATATTTATTAAAAATGCAGCAGTAAATAAATAAGATCATATTGACAGACTAGTGAATCATTCATATTACTATTTCAACAAATTGTGAATCATCATAGAAAGAAAAACAAAGTTACCATAATCTTCTTCATCTGTATTTACAACCTCGCCTTCATCACTATGTCTCTGCAACTTACTCTTCATTACTCAAAACCCTAATTATGAAATTGAATTTATATACAAAATTGATCGAGGGAAAATTGCAATGTAGTGTGGATTAATTATTTACAAATGAATGAAATGTATGCGGTTGGTTATAGTGGAAAAGGAACAAACAAATATATATACAAATGTAGAGTGTTCTTGGGCGGGTGGTGTTGTTGGTTAAGCACTCAATTTTACTTAAATACCCTTCTGCGATTTCCTGTACCTATCAAGAAACCGTGGGAACTTCATTTATGTTCGTTCGTTCAATGATCCAAATTTTGGTTTATTTGCTGATATTAATCCTAACTTAAGAAATTCCCTACATTAATCCCAATTCTCACTATGTTGGCCTCCACTGAGTTTTTTTTAATGAAAACTAACTCCGTTAATTTTAGAGCAAAATATATATGTTATTTCTTCAAGTTGAGTGAGACAAATGAAAAATGTAATTTAACTTAAAAACTCACCACCACCGCTAATCCAACTTAAGAAAAAGTAAAACTTATATAATTAATATTGTCGGCTAAAAGACCAGAGTTTGGATTATTAAAATCTAATATCATATGTTTAAACCATCCCTTAAATAAATAAATAAACGAACATGAACAAAGACATCGTTTGATAAACTCAAATCAACAAGACTCTCAAAATAAACAATGTGATGAAATTGATACTAAACATGATTTCTCAAGAATGATGAACCCCTGAAATATGTAGAAGATAACGAACAAGAGGCAAACATAATGAATGAGTAGACGACATGTATATTAAGAGAGATCTTATAAGAGAGAGATGATTTTGAGCGTAAAGTGACATTTCCCTCTTAATCCTTTTGTTTTGGCTACCAAAGACTTTCTTGATCAGTTACCACACATGAGAGAATCCAACTGCACTCCAAACACAGCGACTGTCTCCTCAACTCTTTAGCAACCTGTCGTCGTCCATTGATTAATGAATTGATCACTGTAAGTGTTGATTGTTGCTTTTTTATATATAGAATTTTTTTTAAAATAACTAAAGCAAGTTATGTGAACAACATAAACATAAGATTGGTCAGTTTGCCAACAAAGATATGGTGAATGGCTTTGTACATATACAATGTCTTCTCAACATTTTCTTAAGATCTCTCAAAAGAGTCCCAGCCATCAGCTACACACGCAAAGCGCAGCAAACGCCTTAAACATCTCATCAATCTTTTATATATAAATTTTCAGTTATGGTCTCATTTCGTATAATCAATTTTGAAGACCAAACTCAAGGCCCCACCCAAGCCCGTTAGAGAAAAGCCTTTCATGCCATATTATAACATAACACAAAAGAAAAAAAACCCTAACTCCTCTCCATAATTCCGATCGGACTACAGCAGCCAAGGGAAGAAGAAACATATTTTTTTAAAGCTTGTAGCGGCCAAGGGGAAGAAGAAGATCATCAAGGGTGACTCGGGACAGCAGCTAGGGTCGTTTCTCATCATTTATCTCAGCCCCATTCTTGAGTAAAACATCCATAAACTTTGTTCTATTGTTCAAGGTTCATACTCTTTGGTTTTAATCTTTAAAGGTTAAGTATCTTGCAATTGTATTGAAGATTAAATTGTGTATGATATTAATAGATTGTTGGATGGTTTTAATTATGTTTGTGGTGATTAATATGGTGTTTACATTGAGTTATAGCTGCTGTCCAAAAGTTATGAATAGCTAAACTTGTTAGTTCTACCTAGGTTAGATGATTTTGTTAGGTTTTGATGAGTTTATTGGATTGTTCGATCAATATGACATGAATTGCTATTGAAAGTTTGGTTTAATCATGAATTAGGTTGTGTTTAATAGCTGTGATTTTATTAGTTTTATCTCTTAATCTCATACATCGATAAATTAAACTGGTTTTGATTGATAGTTGTATGTTCTATTATTTACTTCGTGTTTAGAGTGTTATTGCGGTAGGAACAACCGTAGGGTTTTGTTGAGATTGTTAATTAGTATAATTCAGCGGGTGAACACCTTTTTAGAGACCTAAAGGTGATAGGAAGTAAAGTCGTCTCATTGCTTTTACTTGTTAGGATTAGGATTGCGCGAGAGCGGGTTCGGTTCTTGTCAGGTTTGGGTTTGTGAGCGATTAGTTGATCTAGTTTATGTTTAGCCAAATTGTTCCTCTATCCTTGGTTGCGTAGTATTAGTTTCCATTAGGGTCGTGTGCCGGTGAGACCGAGAGGAGAGTCGACATTAGAACACCTTAGTTGTGTTAGTGAGACCGAGAGGTGATCTAGCTCTTGAGCGAATCTTAGTTGTGTCATCCTTAGATACCAGTGTCGTGAGATCATTTAATCCAGTAGCTTGTTAGACCGTCAATATGATTCTTACCTAGGTAGGCGTTTTCTCCATTGTCAGTTAAGTTTCTAAGTTTCATCAAGTGTTTCGTCAAGTTAAGTTAAGTCTAGTTAATTAATTTAGTTAAAGTAATTTAGGTCAAGTAGTTTAATTATTAAAAATCAATTTAAAAAATATTATTCTTAGGAAGGTCTTGTCTAGGGTTTAGTGATCATAGGCGTTTTCATGTGTCCTTGTGTTCGATACTCGGACTTCTTAGGTCTATACTACTTGTGATCGGTACACTTGCCGGTTGTGTGTGGATTCATTAGGAGTTTTTTTACATTTAAAGTTTAGTTGTGAGTTCCATTGAAAGAGCATTCATAAGACACACATCAAATTTTTGGCGCCGTTGCCGGGGACACGGTTTGAGGCTTATTGAGAATGACTCAAGTTAGGACCTACCTTGTTTGCTACTTGTTTTTCTTTTGTTTGTTAGTTTAAATATTTTAGCTAATTTTAGTTTCTTTTGTTTATCTTAATAGTTGTATGCGACGTACTCGATCTCTAGGACCGCCTAAATCTGAGGGAATTTTTGAACCAGAGAGAGTTTCGTGAGAGACGTCGTATCATACCGTCTTCCAGTTCTTCTACGTCCGTTGGTAATACATCCTCTTTTCCTAATTTTTCTGAATCCGTCATTAGGGATAGGATTATGGGCGACACACCACAGAGGAGGACAGTTGCATACCGGGCCCGTCCGGTCGATGCGGGCGCGAGATCTAGCATTGCTCCACCAGCCATCGCAGGTAACACGAATTGGCAGATTCCATCGAACATTCTGAACACCATCGAACATTCTGCTCAATTTAACGGGTTGCTCCACGAAAACTCTCATTCTCATCTCACTTGCATTGCACATATTTACGACACTTTTCATCTTGCCGGCGTATCCGAAGACGCCATTAAACTCTGCTTTTTTCCATTCTCACTCGTTGATCATGCGAGTTTGTGGCTTGAGTCCCTTCCACAGGGATCCATAGTTACTTGGGCCACCATGCAGACCTAGTTTCTTGAAAAATATGATCCTCCAGCTAAGGCCGCTCGTTTGCATAATCAGATTCATTCTTTTCAGATGGAGGACACCGAGAGCTTCTACGGGGCGTGGGAGAGATTCAAAAATCTACTTGCTTTATGTCTAAACCATGGCCTGGAAGACTGGGCAGTTGTTGAGAAGTTGTATAACAGAGTGATGTACGCGACACAGAGTATGCTAGACACGGCTGCGAATGATACGGATGAGTGCATTGCATTGTTTAGCGGTTTAGCCATGAGTGGATACCAGCGACCACCCGCTAAGAGCACCAAGACATTCAACTCCTTATCACGCGACATACATTTGGTTGACACGAACACCGCACTCGCGGCATAGGTTGAGGCGTTGGCGAAGATTGTGAAGGACTTGCAGGTGAAGAGTAAGTTGTGCGAGATCTGTAGAGGAGGGCATGATACCGTCCAGTGGCCCGTAGGTTTCCTGGAGGAGGCGGTAGACTTTGTTAGTAATCCGAACCAAAATCAAAATTCTTTCAATTCTTATAATTCGGGGTGGAGATGTAACCAAAATTCCAACTGGAGGAACGGAAATTAGTCCGGCTTCCAGCAGCGTCAGAGTCTATTCCATTATTCTGGTAAGGGAGCAAGTAGTGGAGAGAAAAAGCCCATGTTAGAGGAGATGATGGCACAGCAGACACAGATGCTGTCACAGCTTATGACTCGAGAGGATTCCCGTCACAAAGAGACCCAAGAGAAATTTCGGGAGCACGAGTCATTCATGAGGAATCAGGGGGGCATCCATTCAGAATCTCAAGCGACAGATGGAAGAGATAGCAAGTCGTCTAAATGAGAGGTCACTAGGAACACTTCCGAGTAATGCCGAGCAAAATCTGAAGGCGTTCACGAAGGCTGTAATGACGAGGAGCAGTGCAGGGGACGTAGCGAGCCGGTGAGTTAGGAGGCGACGAAAGGAGTCATTGAAGAGCCTGTAGTAGATGTAGAGGAGCAGGTGGACGAGGAGATTAAGTTGGAGTCTCCACCGGCCAAGGTGCATCAGAGGCACAACCCAGGAAGTATAGCACAAGCCGAGGATCAGCAGTTACGCAGCACACCAGCGAGAGTCTACAAAACTAGACTTCCATACCCCGGGAGACTCCACAGGGATAGAGACGAGGAGCAGAATTCCAAATTTCTTGATCTTTTGAAGCAGCTTCACCTTAACATTCCATTCCTTGAGGCACTAACTCAAATGGCGAAATATGAAAAGTTCCTTAAGGATATTCTTTCGAATAAGGAGAAGTTAGCTGTGGTCTCTTCCATCCCTTTGAGTGCTAGTTACTCTGCAGTTTTGCAGAGAAAGTTACCAGAGAAGATGTCCGATCCAGGGAGTTTCATGATTCCCTGCATCTTGAGTGATGATACGGTGGTTTAAGCACTGGCATATCTTGGTGCCAGTATTAATCTCATGCCGTATTCCGTGTATTGCAAGTTGGGCTTAGGCGAACCACGTCCTACCCGAATGAGTATCCAGCTTGCTGATCGTTCTGTGAAATACCCCCGAGGGGTGGTCGAGAACATGCTTGTTCGTGTCGACAAGTTCATCTTCCCAGGGGACTTTGTCATCTTGGACATGAATGATGATGATAGTGTCCCACTTATCTTAGACCGACCATTCCTTGCCACTGCACAGGCGTTGATCGACGTCTGCGAGGGTAAGTTGATTTTGAGAGTTGGGGATGAGAACGTCACCTTTGACGTTTGACAGTCTTTAAAACACCCCAAGTTTGCTGATGACTCCTTATACTTCATCGATACCATCATGGAACATGTTGGGGAGTTTTTCAGCGAGATCTGTGGAGGATATGCCTCAGACACCCATATTCTCGATAGGGAGATTCCGGAGATTGAGATGGTTGCCATGACTGATCAGTCCTTGGATGACGATACCAAGTCACATATCCCTGAATCTGGGGTTTCTGCTGAGATCGTACGAGACGATCCTATGGACCGACCTTCCGTCGAGAGTCCTCCATCTGCCTTATAGCTTAAGGACTTGCCTGCCCATCTGGAGTATGCGTTTTTAGATGAATGGAGGAAGCTTCTGGTTATTATTGCATCTTCTTTGACGGAGGTTGAGAAGGAGAAGTTGTTGAGGGTGCTACGAGAGCACAAGGAGGCAATTGCATGGAAGATTATCGACATTAAGGATATCAAACCTTTGTTTTGCATTCATAAAATCCTCATGGAGGATAATTTCAAAACTGTCGTTCATCCGCAAAGGCGGCTTAATCCGAATATGCAAGAGGTTGTGAAGAAGGAGATCATTAAACTCCTTGATGTGGGGATCATTTTCCCCATTTCTGATGGTGCTTGGGTAAGTCTAGTTCAAGTGGTTCCTAAAAAGAGTGGCATGACTGTCATGAGAGGAACGAGCTCATTCCCAATAGGACTGTGACTGGATGGAGAGTCTGCATCGTCTATCGTAGACTGAATGATGCCACCAGGAAAGACCAGTTTCCTTTACCCTTCGTTTATCATATGTTGGAGCGTTTGGCAGGTCAGCAGTACAACTGCTTCTTAGATGGTTTCTCCGGGTATTTACAGGTTCTCATAGCTCCCGATGACCAAAAGAAAACCACTTTTACCTGTCCTTACAGAACATTTGCCTATCAACGTATGCCGTTCGGATTGTGTAACCCTCCAGCCACATTTCAGATATGCATGGTGGCTATTTTCCATGATATGATCGAGGACTCCATGGAGGTATTCATGGAATTTTTTTTTGTTTTTGGGAGTTCCTTCGATCATTGTTTGTCTAATATTGAGAGGATGATGTCCCGCTGCGTTGACACCAACCTAGTTCTTAACTGGAAGAAGTGTCATTTCATGGTTCGCGAGGGTATTGTTCTGAGGCATCGGATTTCGAGTGCGGGGATAGAGGTTGACAGAGCGAAGGTCGAGACCATTTCAAATATTCCCCTGCCCACTTCTGTGAGATCTGATGTGCGTGCTGCGTGCTTATGGTTAAATATGAAAGAGATGGATTATTTGCTTTTGCACAAGATCGTGTTTTAAATTTATAAAAGTGATTTCTACAAAGACTAAACACACACAAAATAGGCAAGTGTACCTATCGTATATGTAGAATAGTATTGGTAAGAACCAAGTATCGATCCATGGACACAAATGTTTCTAGTAATAAATCGTTGTTTTACTTTAATCGGAGGTTTTAATCATTTTTGAGTTAATTTTCGAACTTTTTATAAAATATAAATACTTATATATAATATATAGGTGACCAAGATGAGAGATTCTAAACGAGTTGTTCAATTATGTGAAGGTTACCATCTAAGATCAAGAATCCACTCCATTTTAGCATTGATAATTAATATTTAAACATGTGATAAACTTGCCATAGCAATATATGATAGATAGCTCCTTAAACCTTAAGTGAGCATATTTGGTACTAAGGAGATAACATGCGCATTTTAAAGTCCACCCTTTCCTAATGTCATGCCATCTCAATGATGTCAATTTAAGTTGGCAAGTAGTTTCGTAAAGTAGAAAGATAAGGATTGACTTCGATTTCTCAAATACCAATTCTAACAACTTCGGGTGGTTGTAGTTTAGTCACACAACCTCCCCTTGGTTGATTTATGTAGGTTATAATTACACATCCATTAACATATGATTTATTTAACTAGCATGATATCCTAGGCAAAGCCATTTTTGGATTACCAAGACTTAGAGAAAGACATCATAACTTATATCTCATCATTTCTAAGTACAATATAAAGATCCATGTTTCGATAATGTATCAAAGTATTTCTATCTTTCAAGAACATGAATCGATCATGAACGATTGCCAATAGAATTGACAACCACCAACTTTGAATTAGTGATTTAAGATGGTGAAACATTTCTCATCAAAAGATAATTGTAATATAACCATGTACTTTACTAGACTACACCACATGTTTTACATAATTATCAAGTAAAACAAAGCTTCTTCATAGATTTTAGATGGTAAAAGGAGTTTAGCTTATAATGAGCTTGATGATAAACATTAAGATGAATGATGATAACAAATACATGATTAAACTTGGAATGATCTAACCAAATGTAGATGAATCTTCCTTCTTAATGATGGTGATGATGGATGATGATGATGGTTGATGGTGATGACCTCTAAGCCTTCAAACTCTTCACTAAATCTTCTATGTGAGTGTTAGTGTGTGTTTTTATAAGAGAGAACCGGATAGAATTCTTTTCAATGCACACTCTTCAAATGGCACAAGAGCCACTATTTATAGGCTGTCTAGAGAGAAAAGCACGGCCCCGTGCTTTATTAAGCACGGCCTCATGTCTACGTGTCCCAGTTGCATGTTATCAGATCATATATGATGACTCACCACGACCCCGTGCTTTCTGAGGCACGGCCCCGTGTCTTTTTATGTCATGTGCTAATTCTTTTTGTCTTTTCTGAAAGGTGACACGGCCCCGTGTATTTTTATAACATGTGCTAATTCTTTTTGTCTTTTCTGAAAGGTGACCACGGCCCCGTGGTTGAGAGGCACGACCCCGTGCTTTTTATTGACATGTGCTAATTGTTTGTCTTTTCTGGTGTTCAGAAGAATGGGGGCGTGTTTCTTTGTTTTTCTTGTGTTTTCTTCTGTTTTTCTTCGTGTTTTCATTTGTTTCTTCGTTTGGGGCTTGGTTGCACCTGAAATTACATTTTATTATGATAAGTAGTCTTTTATGCTATGTTATTTGATAGAACTTGTAGTTTTTAGAGATTAGTTTATGCCGAAAAGATGTATATTTTTATATACATCAAACATCCCCACACTTGAACATTGCTTGTCCTCAAGAAATTCTCTTATAAATATTCTCTAGAAACAGCAAGCCAGGACCATAGTAATCCCCAAGAGAGTTCCAAGAAAATAGGAACAAAATAACCAGCCTTAAATCATAGGAATATATGTAGTGATATATAAAAAGGTTTTGTTTTTATGAGTTTCTGTTTATGCAAAACGTCACGTTCTCACAATGTGTACTCACTCTCGGTTTTATATCTGTTCATGCCTGTGATGTATGTATGTGAACACTCCTTAGCCAAAATGTGACCTGTGATAAATTAGCTTGTAACAAGTTCAAATCTCCACCTTTTTGAAGGGTTGCATAAATTAGAAGGTAATAATGGTTGGTTTTGGGTAAGAAGGGATTTTGGTATTGGTGGTCCGGGGTTTCAGTTAATGAGGATGAGGACGGCAAATACAACTTCTACTGATTATCGGGAGTCTTAAGATGTCTTCAACGGTTAGCTCTTTTCTCCCGGTTTTTTATATATACCTAGTGACTCTTTTAAGGTCAGATCGTCAAGACCAGTTTTGTCGAGGATGTGTATCAGTTCTTCCTCAATCCTGTTCTGAACATAACTCCAAACTCTAATGGATCGTTCGGCTTTGAGCCTAATAGCCCCCACCCTCATTAGTTAGATATATTCATGCTGAGACTGAGTTTGACTTTTTCTACATCTTCCTTTGTGGGACCAGTTTCCGCAACCTAAGCATCGTTCGTATCTTTTCGCTCTTCTCTTCATTGCGTTTTTGGAAATTCCACAAAATGGTGGCCTTTGTTCTTCTGGGATCCACTTTTTCCTCACCTCATTGCTAAAGAGAAAGATTCTCTCCCTAAGTTCTGGAGGCAAGGTTGGTGTTTTGAAGTGTATGCAGCAAAGGAAATTGAAATCGAAATAATGCATTTCCAGTTCTTTAGGGTCTTCCGGTAAAAGACCAGTGTTGTATTTTACTGGTGAGATAAATAAAGTGGTAGGGTTTAGGTTTGAGGTTTTTAGGGTTTAGGGTCTGCCGGTAAAAGACCAGTGTTGTATTTTGCTACAAAAATATTTGTTGATTAGAGAATTTTTATAATTATTTGAACAAACAATTGGTCAAGTAATTTCCCTCCCACACTTGAATCTCACATTGTCCTCAATGTGGAAAGATTCATGAAAAGATAAAAATTCTAATTGAGTATAGTGGGTTAAAATGGAGAGTTACTTCCCTACGGGTTAACGAAAGTTCGACAGAGCGTCCCCTGGATATTGTTCGTTTTCCTGTTTTCGTACCTGTATAAAACTGCAAACAACCACAAACAACCAAGCATAAACTGCTGAAAATTGGGTATGGAATCGTCCACCCCTTTGTCATATCGGGCTAAATTAGTTCCTACCATAATGTCTTGGCACCTATGGCAATAAGAGTATCCAAACCAGCAAATAAACAAAAACACAAGTACGACAGAAAGTAAATTGTTTAAAAATACAAAATAATGTCATGAAGTACTACCAAACCATGCCCATGCCCAACCTACCAGTGCTGCCAATCATCAGTTACCTATGTCCGGGTCAAATGGTCCCCACTGCCTGTCCATGCGATAGCCCAATCTATCAATCTCTCGCCTCGTCTCTGCCTATTCGGCTGCTCGTTGTGCATCTGAGGCAGCCATCTGCTCTGAAATCCTGTTAAATGAGGCGGTAGTGTTAGTTGAGAATTGGTCAATGAGTCCATATATACCCTCTAAAGAGTATCGACTGTCGTGTGACGAGCTGGGTCCGGCCCCTGATGAAGATGGGCCTCCTCGCTGATGGTAGGTGCGCGGCGGTACTGTCTGGGTGGTGATGTCCTTCTTCTCTCGGGTACATCCTGTATCATCATCTCTGCCGGGTCTTCCGGATCCCAAACCTGGTTGTATCTGTCACAAAATCTCCACAAATCTGGGTTCTGCCCGATTCGCTGAATCATCTGCATGCTATCACAATAAACAAGGCTGAGGGCTATCGGATCTGGGCTTCGGGTTCTTTCCGTATCCACACGATAAGCTTCATAGAGGTTGTAGATCCAAGGGCCCCCAAAGATCGGTGTGTTTCTTTTGGCATTTGCATTTGTTGTGAAAAGCTTGCAGAATAACATCGTGATGTTACACGGGACATCATTCTTCATGCAGTAAAGTGCCCATAGATCCCTTAAATTAACAACTCCCTCGCTTTGACCTCGAGCAATGACGGTGTGATTGAGCAGACGGTGGATGTACCTCATGAGTGGGCCACGTAGTACTGTGCTTTTTGAAACGCTTGCATTATACTCTTCAGTACCATAACTTAGTTGTTCCCAAGCCTCTAATCGTGTATTTCCTGCTTCAGCTTCATCATCAGCATCTTCATCTGCAAATGTTGCTTTAGCATTAAACCAGATGCATGAGTCAGTTTCATCGGTCGTGTAGATACCTAAATCGATTCCTAGTTGGGTGATAGAGGTTGTATGCCATTCACCCCACACCTGAACTCTATCACATCTTCATCCCACATGTTAAATTTTTTCTTCTTTATCTTGAAAGAGGCCAAAAACTCCTTTGTCAGTTCCGTCACTGCCTCTCCCGTTTGTTCAAACACCCATTTCCATGGTCCTTTCACAATTGCGTTGTATCGGTCCCATTGGTTAACTTGGCGCAACGTGCCTTCACAAGCGTAGAAATTTGGTTCTGGGAATCAGTTGTTTTGGTAGCTTAGACGTGCATTAGCCTGTCTGTCTCTTGTTCTACGTCCGGAGAAGACTAAGAATGCATGAACATCATCCCCATACTTGGCCATCTGTAAATCATACCCAGATTAGTCAAAATTTGATAAAATTTTTCAATTTGCTGGAACAGAGAGCAAAGCACGGCGGCATGCTTTCAGAAGCACGGTACCGTGCTGTTGCTGCTGTTCATTTTCCTTTTGATTTTGACTTTCTGTTGACCACGATTCGTGTTGTTTTGGGCATGGCTCGTGTTTTTAATATTGATTTCTACCTTATTCAGATTCGAACCCTCATTTGTAACCGGTTATAACAATCAAGTTTTATTAATTTGTTGGGTATTTATCTCAAGATCCAAAACCCGATTTGTTTCCCTCATTTAAACCTTAACAATCAAACTTTCAACAATTAAATCATCCTATACTAATAGAGTAACCCATATTATTTTCGGGTTTAGACCCGATTTGTTCAATTCGAGCGATTTTAGGGTTAAACTAAACCTATAGTGATGAACTTGAAAAATATAATTGTTAGATCTACATACTTTTGGTTCGAATTTGAAGAATTGATGAAGGAATTAGTGTAATTTGGGATGGTTGGCCGTTTTTTGTCCAGAAACGATGTTGATGTTAGGGTTAATTGGTTTGGAAAGTTATTTAATGTTTAAAAATCGTAGCTGCTCTGTAGTCAAAAGCACGGCGCCGTGCTTTTGGAAGCACGGTACCATGCTGCATTGTGCATACAGTATCCTTTTGATTTTTGTTTATTTGTCGAGCTGGTTCGTTTATTAACTGATTTTCTTTGCTGGTTAGTTTAAGATAATAATTAAAAGTCCTAAATTTCATTAAAACATAAAACATAAAATATAAAGACATAATTAAAAATAGCGGAAATGAAAAGTACAACAACAATTCTTGATTCTAACACATAACACTAGCGGGGACAACTTCAACATGAAACAAAGTCGAGACTTCAACGACCACCATTCCCGAACAAGTCCTGAATATGGGGAGGTGCCCGTTTGGCTTCCAAGAGCTCGGAGAGCTTTTTGTCGAGCTTAACGATTTCTCGGTTGAGAAAGTTGAGCTTGGAGGCCACATATTTGTGGTGGCCATCAACAACATGGAAGTTTTCGAACCTTAGTGGACTTTGTTGATTAGCTCGATTACGCGAGCTTCGGTTTGAATGTTGCTTTCAACTTGGTCTCTTATGATGCATTGTAGCCTCATGACCTCTTCCTCAAGGTATGAGGAAGATTCATGTTGCTTGCCCTTCCTCACTGGCCTCCATTCAACCTTCTTGCTTTCCATTTCAGTAATGTTGTGTTTGGTGTGAATGGAATATTGAGTTTATGCATGCATTATATAGAGACTGGGAAGTTGAACACAGCCCTGTGCTTATGGAAGCACGGCCCCGTGCTGCTAGGGGAATAAATGTTTCTGAGTCTGAGAATTGTACGTAGTCAGCACGTATCATGCTAAAGATTCTAGGGTGACCATAGCCTTGTGCTTAGGGAAGCACGGCCCGTGCTTTTTGTCACAGATGTTTTTCTTGGAATTTTTTGCATAACGCGAGAGATGGAATTTTTAGAATGACGTTTAGTATGATGATTTAGGAGTTTGGTTATCTAAAAATTACTTTTCATTAAATTAAAAGGTCCTAAAACAAATACGGGATAAGCCCGGTTTTCCTAAAATAAGAAAATAATCGGGTTAAGCCCGAAATCTTAACACATTGTGCATAATGCACTTGTTTACACATAAAAGCAGAAAATTAAGTTTCCTAGATTTCTCCGAAAGGTTCTCCTCCTCCGAATGGTCCTGGTGGTGGAAAGTACGTGAAACCGAGAACTTGAAACTGGAGTTGTTCATTGATGTCTCGTAGTTCTATTTTCATATTTTCTACTGATTTCGGTAAGTTGGACAAGGCGCATTTCAGCGAGGAGATTCATTTTGGTGAGCTCCTTGACGAGTTCTTGAAGTTTCAAGAAAAGCTCGGTTTTGGAGACATTGCGGGCATCGTTTCTCGGGCGTCGGGAAACAGGAATTACTTCACTCATTTTAGTGGGCATGTAGAATTTTTTAGAGAGGAATGTATTGGTTTTGGTTGGTGCAAGGAATGTATTGGCAAGAGGTGCCTTTTATAGCCAACCAGTCAACTAAACACGGCCCCGTGCTGCTAGAAGCACGCCCCCGTGTTTTCTCTCTGACAATTCTGTTACAAACCAGTCTGACTGAGATTTTTGCAGCGAAGATTCCGGTTCGCAATTTTTGGCACGGGATCGTGCTTTTGGAAGCACGCCCCCGTGTTTTAGCTTTTTAGTTTTTTTTTTATGCTTATGTATTTACAAAGCCTAGTTTTGCGAAGGTCTTGGCCAGACCTTGTTCCATTGATTTCTTATTCAGGGGGTTGGAGGGCTAATACCTCCAGAACTTCTTCAAATGGTCCATTGATATATGGTTTTAATCGATGTCCATTTACTTTGAACTTTTGGCCATTTGAATTTAAGATCTCAATTGTCCCATAGTCAAAAACTGATTCAACTATGTATGGACCTGTCCATCGAGATTTCAGCTTTCCTAGGAAAAGACGTAAACGAGCGTTGTATAACAGTACACGGTTGCCAGCTTGGAATTTCTTGTTTCCTTTTAAATGGGCGTCGTCCAGGCGTTTAGTCTTTTCCTTGTAAGACCGGGAATTTTCATAGGCCAGTGCTCTCAGTTCCTCGAGCTCACGAATTTGATCTTCCCGGTTTATGCCGACGGACGTTAGATCAAAGTTTACTGCTCTGAGATCCCAGTAAGCTTGGTGTTTTATATCTACTGGTAGATGACATGCTTTCCCGTAAACGAGTTTGAAGCTTGTCGTTCCTATGGGAGTTTTGTAAGTCGTCCTGAGGGCCCACAAAGCGTCATCTAACTTTTCTGCCCAATTCTAGCGATTCATTCCTATAGTTCTTTCTAAAATCCTTTTAATTCCTCGATTTGAGACTTCCACTTGCCCACTAGTCTGAGGGTGATATGGTGTTGCCAGTCGGTGGTGAACCCCATATCGTGCTAAGACTTTGTTCATTAGAGCGTTACAGAAGTGGGTACCTCTTTCGCTGATTAGGGCCTTTGGAGTACCAAATCGTGAAAATAGCTTTTTTAGAAATCTTACAACTACTCGAGCATCGTTAGTGGGAAGGGCTTGTGCCTCCACCCATTTAGATACGTAATCGACTGCTACAAGGATGCATTTGTTTCTGAATGAGTTAGAAAATGGGCCCATGAAATCTATTCCCCATACATCAAAGATCTCACAAATTTGAATGCCCTTTTGAGTCATCTCATTTTTGGATGAGATGTTCCCTGCTCTTTGACAAGCATCGCATGCTTGGATCAAAGTATGTGTATATTTGTACATGGTGGGCCAGAAAAATCCTGCATCAAACACTTTTCTGACCGTAGTGGCGGTACCGTGGTGTCCACCAGTGGGTCCTTCATGGCAGTGTTTGAGAATGTCTAAGGCCTCCTTGCCTGCTACGCACCTACGAATAACTTGGTCAGCGCCTATCCTAAACAGGTATGGATCTTCCCAGAAGTAAAACTTAAGATCGGAGAAGAATTTCTTCCGCTATTGATGAGTAAGTCCTTTTCTTAGGATTCTACAAGCTAGGTAGTTTGCGAAGTCGGCATACCAAGGACTTTCATCTCTCTCTTCTATGAAGGCTTGAATGTGCATGATAATTTCATGTGGGAAATTATCATTGATAACTTCTCTGTGAAGTTCTTCTGAAGCTGGGCATTCTAAACGTGAGAGGTGGTCTGCGGCGACATTCTCTGCTCCCTTTTTGTCTTTGACTTCTATGTCGAATTCTTGAAGTAGTAGGATCCATCTGATAAGTATAGGTTTGGCATCCTGCCTGTTGAAGAGGTGTCGTATGGCTGCATGGTCGGTGTAAACTATGGCTTTGGAAAGAACTAGGTAGGTTCTAAACTTTTCAAAGGCGAAAACTACTGTAATAACTCTTTTTTTGTTGTGTTGTAGTTTTCTTGTTTATCATTAAGAGTTTTACTAGCTTAGTAAATTGGGTGAAAATGTTTTTCTTTGCGTTGTCCGAGTACGGCTCCAACTGCAAAGTCACTTGCATCGCACATGATCTCGAATGGAAGGGTCCAATCGGGTGTAGTCATGATTGGTGCATTGACAAGTTTGTCCTTTAATATGTTGAATGATTCAACACATTCTTTAGAGAAAACAAAGGGTGCGTCTTTCTACAGAAGTTTGGTCATAGGTCTAGAAATTTTGGAAAAGTCTTTTATGAAGCGGCAGTAGAAACCCGCGTGACCTGGAAAACTTCTAATGGCTTTGACTGAACTTGGTGGTGGAAGTTTGGATATGGTTTCTATTTTTGCCCTATCAACTTCTAGTCCTGCTTGGGATATCTTGTGACCTAAAACAATGCCTTCCTTTACCATAAAGTGGTATTTTTCCCAGTTGAGTACTAAATTCACTTCTTCACACCTAGTCAACATTTTGTCTAGGTTTTTCAGACAATGATCGAAGGAATCTCCAAACACTGAGAAGTCGTCCATGAAGACTTCCATCGAGTTTTCGATCATTTCATGAAAAATGGCCACCATACAACGTTGGAAGGTGGCTGGAGCATTACATAATCCAAATGGCATTCTTCGGTAAGAGAAGGTTCCGTATGGACATGTGAAAGTGGTTTTCTCCTGATCTTCAGGAGCAATGGGAATTTGAAAATATCCGGAGAATCCGTCAAGTAAACAGTAGAACATTTTCCTAGATAATCGCTCAAGCATTTGATCGATAAAAGAAAGTGGAAAATGATCTTTTCTTGTGGCGTCATTAAGCTTCCGGTAATAAATGCAAACTCGCCAGCCTGTGATGGTCCTCATTGGTATCGGCTCGTCCTTCTCGTTCATTACGACCGTCATTCCTCCCTTCTTGGGTACTACTTGAACGGGACTAACCCAAGGTGAATATGAGATTGGGTAGATTAATCCGGCATCCAGTTGTTTGATTACTTAATTCTTCACCACATCTTGCATGTTGGGATTGAGACGTCTTTGATGTTGGACCACGGGCTTGTATTCCTCCTCCATGATAATTTTGTGAGTACAAAAGGAGGGACTGATGCCCTTGATATCCATGATCTTCCATGTGATAGCCTTCTTATGGCTCTTAAGAACCTTTAGAAGTTTGTCTTTCTCTTCTTTGGAAAGGTGAGATGAAATAATTACTGGGAGTTGAGAATCTTTTTCTAAAAAGGCGTATTCGAGATGATTTGGTAGTTCTTTTAATTCTAAGGCTGGTGGTTCTTCGATTGATGGTTTTGATTTTTCATTGCATTCAGTGATTTCATATATTTCTTCTGATGTTTCTTGATAATCATTTTTGATATTTTCGTTTTCTAAAATGGGTTTGTTGAGTGTTTTGTCTAAGACTTGTGTTTCTAGTGGTGTATTGATGGAGGAATCTCTCATATAGCAACTCACGATGGAATCTATGATGTCAACACAGTATAGTGTGTCATCGTGTTGTTGCGAATGTTGCATAGATTTTCCTATGTCAAAAGTGATTGCCTCGTCATTGACCCTGAGAGTGAGCTTGCTGGTGCAAACATCAATAATAGCCTTTGCGGTGGCTAAGAAGGGTCTTCCTAAAATCAGAGGTACACTTTTGTCTTCCTCCATGTCTAGAATTACAAAATCTACTGGGAAAACAAATTTGTCAATTTTGACAAGCATGTTTTCAATAATGCCCGAGGATATTTAACAGATCGGTCAGCTAATTGAATGCTCATGCGGGTGGGTTTTGGTTCTCCTATCCCTAGTTTTGCAAACACCGCATAAGGCATTAAATTAATACTAGCTCCTAGGTCAGCCAGGGCATTGCTAACAGACAAATTTCCTATAAGACAAGGGATAGTAAAGCTCCCTGGATCGGTCATTTTCGTTGGCAGCTTGCTTTGGAGGACTGCTGAACATTCTTCACTAAGGGTGACATGTGAGAGTTCCTCCAGCTTCCTTTTGTTTGTCAGCACTTCTTTGAGAAACTTGGCATATTTTGGCATTTGAGCGATGGCTTCGACGAAAGGGATGTTGATATGGAGTTGTTTGAAGAGTTCTAAAAACTTCCCGTACTGAGCTTCCAATCGTTCCCGCCTCAGCCTTCCAGTGTATGGAATAGGTGGAACATAAGTTCGGACTGGCTCCTTGGGTTGTACGGTGCCTGTCGGGGTCAGTCTGTCCTGCGTTTCATCATGAGACTCCTTTTCCATAACTGGTCCTGAAGTTGGTGAGGTAACAGTAGTTGTACCGCTTCTGAGTGTAACAGCGTTAGCTGTTGCATTCGGGTTGATGATTGTGTTGCTTGGAAGAGCGCCAGGTGGTCTTTCGGATAGTTGTCGTGCAATTTGTCCGATTTGAGTTTCTAGATTCTGGAGTGATGCTTTTTGGCTTTTGAGATCGGCTTCATGTTTTAACAACACTCCATTGATATCAACAGCTCTTGAGTCGGCCTTCTTCTCTGCTTCGTTTGTTTTGGTCATGAGTTGGATTAACATTTCTTCGATCTTTGAGTAGCTTGGGTTTTGATGGCTACTAGAACTTTGATCTTGAAATTGAGGTTTAGGCTGGAAGGGTTGATTCATCGGTTTTTTCTCTAATCCGAGTAAAGGTTGAGTGTTACCTCCGTCTTTCCAGCTGAAATTCGGGTGATTTCTCCATCCTAGATCGTAGTTGTTGCTGAAAGTGTTGTTCTGTCGAGTGATGAAACCGACTTCTTCCATGGCCATAATGACTTGTTTGCAGTCACTTGTCTTATGACTCCCTCCACAAAGGTCACAGGCGAGTCTAGTTTTTGATAGCTCGGCTTGGAGTTGTTCGGATTTTTTAGAAAGGGCTTCAAGCTGTGCTGTGACAAGAGTGTTGGAATCAACGTGGTGTATTCCTTTATGGGTAGGTTTAGATCTTGGTGGGTTATAAGCGAACCTCTTCTTTGTGGCTTTCTCCAGGACTTCAAATGCTTCGTTAGGTGATTTGGATCCTAGGTCTCCACCAGCGATTTGGTCGATGGCCTGTTTGTTTTGACTAGATTGTGCGTCAAAGAATGTTTGTACTTGTATCCATACGCTCAGTCCATGGTGTGGGCATCTTCTCAGAAGACTTTTGTATCTCTCCCATGCTGCGTGTAAAGATTCATCATCATCGGTCCGGAATCTGGTAATGCTGGCTCGGTATTTGGCAGTTTTGTCAGGCGGAGAATATTTAAGGAGAAATTGTTCAACCATCTGGTCCCAAGTGGTGATGGAACCAGAGGAAATAGATTCTATCCATTCCAGGGCTTGACCCCTTAGAGAGAAAGGAAATAGTTTAAGCTTGATTTGATCGTCTGAACAGTTTTGAATTTTAAAGGTTTCGCAGATTCGTAGGAATCTAGATATGTGAGAAAGAGGGTCTTCGTCAAGGAGACCATGAAATTGAACTGAATTTTCCACCATATGAATGGTGCTTGATTTGATTTCATAATTTTAGGTGATGTCGGGTGGAGCCACTCCATTGCCATAGCCTTGGAGAGTTGGCTTGGCATACTGGCTCATGTTCGGCTCATTGTTCTAGGCCGCCATCATTTCTTCGGTTTGATTTTCTCCTGATGTGGTGGCGTCTACTGATTCGTCTTTAATTGCTTCGGCGGTTTCTGTAGTCCGTTTACGTGCTCGTCGACGAAAGAGTCGTTCCGGTTCAGAAATTGGAGAAACAAGCTCAGGCTCAAAAGTAGAGGGCATACATGGGACTAAATCAAAATTAAACACTAAAGTTAAAGTTAGTTAAAGTTAGTACTAAAGGTTAGTCTAAGTTAAACTACGAGCTAGGCTAAGCTATTTTAAACTAAACTACGGTCAAAATTAATTAAGCTAAAGTAAACGTTAGGTAAATAAAGGTAAAAACTAGGCTAGCCGTAAAATTATATAGTTTAATAGTTAATAAAAAAATAACTAAAATAAAAGTTAAGAAAAATTTATACAATTATAGACAATGATTAAATTAAAACTTGGATCGTTCTTAGAAACGTACCGTGTCCCCGGAAACGGCGCCAAAAACTTGATGTGCGTGCTGCGTGCGTATGGTTAATATGAAAGAGATGGATTATTTGCTTTTGCACAAGATCGTGTTTAAAATTTATAAAAGTGATTTCTACAAAGACTAAACACACACAAAATAGGCAAGTGTACCTATCGTATATGTAGAATAGTATTGGTAAGAACCAAGTATCGATCCGTGGACACAAATGTTTCTAGTAATAAATCATTTTTTTACTTTAATCGGAGGTTTAATCATTTTGAGGTTAATTTTCGAACTTTTTTTAAAATACAAATTCTTATATATAATATATAGGTGACCAAGACGAGAGATTCTAAACGAGTTGTTCAATTATGTGAAGGTTACCATCTAAGATCAAGAATCCACTCCATTTTAGCATTGATAATTAATATTTAAACATGTGATAAACTTGCCATAGCAATATATGATAGATAGCTCCTTAAACCTTAAGTGAGCATCTTTGGTACTAAGGAGATAACATGCGCATTATAAAGTCCACCCTTTCCTAATGTCATGCCATCTCAATGATGTCAATTTAAGTTGGCAAGTAGTTTCGTAAAGTAGAAAGATTAGGATTAACTTCGATTTCTCAAATACCAATTCTAACAACTTCAGGTGGTTGTAGTTTAGTCACACAACCTCCCCTTGGTTGATTTATGTAGGTTATAATTACACATTCCATTAACATATGATTTCTTTAACTAGCATGATATCCTAGGCAAAGCCATTTTTGGATTACCAAGATTTAGAGAAATACACCATAACTTATATCTCATCATTTCTAAGTACAATTTAAGGATCCATGTTTCGATAATGTATCAAAGTATTTCTATCTTTCAAGAACATGAATCGATCATGAACGATTGCCAATAGAATTGACAACCACCAACTTTGAAATAGTGATTTAAGATGGTGAAACATTTCTCATCAAAAGATAATTGTAATATAACCAAGTACTTTACTAGACTACGCCACATGTTTTATATAATTCTCAAGTAAAACAAAGCTTCTTCATAGATTTTAGATGGTAAAAGGAGTTTAGCTCATAATGAGCTTGATGGTAAACATTAAGATGAATGATGATAACAAATACATGATTAAACTTGGAATGATCTAACCAAACGTAGATGAATCTTCCTTCTTAATGATGGTGATGATGGATGATGATGATGGTTGATGGTGATGACCTCCAAGCTATCAAACTCTTCACTAAATCTTCTATGTGAGTGTTAGTGTGTGTTTATATAAAAGAGAACCGGATAGAATTCTTTTCAAGGCACACTTTTCAAATGACACAAGAGCCACTATTTATAGGCTGTCTGGAGAGAAAAGCACAGCCCCTTGCTTTATTAAGCACGACCTCGTGTCTACGTGTCCCAGTTGCATGTTGTCAGATCGTACATGATGACTCACCAAGACCCCGTGCTTTCTGAGGCACGGACCCGTATCTTTTTATGACATGTGCTAATTCTTTTGGTCTTTTATGAAAGGTGACCACGGCCCCGTGGTTGAGAGGCACGGCCCGTGTCTTTTTATGACATGTGCTAATTCTTTTTGTCTTTTCGTAAAGGTGACCATGACCCCGTGGTTGAGAGGCAGGGCCCCGTGCCTTTTATTGACATGTGCTAATTATTTTTGTCTTTTCTAGTGTTCAAAAGCATGGGGGCGTGTTTCTTTGTTTTTCTTGTGTTTTCTTCTGTTTTTCTTCGTCTTTTCATTTGTTTCTTCTTTTGGGCTTGGTTTCACCTGAAATTACATTTTATTATGATAAGTAGTCTTTTATGCTATGTTATTTGATAGAAATTGCAGTTTTTAGAGATTATTTGATGTCGAAAAGATGTATATTTTTATATATATCAAGATCTATCCGGAGTTTTCTAGGTCATGCCGGGTTCTACTGCCGGTTCATCAAAGATTTTTCTAAGATCGCGAGACCCATGACCAGACTTCTGGAGAAGGATGCTCCATTCAATTTTTCTGAGTAGGGTATCAAGGCGTTTGATCTTTTGAAAGACAAACTCGTTAACACCCCGATCTTGGTTGCACCCGACTGGTCGTTACCATTCGAGCTGATGTGTGATGCGAGCGACTTCTTAGTCGGAGTGGTTCTAGGACAGCGGAAGGATAAACACTTCCATCCGATTTACTACGCTAGTCGGACCTTAAATGGTGAACATGAGAGCTATACCACCACCGAGAAAGAGCTCTTAACTGTGGTGTTCGCTTTCGATAAATTTAGGTCCTATCTAGTTCTGTCCAAGAAGATTGTGTACATGGACCATGCTACTATTTGATAACTCTTCAGCAAGCAGGATTCTAAGCCTCTTCTTATCCGTTGGATCCTGTTGCTTCAAGAGTTTGATATTGAGATCCGTGATAAAAAGGGGCCGAGAATGTGGTGGCCGATCATCTTTCGCATCTCGAGGGAGCTGAGTTAGGAGATTCAGGGGTCAGGTTCGACGATTGTTTTCCGACAGAGAGACTCATGTTCTTTACGGCACAGGAGGAGGGTTTTCCATGGTTTGCTGACTTCGCGAACTATCTTGCTGACGGGTACCTCTCGAAGATGCCTTACCAGCAAAAGAATAAATTCTTTGCTGATGTTAAGTTTTACCTATGGGACGACCCGTATCTTTTCTGTATCGGTGTTGATCAACTGATTAGGAGGTGTGTAGATGCTAAGGAGGGATGACAGATTCTGAGCCATTGCCATGTAGGACCGGCATGAGGTCATCACGGTGCTAGTTCGACGGCGAAGAAGGTGTTAGATTCTGGTTTTTATTGGCCATCGATTTTTAAGGACGCGCATGCGTTTGTGAGGAGTTGTGATCGTTGCCGACGTGTTGGCAAAATTTCGTCGCGAAACGATATGCCCCAAAATGCTATTCAGGTTTGTGAGGTTTTCGATGTGTGGGGCATTGATTTCATGGGACCGTTTCCAACTTCGCGTGGGAACAATTACATACTCGTGGCTATCGATTATGTTTAAAGTGGGTTGAGGCCAAGGCTTTACCTACGAATGATGCCCGGTTGTAGCCCGCTTTCTTAAGAGTCTCTTTGCTCGTTTTGGTGTCCCGAAAGCCTTGATCAGTGATCTAGGTACTCACTTCTGCAATGCGCAGATGGATAAGGCATTGCAGCGCTATGGGGTCACCCATCGGCTTGTGACCGCCTACCACCCACAGACTAGTGGACAGGTGGAAGTGAGTAATTGGGGAATCAAACGTATTATTGAGAAAACGGTTGGTTCAAACGTCGAGATTGGTCCGACAATTTAGATGACGCTTTGTGGGCCTTCCATACAGCCTACAAGACTCCGACTGGTTCCACACCATTTCGAATGATTTATGGGAAGGCTTGTCATCTTACTGTTGAGTTGGAGCACCGTGCTTCATGGGCCCTTCAGAGGTGTTAAACACGGATCATATCTAAACAATTATCGATTATCAATTGTAGATCTAATACCTTAAACCGATCTAGTTCTAGATAATACTCTTAATTATGTTATATATATATATATATATATATATATATATATATATATGTATATTAGTTATTAGATATGTTTAATAGTAATACCTAAGATTAAGGATTGATCGAGAGAGACTTGGACAGCGGTTCGTTACTCCAATAATCAATACATAAATTGACAGGGTATAAACACCCTATATATAGACTATGGAACCAATTCGTTACACATCCCGTAACGAATTGGATCCAGTTCGTTAACTTACAGACTCAATAAAGGAGACATAGCGTATCTTTGATCCGTTATGCCCCATTCGTCAAAATTCCATGACGAATGGAAACATACATAACAAACTAGACATTGCATTAGACGAATTGGTTAATTCGTTAAACATCCTTAATGAATTAGCCTTACATTAACGAACTACAGTAAATTAGATTAATGCCCTTAATATAAATTACAAAATGATAATTACAAAGACTCGAGACGACAAAACCGTGCACTAACAAACACCCCCTCGTCTTGAGCTATTTGTCTTTACTTTACTTGAAACGTTTCAACATCCAATCTCGACAACTATGAATCCTGAACTCGTGACACACACGCAAAACACGCTGGAATAGCATAGCTCGGTCATAGTCTTCCTGGCGCTCAATTAATATCTTATTCACGAACAACACGTCATTTTTAGTCTCAGATAAGTAAACGAGCCACATAGGATCGATAACTCCAATAAAATCAGTCTTCCAGACTTTCCCAAGGACAATGACGACCTCACCAGTACGATTGTCGTTGTACCATCGGTTGAACGTTAGGTGAAGACCTTGCGGGAAAGTCTTCACAGGTACGTACTTCATCGTTTCTAGGGGTTTTACCTTAAGCACGAGCTTCCTCCATCTCGTACGTGGATCTATCTCGTTAATACGCTTACGGATAGGAATCTGCGGCTTAAAGAACTTAAACCCGCGGTTTACCTCAAAAAGCAAGTGTTGATGAAACCAATCTGCTTGATGATTTCCACCGCGGTTTATGAAAGGTCGACTCTCAAGGGTACGAACATCCCAACGCGGTAGTGAGAGAACGTCAGTGATATTTTCATAGTACTGAACACTGTTCTCCCACTTGATGATGCAGACCTTAAGTTCAGAATCGTAAAGCCAGGAAATGATATCACCTTTAACAGTCGACACTACTTTGAACTTTGTCTTATGATTGGCTTTAGTGCGTGCGATCTCATCCTGCTTCAATTCTTCATTCACGTACCTGTACGCCTCAATAATCTTACGTGACCGTTTGCAACGATAAGCAAACCAAACCTGAATATCCTCCACAGATGGATAAGGATTCCAATCAAACTTCTTCTCTTTACCCTTTGAGACCTTTTCCAGATGATCTTCAGCAGCTTGAACATTTTCTTCATTGAAAGTAGGAATACCCTCATCAACATTGGATCGTTAATAAAGATCGGGATATTCCTCTGTTGTCACATCTTCGATCTCGATCTCTTCATCTTCATAAACAAAAGCCTTGCTCATCTCGGAAACGTCGGATCTTGTAAAATTTCTTCATCATTTATTACTTCCACGTCATCCTCGGTTTCCAAAGCATTCAGCTCTTCGTCATTCAAACCCAGTAGTATTAAAATCTGCTCACGTGTCAGGGACCTATCAACAAACTGTCCCTCCTCAATCTTATCCGCATTCACCAAACTCCTCACCACCCCTATGTTATCCACAAATATAACAGTATTAGCTTTTATTGTCTCGATTGGTTGTACATTCGTCGAGTCTTGATAAACAACCACCTGTTTATCCACATCACCAACACTACTCGTTCCAGCACCAGAGGATGAACCATGAGCTTGTTTCGGCTCATTACCTCCAGCACCCGAGGCATCGGGATCATCGTCATCATTCTTCAGCTTTTTAAGTTGATCGTCCTTGCATGTAAGCTGAAGAATCAAATCCTCTTGTTCCTTAATTTTCACCCCCTAAGACATAACAATCTCTCGGAGCTCCTTTGTCTCTTTCTAACAGTATGAGACAAATCCCATTAAGCGCTTTTGATTACGTAACATCTGCTCTTGAGCTTGACGATTGGCCACCATTTGATTCTCATACAGATGAATCAAACTCAAGAGCATATTCATCTGGTTTTCCTGTGGCATAGCATGAAAGGATGAAGGAATCGGCTGTACAGGACCTTGAGGACGATTAAGCCTTATGAACGAAATGTCCATAGGTTGTGTCGGCATCATAGTCGGTGTTGGAGAAACCATCGATGTAGCATGAGTAGGCCTTGGTAAAGTAGATAAAACATATTGAGGGATCATACCAAGCCTAGGATCCGAAGTAAGTGTAGTCGTCAAAATCAATTCCGGGGTGCTAGTGGTAAGCGGCACCGTCGGTCTTTGAGGAGCAAACGACCTTGGAACTTGAGGACCAAATGAAACACCAGCACCTTGTGTTATACGACGTTTGGCTGGCTCGTCAGAAGCAATCTCTTTAGCTTTTCGTTTATGTTGTGCAGCAGATGAACTTGCCACCACAACCTCAACCTGAGGTTGGTCACCCCCTTGACCACCATCTCCATCATCATCTCTATCATCACTTTCATCATTGTTCCCACCTGGACCCTCTTCACGTTCGGAATCCGAATCATCGTGGATCCAACGATCATCAGAAGGACAAACATACGCCGAATTTGCAATGTGACCAATCAAGCGTTTGGTCCTCGGCGTATCTTAATGGTACAACTTCATCCGTTTCATTGTATATGCTTTCATATGTTCAAGCTTCAACACATCGTTGCTGAGTATTGGATCAATCACCATATCAGGAATCGCATCCTGAATGAGCAACTGGAGAAACCGGGGATACATAAGAAATTTACTATATCGATTCTTGGCAAGGTAATTCTCTTTGAGATGATAGAAGATCATCTCCGAGAAGTTAAAAGGCTTGTTCAAGATCAACCCGATGAATGCCGATTGGAGCATAAGTCGGCACACGTCAAATCCACCTTTTCGTCCACCAAGGCAATGAATCAGAACGTGCAACAGGTACTTGTATATGGGGCACAAGTTTGCCTTGTTATACATGGACTTGTCAAGGTCTCCAGCATAAAATACTCGGCCGAATAAACCACGAATCAACCCCTTATTGAACTCACATGGGTTATCCACATTTTCACCAAACCTCAACACCCTTTGTATCTCCTAGGTTGATATCACAACCGGCTTTCCGTTCACCTTGGAAGCTATATGGTCCTCAGACTCCACATATCGAGCTGAGTTCCAGAGTTGACGGATAATACTAAAGCGAATCTCAGGGTTCGCTGTGACAGCATAGCTAATACGTGAACGACGTATAAAAGCTAGCATCTCCCCAAAGATATCTTCATCAGCAAAATTCGTTCCGACAAAAGCGCAAATGTTATGCTTTTAGTCGAACGGTAGCAACGGGAGGTTCGGTTCTTGTGGCTGCTGCACTGCTTGTTGTTGTACTGGTTGTTGATCAGCTATAGGAGGATCTTGAACAATCTCGTCAGCCATAACTGAAAATATATAAACCCGAGATTTAGTAAAAACAAAATAATATTTAAAATATTTAATTATAATATACAATTATAATATTTAATTATATTTTCTAATTCTTTATAACGAATTGGGTAATTCGTTATCGTGGAAAGAACACGAATCAACGATAACGAATCTCAGTTGAAGGAATAACGAATTAAAGAATGAATTGGGTAATTCGTTATCATTTTCACGAATAAGGTTGATTCGTTAAGACATTGGTAACAAATTAAACACGAATGGGTTTTAATTCGTTAACCTCTAACGAATGGGCACCAATAATGTTCAATTTTGACTCACTAAAGTCAAAGTCAAAATTATCAAAAACATTGAAGGTCCAAACAGCAACCCCAAAATCAATTACCCCATAATACATGATGTAAAACCTTACAAAAGATCCTAATCATCTCGGAAACACATCGACAATTGATCGGTGTTGTCCATTTTGATTGGTTCTTAGTATAAAATAGGTTAATTGATGTTTATGTATATAAGCTCAAAACCGATAAAAAAATCGATCAAAATCCCCTGAAATGGTCATGATAATCAACGAAACTTATAGCGTTTTGATCCTCTATACCGTACAATACTCGATTGATGATCAAAAACAAATTTAGTGACGACTGATTTTTCTGGAAAAATTGGCCAGAGGTTTGCTTTATATAGAAGAAAAGTGAATAGTGAACGAATGAAGACGAATCGGTCTTCATTGTTCCCTATAAGCAACGAATTGGCACTTTTTCCAAGACAACGAATCAACTGATTCGTTAATTTTGAACTAACGAATTAGTCGATTCTTTATTATATTCGTTACACGTGGCAACAAATTCGTTACACGTAGCAACAAATTCATTACACGTGGCAAACGAATGAGTGATTCGTTAATAACTAACACAAACTAATAACGAATTAGAATTTGATTTATGCTTAATTCGTTATATGATGGATAACGAATTGGTGTCATTCGTTACAGGGCGGAAGCGAATTAGTTTGCTAACGAATTGAAGTAATTCATTATAAATGACCCCATTCGTTATTCATACATAATGAATCAAGTTTGAAATCTTTTTCAAGTTTTCTCAAATATTCTTTTATTTAAGTTAAAATCAAATAAATAATTAAATCAAATAAATAAAAGAATAAATAAATAAATCATTGAAACCCGTGTCCCAATGATATTATACTTTACTAATCTTACCCACCGTCATAAGATGTAATACCAAAACGTGTTTTACACTAAAAAACACTTAACTTAAAAATGATTAAATAATATGTAAAAGGAAAATTATAAAATCTTTTTGGTGTTTTTGTTTTTCGTATCAAAATATTTACATTCAAATCCGAAAAATAAGCATAAAACATAAAATATTTTTGTGTTTTTGTATGTTTTTCGAAAGCAGTACATATTTTTGTATTTTTGGTGAGTTTAAGCAGAGAATCATATTGACCAAATTGCCCTTCCAACACAGTTTTATGTTTCAGTGATATTATGACTGGCGTTAAGTCGGACATTGATATTGTTGTCCACTTAAATCTTATAACAAACTTTCAAGCTTTTTTGTGATATGATTAATTGGTTCAATTAAAGCACAGAATATCAGAAACTATCAGCCTCTAATCTCGGTTCAAGATTAATTTGATTTTTACCGTATCACCCCAACTTGACTTAAACCAATATGTTGTCGATCAAAATTTTTGATTTTTATATATTTTTGTTTGATGCATCAAGATTCCTTTACTGTGAGTGAGTATACACGAGTCCATCTGTCGGCTTACATACACTATGTCCCTTGGGGTCCATTTCTTATTGGTAATGAGACACACGCAAGGGAGAAACAATGTATGACTAACAGCGGATTTTTATCAAGTCAGTAATTCAAATTGTACAATGTACAGCAGCGATCAAGTTTAATGACTTTGGGTTTGCTCTAAAAGCGTTTAAAATATTCATGGATATGAATACCCAGATGATTAAGCTGCATAAAGACTCACAGTGTCCAGAATCCTAAAACTTTTAATCAAACTTATTTTGTTTTTGGTGATCAAACAGACATAAGGCTTGAGTATGACAGGCTATTACAATTCTTCCATCATTACCGAGATTTTTGGTAGAGACTAACACCTCTTTCAATTTGGCGTTTATTTATATTTATATCACATACTTTACTCTAATGCCTTGTTTAAGACCTATCAATGCACCAATGCAATTAAGCTCTCAGTCTTTTAAGCTTATTTCTCTCTGGATATGGGACCAGATGATCAATGCACTATCATTTTCTCGTTTTGCTTCATAACTTAAAATATTTGAGGAGCATAAAAATAAATTCAATCGCCCCAGTTACTTTTAGTTTATAGATTAATGGCTATCCTATCAATCCACAAGTAGATAACAGGACCAAAACATGCAAGCATGTTCCACAAACTTAAATAACCGACATAATTTTCAGCGAAAGAATTAAATAAAAACGCACAACAGTCGCCCCAACTACTTTCCATTATCAGGTAAATGGCTATCCCGAAGATTTACGAGTAATATCAGGACCAAACATATACAAGTATATGTCCTTCAAATATGAGTAAATGGCATACTTTTAAGCGAGAGCATGCAAAAATCTTATTGGTTTTTCTCTGTACATACTTTAAAACACAATCTTTTTGTCTTTTTGGATTTTTCTATACAAACAGAAAATCAAATATTTTTGTTTTTTCAATTTTTCAATGTCTTTGACTTTTTCAAAATATTTTAACCAAAAAATCACAATATTTTTGTATTTTTCAAAATTTTTAATATTTTAGGATTTTCTCTATACAAACAAAAAGCACAATATATTTGTATTTTCCTTTTCACCCCCAAAAACCAAGACATAAAAATAAATGAAAGAAAAATAAATAGAAAATAAAGATAAACATCCTTGTTTCAGGATATCAGCAAAAGTTTTTAATCCATTTAGACCAAGCAGAAAGTTAAAACGTGTTTTATCAAATTCCTTGGTAAAAAGATCGGCTTTTTGAAAATCGGTGTGCACTTCCTCAATATCAATTAATTTCTTTTCAAAGCAATCCCGTATAAAATGATATCGAATTTCGATATGTTTAGTTTTTGAGTGTTGCATGGGATTCTTGGTGATACTTATAGCAGTAGAGTTATCAATATATATGGGAGTAGAAAGAAACTTCAAATCGTAATCCCGCAAGTGTTGCTGGATCCATAAAACCTTTGAACAGCAACTCGAGGCTGCCACGTATTCGGCTTCAGCGGTTGAAATGGAGACCGTTGTCTGCTTCTTACACTGCCAGGAAACAAGCAGACTTCCTAGGAATTAACACCCTGCTGTGGTCAGTTTAAAGTTTATCTTGCACCCTCCATAGTCTGAATCGGAAAACGCAGTGAAATCAAAACTATCGTCCTTGGGATACCATAACCCGATGTCAGGATTACCCCTCATATATTGAAGTATACGCTTTACCGCTGCCAGGTGAGTCACTCGGGGACTTGCTTGGTACCTAGCACATAAACAAACTACAAACATTATGTCAGGTCGAGAAGCAGTAAGATACAATAAAGAACCTATCATCGCTCGATAAAGGGTAGGATTGACAGTATCCTCCAGTTCATCCGGTGATAAATTGTGACCCACTGGGAGAGAGTTGAAGGGATTTTTCCAGCAGTTATCTTGAATCGGCTCAAGACATTTTTCACGTACTTCGTCTGATAAATGAAGATTCCATTGTCATACTGATTAACCTGCAACCCTAGAAAGAAGTTCATCTCTCCCATCGAGCTCATTTCGAACTTTGTCTGCATTGACTTCACGAAATCCTTACATAACTTGTCATTGGTTGACCCAAAGATAATGTCGTCGACATATATCTAGACGAGGAGCTAATCATCACCAACATTCTTATAAAATAATGTGCAGTCGACAGTCCCTCGCTTGAAGCCATTATCAGTCAGATGGTCGGAAAGTGTGCCATACCAAGCTCTCGGGGCTTGATGTAGACCATACAGCCAATTATCCAACCATTCCTTTGACTTTCTAGGTTATCGTTCAAGTGTGCAGCTAACGCCTTTAATGTACGCGGTCAAATGATAGAAAATACATTTTAATCGATAATGCTATTAAGAAGTTTGATGGTATTGTTCCAATTATGCCTCTGGTTGGATCATTGGCTAAATCAAAATTTTGTAATGCATTGGGGCATCCTATTGGTAAGGCGATTTGGGCCGATTTCTCAGATTCTGATATTATTGAGCGCTTTGGCCGTATATACAGAAATCTTTCTCATTATCATAGTGGATCTTCAAAAAAAACTCGGTCCGGATAATCAGAGTTTTCAAAGCCAGGAGGCTGTAAAACAAACACTTCCTCATGTAATTCGCCATTGAGAAAAACACTTTTCACATCCATTTTAAAGACTTTAATATTCTTGTACGCCGCATAAGCCAGAAATATTCGTATAGCTTCTAATCTTGCAACCGAAGCATATACCTCAGTGTAGTCTATACCCTCTTGCTGATGGAAACCTTGCACCACTATCCGTGCTTTGTTTCTCACTATCACCCCATGATCGTCCTTTTTACATTTAAATACCCATTTAGTCGGAATAGGCTTCTTGACTCTAGCAGGTTTATCTATAAGATCCCATACACCCAGTCGGTTAAACTGTTGCAATTCCTCTTGCATTGCTTCTACCCAAGAAGGACCTTCAAGTGCCATACGAGTAGTCGTTGGCTCCATTTGGGATAGAAAGCAAGTGTATTTGGCAAGATTCATTATTCCCGAACAATGTAAATCCGCATAAGCACACAATATGTTAGACTCACCAGAAGTAGTAACTTGATGACGTGTTTTCACACCTACATCAAGTTCCCCAATAATGTTGTTCTGTGGATGATAATTATGAATCCTAAGGATAGGATTCTCAGGCACAACAACATTGTCTGTTAGATTAGTGAGATTCTCCTCAACATCATGAGATGTTTCACCAGTCTCATGTGTTTCAGGAAATGAAACCGAGCCGAAGATATGGAAATCACATCGGATACATAAGGGAGATCATCTTGGAGGTAAGTATTGGTCTTCCAAATAAGCACGCACCAAGTCTTCATCTGGTTAATCAACTAGTTGAGTGAATGAATTAAATAATCTCTCGTAGTCAAACATCCAGTCAGGTCCTTTACCTTGGGAAGGTGTGATATACTTTTGACAATCAACATGACCACTCCTCAACACAGACCGAGGTAAAGTTAAATACACGTTTCTTAGGTGATGCGAAACCTAAGAAGTAACCTTCAATTGGTTTTTCTTCAAATTTTCCCGCATCTTTCTTCAACATGGTACAAGGACACCCAAATTGTTCCAAGTATTTTAAATTAGGCTTACGCTTATTCAGAAGCTCATAACTTGTCTTTTGAAGTTTCTTCACAGTTAAAACACGATTGAGCATGTAGCAAGCAGTATTCACAGCCTCATTCCAGAATTGAATAGGAAGGTTAGAATCTGCAAGCATTGTTCATGCTGCTTCAATCAAAGTTCTGTTTTTCCTTTCAGCCACCCCATTTTGTTGTGGTACATAAGGAGCACTGTATTCTCGATGAATTCCCCTTCGAACACAAAATAAATCCAATACATTATTTTTAAACTCTGTACCATTATCACTTCGAATACATCTCACTTTTAATTTATATAGTGATCGATCTTAGTGTTTAAATTTTGAACCAAAATGGGTGTCTAATCTTTTGAACTCAAAAATAAGACCCACGAATATATTGAGTAATCCACAGTGACAACTAGACAATACCAATCACCAGCAATACTCACACGATTCACAGGACCAAACAAATCCATATGAAGTTGTTCAAGTGGAGTATCAATGGAATTGATTAACTTAGATGGTACGATACCGTTTGCCCTTTTTACAAGCAATACAGTGGTCAGATAACTTAAAATGTTTCAAAGAAACACCATCAACCAGGTCATTTTCCATTAAATAATTCATTTTCCTAACATGAATATGACCCATTCTTATGTGCCAGAGAATCGTGTCCCTTTCAGTTGTCTTAGAAACAAAACACGTTTCCACATAAGTCGATACTTTAGAAGACATGTTCAACACATAAATATCATTCGATCGAGGAGATCTCATGACAACCGTGTCCTCAGGAATAATGTATCCCGGTTTTAGAATTAGACATTCTTTATTAGCAAATACGGTAGTGTATTTCTTATCACATATTTATGACACAGTCAACAAGTTATGATCAACTTTATCACAGTAGTTGACTTTTTTCAAACGTGATGCACCCATTTGATACATCACCCTCTTTACTGATCATACCTCCCAAATTACCAGCAAACACAACATACCCTCCTTGTATATTTTTCACATTTGTTAAAAGATCGATGTTTCCGGTAATGTGACGAGAGAATCCACTATCCATTATCCAGTTTTCACCAGAAACGGTCTTGGATGAACCCTACAAATGAAAAGAAAATGATCAGTTCAAAAAGGCAGCCTAGGCCTCAATCTTGGGCACCTCTTGAGATTCTCTTGAAGTTTTAGCATTCTATGAATCCAAATATTGCTTAGCTGCTTGTGAATAAGTCACAGGACGTTTTGACTTTCTTCTCAGGTATGCAGCTTGAACAATATTCGTATTCACATTTTTACAAATAGGTTATGTGACATTTGTCATTTTCGAGACTTGATTTGTATTCGTTTATCATGTAAACCGACTCGTTTTGTAAACCGAAACCTTGGATATAATCAAAATGATGGATTTTATGTTACAATATTGTTTTACACTTGTTGGGTCTTGAAAACGTTATTTTCGGTCCTTAAAACGCGTAAAAATCACTTAAAACGAATTACATGGGCTAAATATGCTATTTTTAAAAGTTTGGAAAACACCATCCACCACCCCATCGCGCTACGCGATGGGGGACACCCATAGGCGTCGCGTGTCATGACCAGCTTCAGCTGCAGCAACCCGAACTTTATTTGTTTGTCTTGTTTTGATCCATTTTGCATGAAAACTCTTGTAACTCACACCCATATTTGACCACCAACATTACCCTATATATACACCACCATATACCTTCATTTTCCCCTGCTACAACTCCAAATTCTCTCTCAGACTTCATAGATTCAACGTTGTTTATTTATGTGTTCTTGAAGGTTTGACTTCCAGAAGTCAAATTGAGTTTAATCTTTCACTCTAATTAGCTTATATAGTCTTAATAGTACTTGTATATGGTGGTAAAACATATATATAATATACAACCCTTGTTACCTTTGGTATTTGCTTCTCCGATTCCGGATGGTGAGGTTTCGGACCTTGTAAGGCAAGGCTTCATGGAGGACTTCATGTCCTTGATATATATGATATATATATATATATATATATATATATATATATATACTTATATAACTTGTTCATACATACTAACCATGCTTAACTTCTGCTCATTTTAGTTTATTTACAAGTTCCATGGTTATGGGTTTGAAGAGTCTAAACACAGTTTAACCGTAACTAGCTCCAAACCGTAAACCGAACTTTGTTTACTTGTTTTTGTTAAATAATTGTTTAAACATGTTTAATGTTAGATCTAAGTTTCTAAAATCATTTTTATGAGTTCTATGGTTATGGTTTTGTAGATTCTAACCTCGGTCGTAACCCGAAACTAGATCCGAACCGAAAACCGAACTTTTGTTTAAAGACTTTATTGTTAACTTTTTGGTCGTAAAACTTAAATATTTTAATTTGTACATTATTATACAAGTTCTTAGATATTTGGGCATGTGGAAACCATCTATGAACTTATTGTGAGATGGAAACCAAACCAAACCGTACTAAACTGATTTTTACTCGCTTAAGACACATAAGTGTGTTTTTAGATATCAAGACTTGTATATTTCTTTAAAAATAGTTTACAAACTAATTTTAATTATTTTCTTAAGTACTTGGAAATGTTGGATCCAACTTGATCTCATAACAAAGTTTGGACCGACAAAACCAAATTTTCGGTTAACGTACGTTGTTAGTTCTAAAACAATAGATCTACATACTTGGATAAGTATTATTGGATTTTTATAAGTTATCTCATAACATTAATATTTTGGAAAGTTGACTTTGGGTTTGACCAATTGTGAAGACCCGAACCAACAACCCGAACACTCGTTAAAACCCGTTTTAGTATCTTTTTTCCAAAGGGACTTGCATTCTTGCATTTTTAACCACCTTATTACTTAACACAGGTTGAGTAAATATTAAGGTTAGATACTTTAACTTGGTTTCGAGAAAACTTACATTTTTAAAGGGTTATTATTATAAATTTGTAAATAGTTACATTTTAAACCTTGAACTTTAATTGTTTACATTTCTCAACATTTATTTTACTTAAGGACTTTCAAGACAACCTTTCTAAAATCCGAGACTTCTTTCCTTTTAGGCATTGTTCGTTAAACCTGTCGTTCCGACAAATCTCCAAATTATCATCTTTCAAGTTTATTACTTGAATGTGAGTACTTCCATACCCCTTTTTCCATCTTTTGATTTGGGGGTGACATTTCATACTTATTCAACTAAATGCTTTATACTTTAATCTTAAACCATAAACGTTATTGTATACTTTACTTAAATAATTGCTCGGTTTGGTGTCTATGATTATATGCCTATGTGTTTATCGCTTTTGGTTGGTGGAACTATAAAATCCTAGTTTATTTGGCAACCCCTTATAGCAAGGTGTCATTAACGTAATGCAATTAATGATAACTATAAAATCCAAGACTATTTGGCATCCCCTTATAGCTAGGTGTCGCTAATGTTTTAGCGATATCTATTTATCCAAGTTCTTGCTTTTATTTATTGTTTCGTATACGAGTTTTGTGGCTTTTCCTTACTATATACTATTATGCTCAAACTTATGAAATGCTCACCAACCTTTGTGTTGATAAACTTTATTTTATGAAATGTTACAGGTTTGCATCTTGGTTGATTTAGGATCGTGAAGAAAACGTCATCAAGACCTTTAGGATATTAGTAAGATGAACAATATTTAATTTGCTATATTTTGTGATATCTTGTTATGACTATTTATGAATATTTTCTATGTGACATTTTCGATGTTGTGAAATGAAATGAGTTTGTTAAATATTGCCGCTTTAATCAGTGTCATGTGCTTATGGGCAATCGTTATACCTCGGCATGTTCCGCCGCCTTTGGTCGGGGTGTGACAGGTTCCGTAGGAACGAATTTGAGCTTAACATTACTTACATTTTCATTAACATGAATCACCTTTCAAAGATTCATATCAGAAAACATAATGTGATTTTCATCATCGAAATACATAGGTCATCTCAAAATCTCCTTGATCACAGGAACGGGTTTGGATTGTCGTTGATAAATAAGTGAAGATTTTGGGATTTCTTCAGACCATAGTTTCAGACTACATGACCATGTTCACCACAGAGAAAACATGTTCTCATGTCAACATGTTCATGTAATGGTTTAGCAGAAACATGTGCAACTGAAGGATGATGATAAATTCCAGCAATTGGACCTTTAGCCAAGTCATCAAAAGTCACATATTTCCGTTTCATGTAGAAATCCATATTTAAACAATTAGAAAATCTTTGTAAAGAATCAGTTACATTTGATTTCACAAACTGAACATTTTTAGCATATTTTAACAAACTTTTAGCTTTTATTAACGGATCTACTACTTTTGAGGTCTTGGATTTTACAAACTTGTTTGCAAGGTCTTGTATTTTAGAAGTTTCATTGTGAAAGACACTTTCAATCAATTCGGGTTTGATGATATCAAGCGGAATGTCTTTCTCAGTGAACATAGTGCTTATTCCTTTAAGCTTAAAAACACGACCAGTTGATGGCTTAGAATTAACATGATTGATAAAACGCATAAAATCCTCATCAAAAATTTTAAGCTTTTCCGATTAGCCTTCACTGGTTTAAAAACTTTCTCCTTTTTCACTTGAGATAAGTTTGAACCATACACCGCCTCCTCAAATTCATGAGCTTCACATAGAATGTGATTCGAACTTGGAATGTTTGGTTTTTGTGTATCACTTTGGATTCAAACACATCCTCAATGATAACTTTCTCAACATTCTCAACAAAGACTTTGTTGCTTTCAACATGATGTTTTTGAGTTGATGATTGGGCTTTAACATTATTAGATTTTACTGGCTTAGGTGTTTCTAAAACAATAGTTTCATTAACAACCACTTCTTCTTTTCCAGCAAAAGGATTCGCAGTATAGTCATTATGAAACGGTGGTGGTACTTCAACAAAACCTACACCCTTTTTAGAATCTTTTTGCTTACCAGTTACTTCAGTTATCTCATTTAGCAAAAATGATGAGTTTCTAAATTTGGCCAACTTATTTTTCAACTCAAGAACTTCATTCTCAAGCTTAGTTATCTTAGATCGATGTTTCAATATTTCTTGAATTTTTTATCATTAATTGTCATTTTGACCGACAACTCAGCTTTGAGATCATGATTACTTATAGACAATGCTTCAAATTTCTCCCTAGATTTCATTTGAGATTCTAAAGATTGTCTATAAATATCCTTACACGAAGCAATTTCTTTCACTAAACGATCATTATGAACTTTCAATGAATCTAACTTAGGCTTAATTGTCTCACAATCAACACACAACGTATTAGTAGATAGATTAACAAAGTTAGGAACAGAAGAACTAACCTCGTCAATTTTGGCCATACAAGCAAACGTAGTTGGCTGCATTTCACATGAAACATCAGAATCAGACTCAGTGTCATTGTCAGAATATAGCTCATTCCCACTTGCATCCTGAAAACTCTCATTGGACTCAAACATAGCCAAGTTAGCTTGATTGTCGTTGCACGACAATCTTTTTGACCAATCAGTTCCATCAACAGCAGACAACAATGCTTGTGATCCCGAAGCAGTGTTTACTTCCAGAAGGCTTATCGGCATCATTATTATTTTTCAAAGAATAAATTCTATCTTGACTTCGAGGTCCAGTATATTCTTTCTTTGGTTTGTCACACTCTTGCGCATAGTGTCCAAACTCTTGACAATTAAAGCACTTAACTTTCAGCTTATCAAACCCAACTCTCTTGTTTAATGATGGAAGATCTTTGTTAATTCTTTGCATGAACTTCTTCACTTTTCTTACTATCATTGCCATATTCCACTTTAAATCCATGAGCTCCAAATCATCAGGGTTGATTTGCTCATAATCTTCATCGGTTAACTCACTTGTGGCAATTTTACTACCAACCAAGTTCTCATAAGAAGTCATGAAAGCACACAAAAAGGCAAAATTTTGTTTAACCTATTTCATGTTTACATTAGGTGGTGCTGAGTATTGATTTGTTGTAGCCGAAGTTCTAGAACCTCCAGAAGATCCAAAACCTCCAGATGCCAAAGAGCATACTCTTGGATCACTATAAGCTGTTGTTGAACTTTCATTTGCATTCTGAGTAAGAAATGCAGTGATCGGAGATACTGTAGTGCTCAAAGGCATACATCCACCATAGAAGGATGGCACTTGACTTTCTTTTGACGACTTTTGACACTTCAAATCATATTCCCGAGCTTCAATCTTTTGCATAAACTCAGAAGCAGTCAAATCTTCGTTTTTGAAATAATTATTCTCCTTCAACACCATCAAGAATGTTGAGTAAGAACTGGTAAATCATTTTTAACTGTATCAATCTTGTCAGCTTCAGAAGGTTCCATCTTTAACGTGTTAATTTCAGCAATTAAATGACTGAAACAAGTAGTCATTTCCTTAACAGTTTCACCTTTGAGTAAGTTAAAGTTTCGGAATTGGAACTTTAACATTACTTTCTTGCTTTCCTCAGTATTACCCATGCTTCTCATTCTGATGTGTTCAAACAAAGAAGCACTGATCTTGATACTTCTAACTTGATGGAACATATTATCTGGTAATGCCATAGTAAGAGTTGAATACGCTTTTGTCTCGATCTCTAAAGCCTTTTTTCTTTTTGAGAATATTGTGAAAAATATTTAGGGGAAAAACCAGTAGTCTCATCACCAATCGTTGGTACAGTGTAAACATCATCAAGACATCTTGAACAGTCGGGATGCATAGAACCAAGATGTGCTCGAAATCAGGTTCCCATTTGACAAAATCACTGAATTTCATCAGTCGAGGACATTTGGAATGAGATCCAATTTCAGCATCCAAGTGTATCATTTGTTGCATCAACATGTTCTGAGATGCCAACGCATAAAATCCAGCCATTGTAAATAACAAATTCAAATTTAACCAAAAAGCAAACTTAAGGGTTAATAATGAAACTTTTGTAACAAATCAAACTGAGGTAACGAATCAGTTAAGGTAATGAATCAGAAATTATGACGAACTGATAACGAATTATATTATAACGAATTAGAGACGAATCAAGGACACGTCACTAACGAATCACAATCGAATTCGGTTATAACGAATCAGTAACGAATCAAGAGGACGAATGATAAAACAAGATGACGAATCAAGTTGACAAATCAGGTTAACGAATTAAGTAGACGACTCAGTAGCGAATTCAGGAACACGAATTAATTACTGTAGATAACGAATCAACTACAGTTACTAACGAATCAAGTTGTTATATGGTTATAACAACTTTTGGCACGTGGCACAAATCTATTCAGAAAAGGTAACAAATCTGTTTAACAAAGGACACGTGTGTACCAAATCAAGTATAACGAATTAACTTGTATTGCGAATTAACCATAGCGAATCAACTCCATTGATGAATCTTCAAATCTTCAAACGGTTTTTTTAGAAATCCAGAAAAATTTCCAGAATCAAGAACACTAACACCAGTATCTAATTTGTAATACAAACCCAACACTCAACCAAATAGTCTAAGTTATGATCCAACATACTCGTAAACGAATCACGATTCCAACTATCACAATCCCGTATACATTAACCAAACAAACGATTGCCAGTTAACGCCAATTACATTCCCTGTTCCGTATTCATATCGATCCAAATCAAAACCAAACCAAATTCAATCCAAATCACAATTCAATCCTTACAAACCTTCCTTAATCCTTTCCAAACACAAATCAACCCAAACTCAATCCATAACTAACAGATTCAACTGTTAATTCGAACAAATTCGAATTAAACTTAATAAAACCAAAAAACATTTCAATTAATGAATTAATAACACGAATCAAGAGAAATCAGAACACCGAAAGGTCTGATACCACTTGTTAAACACGGATCAGATCTAAATGATTATCGATTATCAATTGTAGATATAATACCTTAAACAGATCTATTAGATTAAAGATTGATCAAGAGAGAATTGGACAGCGGTTCGTTACTCCAATAATCAATACTTAAATTAACAGGGTATAAACACCCTATATATAGACGATGGAACCAATTCGTTACACATCCCGTAACGAATTGGATCCAGTTCGTCAACTTACAAACTCAATAAAGGAAAAATAGCAAATCTTTGATTCGTTATGCCCTATTCGTCAACATTCCATGACGAATGGGAAAATACATAACGAACTAGACATTACATCAGACGAATTGGCTAATTCGTTAAACATCCTTAACGAATTAGCCTTACATTAACGAACTAAAGTAAATTACATAAATGCCCTTAATATTAAAATATTAATAAATTACAAAGACTCGAGATGACAAAACCGTGCACAAACAAGAGGGTTAATCTTAATTTATCTGCCACAGAGGGCACTCGTTTCCATCAGCTGCATGAGTTAGAGGAGCTCCGGGATCACGCGTATGTGAAATCGTTTAGGTATAAGGAGTGGACGAAGGAACTGCATGATAGAAAATTGAAGGGTAATAAGCAATTCAAGTGTGAGGATATGGTTTTATTGTATAACTTCCGATTGAGGTTATTCCCGGGAAAGTTGAAATTCCGATGGTTTGGACCGTTCAGGGTCACTGAAAAATTCCCATATGGAACTATTGAGATACAAGATCAGAGCGGGAAGTTTAAGGTGAACGGTCACAGGTTGAAGCACTACATAGGCGAGCCAGTAGCTGATCAGACCGTCGAGGTGTTCTATCTTGACTCATTCAGCGACGCGTAGATGTGTTGGAAGCATCACTCAGAAAACAACTCGAGTTGTATAGTGTGTATTATGATTTTCTTTATTACTTGTTTTAATTATTTTATTTTTGTTAGTAAAAATAAGAATAATAATAATAATAAATTAAAAAAAATAATAAAACAATAAAAATACAAAAACACAAAAATATGTTTATTTCTTATGTTTTTGTTTTCTGTTTTGTATGCCGCTACATGCGAGCGAGTTTGAGTTATTGCAGGTATTATTATGCGCATGGTAGCTCTGATGGCGTTTTGGAACTGGTTCTCCCAAGGTTGCGGCCGCGAATGAAATAATATACGGTCGTTAGATTGATACACAGATGGTGAAGATTCTGCATATAAACCAGGGGAGTAACCCGTTCTCTATTTTACTTTAGAAAATTTTAATTATTATGTTTATTTTATTTTATTTATTTTCATTGTTCTCATTGAGGACGATTTCGTTTTAAGTGTGGGGATGAGAATTTATTTTACTTAGATGTTGAAAAAAAACATTTAAAAAACAAATTTTTTTATAATAACATTTTTGCACTCTTTCGCTGAGAATCATGTCAGTTACTCAAGTTTGAGGGACATATACTTGTATATGTTTGGTCCTGTTATCTACTTGTAGACATATGGGATAACCATTTACCTGAAAACTGAAAGTGACTGGGGTGACTGTTGTGTGTTTTGTTCTTTCGCTGAAAATTATGTCGGCTACTTAAGTTCAAGGGACATATACTTGTATATGTTTGGTCCCGTTATCTGCCTGCATACATAGGGATATTCATTGACCCGAAAACTGAAAGTGACTGGGGTGACTGAATTTGGAAAAAAAATAATAAAAATATAAAAAAGTTTTAAAGAAAAAAATGTCCCTTGAAAATTGTTTTTCTTCTACGTTAAGCAGGAAATGATATTATTACCATTGTGTTAACGAACTATTAGAACTTTTGAGAAATATAATATAATAATAAAAGAAGAGATGATTTGCATATCTGATTTGGGATGTGTCGGTAGGCCCAACTAGCTTTGAGAGTCCTCTTTAGCATATTTTATATATATAATAATTTGGAAAACGGTGAAAGAATTTTGATGCTTAGGAAGGATTACCATAATCTAATAACTTTGAGATGGTAAGACTTAGATGCGCTCAAACCAGCACACCACTAGATGTCCATCTTTTTATGAGCTTAGAAATAGTAATATACTTTAGGGTGATATAAATAAATGTATTTGTTAAAAGTGTACTCTGAAAAGTTGTTCCAAAAAGCAAATGCTTATGAGAAAGTTATGTATTGTAAAATGCCAAAGAAGCGTTCTCAAAGTTAGTAAAAGAGGCCAAAGATGCACATACTAGACGGGACTGAGAGTTTACGTGTTACCAAGTGGATAGTGACTCTGAGGATACACTATTGGGGCTCGAAGGTTCTTAGTCAATAAATATCAAATTAGGAATTTATAGGAAAAAGTCCAATAATATTTAGGAATAGCTCATACGACCTCCACATGATCATTCATCCATTAAATTTCACCGAGTGCATCTAATTAGTACATCAACGAGTCCTTGGCTTAGGTGATTTGTCGAACCAGTCTGCTTCGACTCTAGTTCTTCTAGCTCTATGTGTCTGAGATGGGGTAGGTGTAGCCTTGATTTTTGGACTAAAAACGCTTAATGCAATTAGGGGCTTGATTGGCTAGTGGTTGGGTTTAAAGTGGAAAAATATACCGGCAATCGTGGTCAATATGTCGAGCTGTTTCTTGTGCTTTAGTAATGTTAAATAATATGGGAGTTTGTTGTTTTTTCACTTGGTTGTAATCATGTGTAGTAGATTTCTTTTTCAGGGACAAAAAAGTCTCAAGTGTGGGGATGTTTGATGTGTTGTAAAACACACTTATTTTCCGCATCTTTTTATCGTCTTTTAATGGCTTAATTATATAATAAATAATGATTTTAACTCATTTTAACTTGATCTTACAAAGTTTACTGTTTTGTGTAGGTTACGAGTTTTAAAAGAGAAAAAGATCTGGTTTTAGAAGACATAAGAGGCTTGTATAAAGACCAAACTCAAGGCCCGACCCAAGCCCTCTAGAGGAAAACCTTTCATGCAATATTATAACATAACACAAAAGAAAAAAATCCCTAACTCCTCTCCATAATTCCGATCAGACTGCACCAGCCAAGGGAAGAAGAAAAATATTTTTTTTGAAGCTTGTGGCGGCCAAGGGGAAAAAGAAGATCATCAAGGGTGACTCAGGACAACATCCAGGGTCGTTTCTCATCATTTATCTCAGCCCCATTCTTGAGTAAAACATCCATAAACTTTGTTCTATTTCTTAAGGTTCATACTCTTTTAATTTTGATCTTTAAAGGTTAAGTACCTTGCAATTTTATTGAAGACTGAATTGTGTATGATATTAATAGATTGTTGGATGGTTTTAATTATGTTTGTGGTGATTAATATGGTGTTTACAATGAGTTATAACTGTTGTCCAAAGGTTATGAATAGCTAAACTTGTTAGTTCTACCTAGGTTAGATGATTTTTGTTAGGTTTTTATGAGTTTATTAGATTGTTTGATCAATATAACATGAATTGCTATTGAAATTTTGGTTTAATGATGAATTAGTTTCTGTTTAGTGGCTGTGATTTTATTGGTTTTATCTCTTAATCTCATACATCGATTAATTGAATTGGTTTTGATTGACAGTTGTATGTTCGATTCTTTACTTTGTGTTTAGAGTTTGATTGCATTAGGAACAACCGTAGGGCTTTGTTCAGATTGTTAATTAGTATAGTTCAGTGGGTGAACACCTTCTTAAAGACTGAGAGGTGATAGGAAGTAAAGTCGTCTCTCTACTTTTACTTGTTAGGATTAGGATTACGCGAGAGCGGGTTCGGTTCTTGTAGGGTTTGGGTTTGTGAGCGATTAGTTGATCTAGTTTATGTTAAACCAAATTGTTCATCTATCCTTGGTTACGTAGTATTCGTTTCCATTAGGGTCATGTGTCAGTGAGACCAAGAGGAGAGTCGACATTAGAACACCTTAGCATTCGTTTCCCGGTTTGTTCTTAAAATCAATTAAGTGTAAGTTAGGGTTTGTTAGTGAGACCGAGAGGTGATCTAGCTTTCTTGAGCGAACTTTAGTTGTGTCATCCTTAGATACCGGTGTCGGGAGATCATTCAGTCCATTAGCTTGTTAGACCGTCAATATGATTCTTACCTAGGTAGACGTTTTCTCCATTGTCAGTTAAGTTTCTAAGTTTCATCAAGTGTTTCATCAAGTTAAGTTAAGTCTAGTTAATTAATTTAGTTAAAGTCATTTAGGTCAAGTAGTTAATTATTAAAAATCAATTTAAAAAATATTATTCTTAGGAAGGTCTTGTCTAGGGTTTAGTGATCATAGGCATTTTCACGTTTCCTTGTGTTCGATACTCGGACTTCTTAGGTCTATACTACTTGTGATCGGTACACTTGCCGGCTGTGTGTGGATTCACTAGGAGTTTCGTTTTAAATTTAAAGCTTAGTTGTGAGTTCCATATAAAGACCATTCATTAGACACACATGTGACATCCAGTTTTCTCATTTCAGTTAATAAAATAAAATATGAATTATTACGAGTCGGGCTAGTGTTGGGTTAAATAGATATGGGTTATGGACTTGGATTAAAAAGGAAGGAAGAAAAGACCATGGGCTTAAGCCCATGGCCCATCATATATAAACAATAATTACTCCATAATCTATTCATTTCACATATTCCATACACCACCCAAAACACACACTTAAGCTCTCTCTCAAGCTGTCTCTTTATCTTAGCCGAACCCAAGAGGAAAACCGTGCATCGAACCGAGGTAATGATAGTATGATATTGTATGGGCTCAAACCCGCTAGATTTAGTCGTGAAACGACGCGCCGGCACCCTAAACCGTTAAAGTTACGAGGCGAAAGATACGAGGATGTCATGTCAGAGAATGTTTCTGACATTCTCTAACCTAACCCTAATTCATTAGCGGGGGGCTAACGAATGGGCCTTAGTTCGTTAGCAGGGAAATGACGAATTAACCTCAATTCGTTATGTCAATTCGCTAAGGAAAAACTAACGAATAAGCTTTAATTTGTTAAGGCCATTCGTTAAGTGAGAATGAACCCCATTCATTATAGGGTTCATTCATCAACCCGACCAAACGAATAATCCATATTCGTTGTGAAGATCAGTTTATTATAAGGTCCAATTCGTTACAGTAGCCAATTCGTCTTGAAGGCATATTCGTTATAATAGTCAGTTCGTTATGAAGTAACGAATGGGTTCATTCGTTAAGAACCCCATTCGTTAAGAACCGGGTAACGAACTAGAAGTTTGGCTGAATAACAGAAAGGTCCCTGGACTTAGAAAAGAATGATATAATTACATAATAGCCCTTGGACTTTATTAATTAATGAAAGATGCCTTAAAGGATTAATGGGTTGACAATAAAATAATAATTTAAAAATTCTAATGAAAAATGTGTTAAGTCAGTTAATGGAAATAAAATTTTTCCAAACTGACCTGGCAGCTTAATCCCAGCCAGGGGCTATGCCCCTTGGACCCTGCTAGGGGCTGCCGCCCCTAGAACCCTGCTGCCAGGGGCGCTGCCCCCGGATCCCCGTCCGTTGAGGGTTATATTTAAACTAGAAACGTGATATGGGTAATTATAGTAAATTGATACGTGTAATTGTATACAGTTAGTCGCGCACAGCTAAAGAAAGGAATAACTGTAAACGGTGAACGTAACCGAGTTCAGGTGAGTTTCTAGCCCCATTTTCTTGTTATGTTTTAGGGGCTGTGTGCATACTCGATGTGATAGTTAATACACTCACCTTAAATGGTAAGTGTATGCCATGTATGATTTATGTGATTGATATTATGTTATGAATGTGAATGAAAGTTTGTCGGTAAGTGAACAATCTTCGGATAATGCACGTATTGACAAGGGAGGTATGTATATGAAGGATGGATGTGTATGATATCTATATATATATATATATATATATTTATACAACATATGAGTATGTATAAATGATTAATGAAAGTACACGTATGTTACGGGTATTTAAAGACAGAATGTATGAAGATGAAGAAGTAAGGGATCAGACTCTATTAATATCTGAGATAGAGAAGAAAAGGTGGATCAAACCCTAATAATATCTGAGGTAGACAAGAAATGAATCAGACCCTAATAATATCTGAGATTGACAAGGAAAGAGAGATCAGGCCCTAATAATATCTGAGATAGAAAAGGACAGTAACTATATAATATGAAAGTAATAAAGTATGAACATATGTATGAAATTATGTAATAAAAGTAAATTAGTAAGTAATTATTATGTATCTTTGGATGCATAATTGAAGGTAAGTATATGTATTATATGATGTGTGATTAACTAAAACTCACTCAGCGTATCTGACTTTTAGTATGCACGCAGGTGACTAGGATGAGACAACTGGCTTGAGCTGGGACACATGGCAGAAGAATAAGAGTCTGACATCTGCAGACTCATAATGTTTTATATTTAATGTTTTAATTTTGAAAGAAAAGAATGTTTTAAGACATGTTATGAATTAGTATGTAATGTTTATGAAAGTTTTAATATTCCGCGAATGTTAATTCAACTCTGATATTTAGAACTATGTTTATGAGTAAATCCAACGTCCGATGTGAGGCACCGATAACGGGGCCTTACAACACATCATTTTGGCACATCAGGAGCAAGCCACTTATAGCCATAGTTTATTGTTTTTTTTATTTACTTTGTGCTCTGTAAAATAACGTGTATAAATCTAAAAACCCGTTGCAATACGTTGTAGGTGATGAACCGTATGAGGTGGTTTGTTTTTTACATAAAAATCTTGAATGTTATAAATAAATGTTAATTAACATCCGATGTCATGGTGGTGTTTGAATGCGGGGGGTTAACATTCTAGTTTGATATTAAATTGAACATTCTACTTGTATTTCAAAACTTCGACATTTTACAATAATATGTTTGCTAATGAATTAATATTTTTAACAAAAAATAAGTAATATTTGATTTAATCGCCATGACATAAAAAATAAACCATTTATAGTGAGTGAATACTCTAAAGAGAACAAAGTTTTAACTTTGATCTGCTTTTAAACAAATGTTACCCAATATGATAAGTTAATTAGTTGTACAAGATTCTTAAGAGAATTGAGAATAAAGTATGACTGATCTGTTGGTTTAGTGTATGATAATATTACATTCAGACCCAATGTAGTGGGACAACATCCATCTTGAAAGTGCTCTAAAGCGTCGGGAACACCACCTCCCGAGGCACATTGGACGTTTTAGTGGGGGAGCACTTCCTACACAGTGCTGAGTGAGGGGAAGGTGGGGGGAAATATTGGAATGTGATTGGTGGGTTTGTTTTTTGTTTATTTTAATAATAAAATATAATAAAAAAATAATAATAAGGTAATGATTTGAAGAGGTTCCATCAACTACACCCATTTTAGCCAAAAAGCCCCAATGCTAACGTGACGTCACATGTCGCACAACCCTCACAAAAGGGCTCCATCCACTATACATGGTCTTATGTCTATAGTTGTAAATCTTATTTTATGATAAAAAGGCAAAATATTTTTAGTTGATTCATATTTTCTTAGGGAAAATTGATATAATTAAAATTGTTTGGATGATAAAAAAAATCAATTGGTTGCATTTACTAAAGGGTGTTTGGAATTCTTTATCTATATCTATATCTATATCTATATTTATATCTATATTATATATAAAGGAAGAGTGATGGGCAACAAAGTAATTTCATAATTACATAACAAGGAGAAAAGAGTCATTGCAAAATTGAGCAATAAAAGTAATTTATCAATGTCTTCACTCGTTTTTAAAGTGTAAGGCCCCGTTACCGGTGCCCTACACTGGACGTTGAATTTACTCATAAATACAGTTCTATCAGAGTTATTTTAAACTTTCGCGGAATAATATAAAAGTCACTCATTCATTACAAACATCCATAACTTGTCTTTTAAAAACATAACATAAAACATAGTATTTCAAACATCACGACAATCTTCAGATGTCAGCCTCTTCTGACCCTGTCATGTGTCCCCCTCAGGCCAGCTGTCTCAGTCGATTAACCTGCGTGCATACTAAAAGTCAGCTACGCTGAGTGAGTTCTAGTTAATCAGATGACATACAATATATTCACATACTTACATATGCACCCGAAGGTACATAACTTCATATTTACTTACAGACATACATACTTTCACTCTTTATTTCATACTTACATACATACTTTCATTCATACATATACGTTTTCAAGAGCATTCCGCCCTATAACCTTCGCCGATATCATTAGGGTCAGTCCCCTACATTCGCCGATATTATTAGGGCCAGTCCCCTACATTCGCCGATATTATTAGAGTCGGTTCCCTACATTCTCCGATATTACTAGGGTCGGTTCCCTACATTCGCTGATATTATGAGGGTCGGTTCCCTATATTCGCCGATATTATTAGGGTCAGTCCCCTACATTCGCAGATACTATTAGGGTCGGTTCCCTACATTCGCCGATATTATTAGGGTCGGTTCCCTTACTAACTATACATTTTGTTCGTCATATAACTATACGTACCTTCTCTATATAATCGTCCTTTCGTACATACTCATTTCATTACGTACTTTCATACATACATATTTCATACTAGGCATTCTACATATTACTTTCGCTGCCGATACGTGCAATATCCGAAGATCGTTCACACACCGACAAGCATTCATTCATAAAATTCATACATACTACCGCATCAATCATTATGGCATACACTTACCATTTAAGGTAAGTATATTAACGTTCACATTGAGTATGCACACAGCCCCAAAAACATAACAAAGAAGTGGGTCTAGAAACTCACCTGAATGAGGTTACGTTCACCGTTTACGGTTATTCCTTTCTTTAGTTGTACGCGACTAACTGTATAAAGATTACACGTATATATATGACTATCACTACCCATATCGCGTTTCTAGTTTAACTATAACCCTCAACGAACGGGGGTCCCGGGGCAGCGCCCCTGGCAGTGGGGTTTTAGGGGCGACAACCCCTAGTAGGGTCCAAGGGGCAGAGCCCCTAGCTGGGGTCAAGCTGTCTTAAAACATTTTCCATTAGAATTCTAATTTATTATTTTTATTTGTTAATTCATAAAGTTCGAGGGCTTCTTTGTAATTAATCCATTTATCTTAAGTCCAGTGACCTTTCTATCATTCTTTCAAACTTTAGTTCGTTATTCAGCTCTTTAGCGAATGGGGGTTCATAACGAATTGACTGATTCGTTATCTCTTAACGAATGGACCTTTATAACGAACTAGTCATTATAACGAATTGAACCTTTATAACGAGCTGGCCCTTATAACGAACGGGGGTTCATTCGCCAGTTCTCCGTTAACGACTTACTTAACGAAGGGCTTAACGAACTGTTTCTAATTCGTTATCTCTTCTTAACGAATGGGCAGGACGAATTACTGCTAGTTCGTTATTTTCCCCTTAAATAATTGCTGCTAGTTCGTCATTTCCCCCTTAACGAATCACTGCTAATTTGTCATCTCCCCGCTAACGAATTAGGGTTAGGTCAGAGAATGTCAGAAACATTCTCTGACATCCTTAAATACCCGCGCCGCCTTTCCAGCGCCGTCGTGCCGGAAAACCGGGCGGTGGCCGGAAAAACGTATTTTACCCCATATTACACCGTTTTTCACCATTTTTCGTCCCGTTCAATCCATATCTGAGCTAGGGTGACCCCTAAGCTCATCTTTTGACCGGTTTATACCCGATTCCATCCGGATCTCGTGACTTTAACGGTTTAGGGTGTCGGCTCGTCGTTTCGCGACTAGATCTAGCGGGTTTGGATCCATACAGTATCATACTATCATTACCTCGAGTCGGGATCGGCTCTTTTTCTTGGTTTCGGCTAGAGAAAGAGAGAAATATGAGAGAGAGAGAGAGAGAGAGAGAGAGAGCGCGTAAGTGTGTGTTTTGGGTGGTGTATGGAATATGTGAAATGAATGGATTATGGAGTAATTATTGTTTATATATGATGGGTCATGGGCTTAAGCCCATGGTTTTTATTTCTTTCCTTTTTAACTCAAGTCCATAACTCATATCTATTTAACCCAACACAAGCCCAACTTATAGTAACGCATATTTTATTTATTAACTGAAATGAGAAAACTGGATGTTACATAAAGCTTCCGGTACACCTTCATGAAACTTCATATTTTATTAAATTACACATCTGTCCTTTAACCATTCAAAAGGTTATCAACTACATTCTTTAAACCCTATTTTATTTTCATTACATAATGTTAATTATGGTTTAAATATGTTATTATGGTGACTATCCACATTCTTAACTCCCATTTTTCATTATGTTTGTATTAACTCTATTAGCCTCTATATAGTGGCTAGCTTCTTATGCTTGTATTAGATATACATGCATACCAATGAATAAAAACCTCCATTTTCTCTACTTATCATGCTCTCTCTATACACTATGATAATATATGCATATCCGATGTAGTTGATATATATATCTGAATATGAAATTCGCCATTTCTATTGTGCGAGTTTGAACCAGAAACGAGGTGATCAAGTTAGCTCTTATTTTTGTAGATATATTGTGTACTAATTAGAAAATTGACATCATTTCAGGAGAAGTTTAAAACAACAAGATTATGGTGGGATGTACTGTGCTACATTGACAGTCAAGTGAGACCTCATTTCATTGTTTAAACTTTTTGTTATTAAACAAATTATATTAATTTGTTATATTAATTTTGCAGCTCTAATGTTGTATGTGTTGGCATTTTTCGTATCTCAAATTAAACTTTTTAGCCAAGCTGCTCGATTTAAATGTTTCAGTCAAACGAACTGAAGAAACACTAACCGGACCCCGGACAGGTTACTGGTAACCTGGGGGTTGGATAGCTGTTTCCCACGAGGGGTTAGACCCTTGGAAGATGGTTCTTCTGATAACCTGCAAAACAGACACCGTGAGCTCGTCACTGAGAAGGGGGGGGGTTCCTCCTTATGACCACCCTCCGGCGTGAGAATCAGACTAGATTGCTCTTTAAATATAAAAGTATATTAAGAGATTGCTAGAGCAGATATCAGGTATATTATGATGATAATATGATAATGTAATGTGTCGATGATCATACCATTTGGGGTATTTATAGCCGAAGGTAGGTTTCCAAGGAGGTATGGCCGGCTGCAACAGTGTTCCTGTTCATCAACAGTAGCCTACGCACGTGCCCTGCTGGTAGTTGGTGGGTAGGCAGCGGCTGATAGTGACCAGGCCTGCTGTATACTGTTCCCTTTCCACCAACTGCCGGCTACGCACGTGGTATGACAGTAGTTGGTGAGTAGGCAGCGGCTAATAGTGATACAGTACAGGAGCATGCTGCTCGCCATGCTGTATCAGTGAGCTGTCGTATCTCTGATCAGATCTTTCGCCCATACCTCGTCAGGTACAGTAAAAGGTCCTTCAGTATACAGACTGGCTTATTTGGGCGGGAGTATTCCCCCTCCCGCCTCTGTGCGGGATTGCTCCCGGCTTTGCTCATTCCTTCAGGTGACACTGTGATCGAGAGCTAAGTACCTAGTGCGTGTAGCCATGCTGCGCGGGTGGCCTTCCCTCATGGCTTGTATCCGAGGCTGCGAGAACAGGCGGAGTCCTTCACCATGGGAGGCATTTCCTGCGGGAACAGCTTGCGTACTGCGCGTAAGGACGTCACGTCTCTGAGCATGGTTGGTCCTGCGGATCCAGTTGGTTTTTGCGCAGACGTCCCTGTTTAAGGTGAGTCTTGCGGGACCAAATGGGCTCTACTGGGACCTACCTCTTCAAGTCCCCCCAGTCCAATGTTCTTCTCATGCGTGTTTAATAAAGTGAGGTGAACTTTTGGACTTTGAGCAAAGGGTTTTGAAAAGGGTTTTGTAAGGTTTTCCATGGGGATTCTTTCCGCGGAAGTCCTTGTCACTTGCAGAAATGCCCGAGTTTCCTGCTTGGTCTTTGGGTATGATGCGGGTAGGTCTGTAACCTCCTCGCAAGTCAGGAGCATTGAGTCCCAGTTGTATGGATTTTCCATGAGGTTTTGGTAGTTTTGAACATAGTGATCAATTATGTTAAGACCACCAATTCCATCCTGGAGCTTCAAACAACGTAGTTCTCGACGTTCCCGCTATGCGGGGATGTTATTTCCGTTTCCGCTAGCATTGCCCAGAAGATCCTTCTTGGTTTCAATTCCCAGCGGAGCGCTAGGTATGTGAAGGGTTTTGCCTTGACACTGTACCTGCGCTCGTCTTACGGTTACTTTACTTCCAAGGTATTCCTGGCGTCAATTCCCTGCGGGTGCTAGGTATGTGGAGGGTTTTGCCTTTACACTGTACCCGCACCCGTCTTGTAGTTACTTGGTTGCCGAGGAATACTTGGCTTCAATTCCCTGCGGGTGCTAGGTATGTGAAGGGTTTTGCCTTAACACTGTACCCGCGGCCGTCTTACGGTTACTTGTTTGCCAAGGTTTATTTGGCTTCAATTCCCTGCGGGTGCTAGGTATGTGAAGGGTTTTGCCTTTACACTGTACCCGCATCCGTCTTACGGTTACTTGTTTGCCAAGGGGTAAAGGGTATTTTCCCGCTTACTTTTTAATATTTTCAAATTTTTTGAATTTTGAAATTCGAAGAGTTGGTGAAAAGATAAGAACAGTCCAAACCTCTGAAACGTCGTGCGACGGTTTCTTCTGACTGTGTCAGGACGTGCAGGAAGTTATGGTGACGTGACAGAACATGGTCATTCCAGACGCTTTTCCTGGCGCGTGGGCACGATTTTTCGGGCGCGTGGCCGCGAAATTACTGGCACACGTCCTGTCAACAGCTGTTGCCAGCCTGCTTTTTGCCACGTGTCATAGTTTCATTGCACCTTCGATTTCTCTCTCCTCCGCATTAAATTCACCGCATTAATTGCGATTAGTATATAAAGGGGGAGAGGCCTCTTTGTAATCCACACTTTCACCTCTCTTCTTCTTCTTCTTAGTGATTTCCGGCAAATACTCCCTTTTTCAGGCAAGCATTTTCCCGAAATCACTCTTCTTTCTGCAAAAATGTCTTCTCATGATGCTGAAGCTGTAGCCGACGATAGGAGTACTGCTGGCGAGTGCCAGTGTGCTCTACCTGTCGATCAGTACCAGTACATCGTCAGGAAGTTCATGCTCGAGTCTCTCGAGCCTGAGTTTCCTGAATCCCACCAGACTGTGTACGATGCCCCCAGTGGCAAGATCGGGGTATATGCTGCATTCTTTGTTTATGGGAACCTTAGGTTCCCATTGACAAAGTTTGTGTACCGTGTCCTGGAGAGGCACGAGGTGCACCTGACCGAGGTGCATCCGATGGCGATTGCCAAGGTCCGGCACTTCGAGTGGGTGTGTCGGATTCTGGGTATTGAGCCCTACGTGGACCGCCTGATGACCTTTTATACTTGGAGGTGCGTCCAGGGGTGGTACACCCTGACAACCCGTATTAAGGGTTTGAAGATCTGCGTGACCGAGCGCAGTCTCCGATCGTGGAAGCGGGAGTTCTTCTACATCTCTGCCCGCGCCATCCCCATTGCTATGAAGTTCAAGAAGGGTCAAGCGCTTCCGAGCCTTCACGCTTCCAGCTACCAGGAGGCTGAATGGTTCGCAAAGATATCCCGGGTCCAATCTCCGGTTTACCGGTTTGCGGAGTCCGGGATGGTGCTGCTGGGGATGAGCCGGGTATGGAAGGATGCGTCCCGGTTTCCCATCCTTCTTGAATATGGTTTGAACTCTATTCCTTATGGTATGTCTTGTCTTTCTTGCTGATATTAGTTAATTTTCTAACTGTTTCTTTTTCTTTCAGAGGGGAATAATTTGGAGTCGCTCCTGTTCCCGCGGGAAGCTGACAGTCCCGTGCGGGTGGGCACTCGTGCTCTGGACGACAATGAGTTGCCCATCCTGGAGCAAACGGCGGATAGGTTTGTGGAGGTCTATCCGCCGGGCCAAGAGATCCTGAGCCACCGGCGGCCAGGTAAGGAGATATTCTATCCTGAACCCCTCAATGCTGTACCCGTTGCTGGAAATCCTTACATCCTGTCTTCTTCTGAGGAATCCGCAGATGGTCCTCCCCTTGTGCGGAAGAAGAAGGCTGCTGCCGGCGTGAAGGGGAAGGAGAAGGCCTCCACAGCTGATCCAGTGGTTCTCTCTGACTCGGAGTCAGATAGTGAAGAGGTGGCGGGGAAGCCCGGTGGTGAGGAGACCACTACTCCGGAGGCTACGACCGTTACCTCCGGAGAACCAACGAAGACGACGGTGACCGGTACCAAGAGGCCGGCTCCATCGGGTTCCTCCCCGCCCGTCCGTACGTTCAGGGTCAAGAAAACCCGTAAGTACAATCATAAAGTCTGCAGATTTATCACTATAAATTTATCTAACACTTTCTTCTTTGTGCAGGCGTGGGTGTTGACGCATTCCGGGGTGAAGCGCAGGGGAGTATCCCCCCGCCAATGACGGTAGGCTCGGTCAGCCTTCCTGAGGCGTCGACCCAGGCGCCTGCGCCTGCATCCGCTGGTCCAGTTGCTCATTCCTTTGAGCCAACTGTTCCGGCAGAGATGACGTCACCGCCGGCTGTGAGTGCGATTTTTACAGCATCCTTCACAGAGCCGGCGGTTACTGCTGCTGCTTACAAGGCGGCGACCACGGCGGCGACCACAACGGCGACCACGGCGGCTGCCGCCATGCCCGCGCCACCGGCACCGATGGCCGGACCATCAGGTACGCGCAGGGCTTCCCGTCGATTTTTGCCACCTTCCAGTCTGCCTGACCTGTTGGATGGATTTCCTTTAGGTTCAGGTGATGGGTTTGGCGGCTATCGGCCTGTCATTGACCCTACAGGTGCGTAGGGTTCCTTTCTTTTTCCCTTATGTTTTTTATCATCTTTTCCTTACTGCTTTTGTTTCTTTTGCAGTGTCGGATTCCAATGAAGTGTATGTTCCTCGATGGAACATACGCCGAGGAACAACCCTTCGCACACCTGTGGAGTGCGTGGACTGGGCTCGCCACGCTGCTCCTCCGGGTGCGTTGGGGGAAGCCATGGTTAGCTACCAGGAGGGTAGGCTAACTAATGAGCTTCGGGTTCTCCAGGCCCGGATGCAACCGCGCGTCGAGCTGCTTTGTCGTGAAAACGACAAGTTGAAAGCAGCTCGCGCCAAGGACATATCTGAGGCGCGTGCTCTTCGGGAGGAGAACCAACAGCTGGCGGCAGCTGCCGCCGACAAGGAGAAGGCCTTCAAGGCCCTCGAGGTTGAAGTTCAGGCGCGACTCGAGGCCCGCTCCAAGGCTGCCCAAGCTGTGAATGAACAGCTTCGGCTGGCCAGGGAGACTGCGCGAAACGTAACCGAGAGGGCTGCCAAGGCTGAAGCCGTTGCTGAGCCTTTGCGTGTGGAGAATGAGGAGCTGAAAGGCAAATTAGAGGCTCTCCAACGCGCTCATGATGCCTTGGCAATGGAAGATGCCAAGAAACTCCAGGAAATCCTGGACCAGAGGGGGGTGCTTGACCAGACCCAGCGGAAGCTTAAGGGCGTCGAAGAGGCTGCCGCAAAGGAAGTTTTACTTGCCAACCTTAACAAGAGCGAAGCCGAACGCGCCCATAACGAAGCTCAAGCTGCCCTCCAATGGCTTCTTCGAGAAGCGTTGCCTCAGGTATGTTTAGTTTTATCTTCACGCTTTTCTTTTGTAAGAAAAGGTTCTAATACTTGTGTTTTCTATGTAGGTTGTGCGTCGGGTCTTTTCAGAGACCTCTTACGATGATGCTATGACCGCAGCCCTCAACGCTTCTCATGAGGATGGGGAAAAGGCCGGCTTCTTGCTTGGTCTAGGGTTTGTTGAGAAAGGCGTCCCGCCTTCCAACTTCCCTTTGTTCAATGTGGATACCGAAGCCATTTATGACCAAGCATTGAACCAATACGCCGCCTTCCCGCATCCAGTGGTGGAGAAGGTGGACGAAGTAGCTGCTGCTGATGATGGGTTAGCTGTCCTCAAAGCGTTCCTCGAACCACCCCGTTCTTCTGACGGAGCGGGTCCAAGTGGAAGCGTCCCTGAAGCTTGATCCTGAAGATCCCTTCCCATTGCTAAGACTTGTAGTTTTTTTTTTTTTTCTTTTAGGCGGGTAGTTTCCCGGCCATTCTTGTAATATATTCTTGAAATATTAATCTTTTTGCGTATAAGATTGTTATTTCCTTCTTTGGGTTCCTTGCTTTATAAACTTATGACTTGCATACTTAGTTTAAATTAGCAATTTTCCAAGAGTTTAGAATAAGAACCTTTGAACGTGGTTGATAGTGGGTTAAAGTTTCGCTTCCTCCTTCGTGATTGTGCGGGTGGAACCGTCACTTGCACTTGGTAGGATGGCTAAACTTTAACTTATATCTGACCTGCGTGTAGGTTTTCCTTTTCGAAATTTCTAAGGCATTAAGATAAGTTGACCTTTGAACGTGGTTGATAACAGGAAGTCTTGCTTCCTCTTTCGTGATTGTGCGGGTAGAACCGTCACTTGCACTTAGTAGGATGGCAAAACTTTACCCTTATCTGACCTGCGTGTAGGTTTTTCTTACCTTTTGAGGATAAGTTAACCTTTGAACGTGGTTGATAATAGGTGTGAAGTTTTGCTTCCTCTTTCGTGATTGTGCGGGTAGAACCGTCACTTGCACTTAGTAGGATGGCAAAACTTTACCCTTATCTGACCTGCGTGTAGGTTTTTCTTATCCTTTTTAAGAATTTTGTTTTGAACCGTTCGACGCGCGGTTGTCGATAGGTTAGTGTTCATTTTCCTTTCATGATTCATGCGGATAGACCGGCACTTTCATTTAATGGGATAATTGAATTCTCCTTCAACTGACTCTGCGTGAAGGTTTGCCACGTTATTGGGTTCGTGCGGGTAAGACCGCCTTTCCACGCAACGACTTCACGTAATGTGAATGCCGTCACCAGTGTTGGATAGTTTAACCGTTCGATGCGCGGTTGTTGATAGGTTATTATTCAGTTTTCTTAATGATTCATGCGGATAGACCGACACTTTCATTTTTGGGTGCTGAACTTTTTCCCCTTCAACTGACCTGCGTGAAGGTTTGTCACGTTGCTGGGTTCGTGCGGGTAGGACCGCCTTCCCATGCAATGACGACGTAATTATGCGGTGAAAACCGGCATATTAGTTCAGAAAAGTATAAATGTAAAATCCTCAGCTTCGGTGTTCTTAAAGAGAATCATTTCCATTAGAAGTGGCTCTTGGCCTTTTCTTTACAAATTGGAATTGATTTACATGCAGACTGTGTAAATGAGCTCCCTTCCATGTTGGGATGGGATTGCCATCGAGCCGATACGCACCTGGTTCGGGATCTCGTTCTTTACGCAGCATGTAGTCTCGATTTTGAAGCAGGAATTGATTCGTGTTTTTCCCAGCTGGGGTTCTATACGCACTCACCTGCTCAGCCTTTATTACGCCACGAGGTGCGCGAGCGTCCCATCTCTGACAAATGCTTCGACCATATCTTTTACATCTATGCATTCTTCAGTGTTGTGGCCCTTTGTCTTGTGAAAGTCACAGTATTTGCTCCGATCAGCATCGTGACGATGTCGGATTATTGGAGGCTTTGGCCATGGGAGCTCTTCAGTGGCGAATATCTCAGTGACGCTTTTGGTGAGTGGCGTCCATCTGGAGTTCCGGTGCGACTGTACATTATCCCTTCCGTCCAACCGATGTTGCAAGCCGGATGAGGTGTCAAAGTTTACCCTTGACTGCCAAATGCCTAGCTTTCGTTTTTTATTTAGTCGGGCGGTGAGGACGTTGTCTTCTCTCGTCCTCTGGGTGTAGAGGTTTGTGCTCTGTGGGAGATCTCTACCCAGTTGCTTCTCTGTTTCCGCATAGCGTTTTGCTGCTGTCATGATGCCATCCCATGTGGATGGCATGCCATCTTTACCCGTTAGGGTGCGGATGAGCTCTGGGTCATGTGCGCCCTGGATGAAGGCAGCGCGAACGAGATCTTCGCTGATATTGCCCAAACTTAGCTTCTTTGAGTTGAAGCGAGTGATGAAGTTTGGCAGAGATTCATCTTCCTCTCGTATGCATTTGAGGATTGTCCATTGCTCCTCGGTATACTTTCGTTGCTGGCTGAAGTGTTGGCTAAACTTCTGTTGGAAGTCTGCCCAGTCGTAGATGTGGTTGACCGGTAGACGATCGAACCATGCTCTAGCAGCCCCCACCAGCGTCATTTGGAACATGTAACACCACGTGGGTTCCGTCCAATTACTGACGGTTGCCCCCGCTATGAACCTGTTCAAATGATCGTCTGGATCAGATATACCGTCATATGTGCCTATGTTAGGCATTTGTTTGGCACTCTTTGGGGCGATTGCTTCAGCAATGTCCCTTGCAAATTTGGACGTTCCTGCATTTGCAACGTTTGGTCTGAACGTTTTAGAGAAGTCCCGTGGACTTCCACCTGTGCTTTTTGGTTTGAAGGCTTGTCCAAAATGCCTTTTCGGTTGGGATTCCGTTTCCTTACGCTTCCCTTTTGCCCTATGGCGAGGGTTCGCGTCGGATTCGGATTCCTCCGAGTCATCTTCCCAGTATTCGAATTCGTCGGCCTGTTGCACGGAACGCAAGCGTTCGTCCAACTCAGCCTGGAATTCCTTTTGTCGTGCCTCCGCCCATGCCTTAACTTCATCGAGAGTCTGGCGGGGGAGTCTTCGTTTCTCAAACTGGATATCGGTGGATCCCAATAGGTGATCATTTACTGCACTTGCCCCAGCTTTGGTAAGTGGGGTAGTGTTCGTAAAATTTACTTCACTTGCCCCGGCTTCGGTAGCCGGGGTAGTGTTCGTAAAAACTGTGTTGCCGGTGTTCATCCCAGTAGCTGGGGTTGTGGTTACCGGAATTTCTCTAACCATCTTTGTAGAAGTTTGAAAAAACTGGAGAAAAATAAAGTTCTAGCTTTATGCACGGATGGCGCCAATGAAGAAACACTAACCGGACCCCGGACAGGTTACTGGTAACCTGGGGGTTGGATAGCTGTTTCCCACGAGGGGTTAGACCCTTGGAAGATGGTTCTTCTGATAACCTGCAAAACAGACACCGTGAGCTCGTCACTGAGAAGGGGGGGTTCCTCCTTGTGACCACCCTCCGGCGTGAGAATCAGACTAGATTGCTCTTTAAATATAAAAGTATATTAAGAGATTGCTAGAGCAGATATCAGGTATATTATGATGATAATATGATAATGTAATGTGTCGATGATCATACCATTTGGGGTATTTATAGCCGAAGGTAGGTTTCCAAGGAGGTATGGCCGGCTGCAACAGTGTTCCTGTTCATCAACAGTAGCCTACGCACGTGCCCTGCTGGTAGTTGGTGGGTAGGCAGCGGCTGATAGTGACCAGGCCTGCTGTATACTGTTCCCTTTCCACCAACTGCCGGCTACGCACGTGGTATGACAGTAGTTGGTGAGTAGGCAGCGGCTAATAGTGATACAGTACAGGAGCATGCTGCTCGCCATGCTGTATCAGTGAGCTGTCGTATCTCTGATCAGATCTTTCGCCCATACCTCGTCAGGTACAGTAAAAGGTCCTTCAGTATACAGACTGGCTTATTTGGGCGGGAGTATTCCCCCTCCCGCCTCTGTGCGGGATTGCTCCCGGCTTTGCTCATTCCTTCAGGTGACACTGTGATCGAGAGCTAAGTACCTAGTGCGTGTAGCCATGCTGCGCGGGTGGCCTTCCCTCATGGCTTGTATCCGAGGCTGCGGGAACAGGCGGAGTCCTTCACCATGGGAGGCATTTCCTGCGGGAACAGCTTGCGTACTGCGCGTAAGGACGTCACGTCTCTGAGCATGGTTGGTCCTGCGGATCCAGTTGGTTTTTGCGCAGACGTCCCTGTTTAAGGTGAGTCTTGCGGGACCAAATGGGCTCTACTGGGACCTACCTCTTCACGAACCAAATATATATTTTTAGCCAAATGGGAGGAATAAACCGTCTTAGTCAAATGAGCCGAATATAACATTTTTACCAATCAAACAAAATGCATGAAAAAGCGCTTAAAAACAACGATACGTGTTTTGTTCGTATTAATCCCCGTCCTTTTAAGAATTATAAAAAGGACTTTTTCATGAACTTTTAAAAGTGTAGATATTTAATTAGAACACACCCCATGGAACCACTCAAAACACTTCTCGATGGGTGCCTATTTCCCGATACAATGATTAGTTAATATATATAGAGAGGTTTAAGTTAGTATACATAATTTTTTTTAACCGTCCACCTTACTTTGTTTATACCTCTAATTATGTACGTTAAGTACTAAGATACATAGATTATATGATTTGCATAGCTCTTTACCTAAAATTAATCTTCTAACGAATACGTCACACCAAAGCTAATTAAAAAAAACATATGTATATTTATATTTGCAAGTTAAATTAAAAAGCAATATAACTCCCTGCTTAAAAATGAACCCAAATTAATTTACAATAGGAAACGAAGCTTGTTAATCCATAGTTGTATTGGATATTATGAAAGCATCAAATGTATTTGTATCATATTCAACAGCCTGTTCCGTTAGCCGGTTTTCAGTAGAAAGCATTTCCATTCATAATTTCATATGTAAATTATAATATAGAGGAAATATATTTCTAATATAACAGAATACAAGTAACTGTAAAGATATTAAACTTAAACCAACATTACTGACCCAATTAAATGTAAAGATCTTTACAAATCAATATTGAAAATGCTAAACGGCTAAATCTCTATTTTCTATATGAACATAAGAATTATAGTTAAATACTCACATACAAGCTACACAAGATTTATATATTTAGTATAAAAGATATCAAATATGTTTAATAATACCTCTTGGGACATTCATCTCAAGTCACTATTTGTCAGATGGTATACGTGTTCTCCTGTTGTCTGTCCCTTGGCTCAAATGGAGCAGTTAAATGTCTATAAAATTTGGTAGTTTTGTTTTCCTCTCACCAGTAAAAGTTTGCAATCCAGTGTGTAAAACAGTCAATATTGGGATGAATTGTTTTGTTTAAATGCAGTTTGTACGTACATCCGGATAGTATGTAGCAATAGTTATATATCACCGGTATAGAGGTGGGGATTTATCAAAAGATAAACTTCATAAATTTAATTTGATTATATATGATTTGATGATGTGGAAAATATATATAGCTATATGATTTAAGAGCGCTTATAAGATGTTTAATGAAATGCTCATAATTTATTTCAACATGATTATGTACAACTATTAACTTACTGGAACAAAAATATTTATAAAGCATGTTACAAAAAAGAGCATATATTTATATTTATACAAGTAAATAGTGAAGGTTATATTTTTAGGCTTAAATATAGGCTTGTTTAAATGCGTAACACTTTAGACTATTTTGCAACTAATTTTTAACCTAATCCCAAATATTTGAAAATATTTGAAGATTGTGTTCGTTTAGTCATTTTCATTGGTTTTTTAACACCCTTAAACTTTGATATTGGTCAAACCTGAACCGAACCTATTTCAGCTTGGTCAAAAAACAAACCAACATATCATATCCCCTTCAAAAGCCGGTTCCAACCATAACGATTGGAGGAAAAACTAGGTTTGACTTTCTTTCATTGAAATTGTTTATGTTATATCATTTATGTTGTAAGCAATTTTTGATTGGTTTAATCTTTTTGTTGTAACCACATTAATTATAAACGTATTAAAGTTGTTTTCTTAGGATTATGCTGCCGGTGAAGACAAACGAGTATCAGACACAATATGACAGAACTTTAACCAAGCTCAAATGCTGAAAAGAAACACTTGGTAATTTAACTTTTTTTTCTTTTAGTTTTATGATTTTTATGCCTTGGGCCCTTAATGCGCTTAAATGGTTGATTGGCAATTCCGACCCATCTACTTACATATCTCTGTAAACGAACTGAACGTTCGGTGAATAGTTTGTGAACCGTTTAGCAGTAAATTTGTTTATATATTAATAAGGAAACAAACATGAACATAAAATTTGTTCATTTACACGCCTCGTTCGTTTATTTGTGTTCGTTATTGTGTGTTTATTGTGTGTTTATTTATGCTCGTTATTGTGCGTTTATTTAATTTCGTTACTTTACGTTCGTTAATATATTCATTTAAGTCTTCTTTTGTCCCATTATAACTTACTCTTTTTTTAATGACTTTTAACTAGAAGGTATTATTTAAAAAAATTATTACTCATTCTAATATTAATCACGTATAGGCACATTTCATCACCTTGTAAATTTATCATACATAAAGTTTGTTTATGCTGTTGTTGGCAGCTTAGTGCCACTTGCTGTATGTAAAGCTGGAGCATTTGTTAAGAAATGCCTTTATGTAACACATGCAATCAAATTTCCACCATTGACTTTCACTTTTGATATGCATTCTAAAATTTTATATTTAGAGTGTGTCTGGGATTGCTTATTTAAGTTAAAAGGGACTTTTTGTTAAAAGAACTTATTAACTTATGAATTCTTTAAAAGAAGTACAAATATGTTTGGATTAACTTTTGTGTTAGGGAAACCAAAATGACTAAAAAGGACACTCTTTTTTAAAAGAAGAGTAATGAGTTTTGAGAGTTAGAGGGGTGTAATAGGTAAATCAAACCCATTAAGTTAATAAGTTATATATTCCTAACTTTTCAAAACCCTTTTATTTTGTCTTCTCCATAAGTTAAAACCCATAAGGCCTTATGGTGCCAAACACCTTATACACCTTATCAACTTTTTATAAAAATTATAAGTTATAAGTTGATAAAAATAAGGAATCCCGAACACCTCGTTGCAAACCTAGCAGACAGCTCACTGCAGAACCTAGCTGGAAACAAAACATTGGTCCAGCCAATACCAACCTTTATCGTGACCATTCACCATCAGGGGTGTACATGGACCGGACAAGACTCTGTCCGTGTTCGTCCGTTAAGCCTTTGACGGAAAAATGGACGGCTCATAGACACTCTTTTTTGAACGAAAATTCATGTGTTTGTCCGTTAGTTAATTGAACGGACATTACTGGACGTTCACAAACGCTATTGAACGGACTTAGCCTTTGTCCATGTTCGTCCGTTAAGCTTATCGAATGAAAATTTTTTGTCCATGTCCATTAGTTTATTAAACGGACAAAAATAAACGAACTTCTTACCAAACGAACATCTGGCGGCCCTATTCACCATTGTAACTTACACATTGCTTTGCTAGGGCTATGGTAGTTACCTTCAATTATAATTCACAGTTAGTAATTTTTTTACCCATAAAAGTTTTGAAATTTATCTCAGTATAGCCCCTGTATCTCATTAGAGTATCTCATTTTACAGATGATGAAGTGGATTCAAAATTAATGAGGGAAACAAAATCTATATTTAGGTGGGAAGCAAATCAACAATATTGTTTCAATTGGAGGAAATTGAAATGATTCTTGAAGAAAAAAGGAGCTACAACATTGATAATAGGTTGATTATTATTATTTGGTGTTCCCCTTTTTGCTAAATATTTGTAAGTGTTGTTCGTTCGGTTAATCACGCCAATAAGTAGGTGTAAGTGTTTTTTTATTTCTATTATTATGCTCTATGTACCGTTGTTTCTTCGTTGTTGAATGATTTTGATTTTAATCTTAAAATTTCATGCATTTAAGCTTTCAGTTTATGTTCCCTTTTTCAGTTATCTTTAATTATGTTATGTTGAAAATGATGCATGGTATATTTGAGAAAAAAATGGATCGTTACCGAGCGAGCAAAAGAGTTAATACCTTAGGTTTGTTAGACAAGCTCAACATACTAAAAGTTACCAAAATATCATTGTTATCTTCAATTCAAGTGTTTATCAAGAATATAATTGATATGTGGGAATTGTGCGTCTAACCTGTACTTGCAGTTGTAAAATATATGTTATATGTTGAATAAATATAATCTTTATAGCTATTATACACCTAAATATAATTAATGTTTGTTCTTTATATCTTTTCAATGGATTATTACTTTATTTTGTTAGAAAGGAAGGAAAGACGAAGTAATAAAAAAAATGGTGGCAAGCGACGGTGGTGGTTGGGGTGGGCGACACGTGGTGGTAAGTGGTGGCAGGAGGTGGGAGCTAGTCAGTGATGGTGGTTGGTAGTTGTTGGAGGCGGTCGGTGACGATGGGTTGCAGTAGTGGTGGTTGGCGGTAATGAAGCGGGCGGGGGTTGTGGCGGTGGTGGGTGTTAACGGTGGCAAATGGTGGTGGTGGTGCGGGGAGGCGGTGGGTGGGTGGTGATGGGTTTTGGTGGTGGTGGGTTTTGGTGGCGGTGGCAGTGGGTGGTAGTGGTTGGAGGTAGTGGTGGAGGTAATGTAGGGTAAAAGATGGTACGGAATGGGAAAAAACAGGGTGTTGGATGGAATGAATTTGGGGTGTTTTAGAAATGAATAAAATGAACAAGGTAATTAGGTGATTCCATTTCCTTAGCCTATCAAACATTTTTTTTTCATTTCTTTGTAATGGTCCATTTCATTCTGACTCTGATTCCTGCATACCAAACGCTATATTATTTGATGGTCCATTCCATCAACAGACCATCACCATGAACATTCCATCACTTAGCCTTCTACTTCGATCATTAGATGCTTACATAACTGAACATGTTTTACCATTAGATTCGTTTTAGGGATATTTTATTTGAATGTGATGCGGGGTGTTAGAATGCTATATACCTTTTTATTTGGGAAGCTTTCTCTAAGATGCGATAATGATTATTTTGAAGTTGCAAAACATGTTAGTAAAAAGGTTTTGCTTAAGCCAACCAATGATCCTTGTGTAATTCTAATTGCTATTGTATCTCTAATGCAATTTCTTTATTTAAAATGCATTTTGGTAAATATCATTCCTCAAACTTTTAGTTCAAATTCGTTTTACTATAAATATATTTTTTGGTATTATCTAAGTTAATGGTTCATCAATATTTATATGTATACAAATAATAATAAATATTTATGACTTATCCGGTTCTTAATTTGGGTTCACTGATCCAACTGGTTCTATAGATATGCCAGAAAACAAACACGTCATCGCTAAATCCCTCATACAACTCCGTTGCAAAGCGTGAGCTCCTCTACTATACAACCAGTGTCATTTAGCCATGCATGTCAAACACATTTTTCTTAGTTAACTACTTCAATTATAATTAATGAGTGAACTATCCAATCTTTACCCTATTAATGCATCAACAATAATTAATAAAACCCACACTCCATCAACTCACCAATTAACACCTATTGAAGTATCAATTTAATAACAACTTTATTTTCACCAACACCCCTATATGGTCCCACTCCTCATAACCAAAACCAATTTCAATCACCAATTGCCTCATTTCAGGTTACATGCCATATTATTGCTCTTTTGTCAACATCTCGTCTATCATTCTATTACAACATTTTACTCATTGGTAACTCTAATCCAGGTAATACATACAATACTTTTGTCAGAAACTAGCATCACCTATGTTGCATTTTAGGAAGAAAACATGTACATCACACAAAGGAAATATGCTCTTCAATTGCGACTTACTTTTATGTATCACGTTACTAAACTACACCACAACATTTCAGGAAGGGATGCAGCCGGTTTGGGACCAGGGAACAGATGAAGAAACCAAACCCTCAAAAAATGGCAACAAAAAACTCTACTACACATGTTCATCTTAAGTATGTGCACACGCCATTTTAATTCACATTTTTAACAACGTATCAATGAAAAACCAAATACCACACCAACAAAGCACTATGAAAAAAAAGGAAAACACATAACCCCCCCCCCCCACCCCTTCCCCAAAGCAACACAACACGTGTTCTGCTCTAACAAAAGATTACTCATATGATTAAATTACCTATTATGCGGTTTGTTTTTATTAACAAAAATAACATTCTTGGTTCTCAGCAACACCCACACCCACCAGCAACATAACTAACGAAGGCAACACATTGCATGTATTGACCCACCATCCACATCGGTAACCGTCATACCGGCCTACCCAACTAACGACAACGACTAGTATAACGCATGGTGGGTTTAGGGTTCACGGCATGGTGGGCAGGCAATCTGGACGTCGTCATCCATGCCTACAAACCTTATGACACCAAGTGATCCTCTGTTGAGATGCTTATGGAATTATTAATATTTAGCATCTACTTTGCCATTACAATTGTAATAATACGAAGTATTATAAGTCCTTATATTTTCTTAATGGTAACCTGTTGAATCATTTTTTAAACCTAATATCGAATGAACAGAATCTACTACGTAATCACCCTTTTACAACTATGGAATGTGTATTCATATAGAAAACAAAGCCCGCTAACTGTCCTCACAAGGATATCACCTATCTTGTCATTACATTTACCCCTAAAATCCGGATAACATATTATTTTTGTTACTCTACTATAACATTCCATGGTTAACAAACCTCCCTTAACCTTACGATTCAAACAAATATCGAATGTTACAATAATTCACATGTCAAACCATGAACCAAACCAATAGTATCGGTTTTTAATAATCAAAAACCGAAACCAAACCATTGACAATTATTACCAAACCATTACTATTGGTTTATTTTCACGGTTTAAATGTATTTGGTCTATATAAAAAAATGCATAAAAGATAAATTTAGAAGTTATAAAAAAATTGCATAAAACAAGCTTGTTATGTAAAAATATTACATATTTATGTTTATATTTATCTCATTATTCAAATACAAGAATTAAAAAAATAATAAAAAACAATAGTCCCGTGATATATAACAAACAACACAAGTCTTGTTGTCATAACTAAAGAATCTTAAGTGGTGAAAATAATTTAGGGAAAGATGAACTTTGGACTTAGAAGTTTGTTGGGTGAAATGGTTCAAAATAGGACGGTAACAATAATAAATTTGATAAAACATGTAGAAATCATAAGTCATTTATAACCCATTACACATTACACCAAACACTGCAAATAAATGTGAGGACATAATGTAACATCCCGTTTCTCAAGTTTCTGTTTAATAAATGAAAATACGAGTTATTATGAGTCGGGCTAGTGTTGGGTTAAATGGATATGGGTTATGGACTTGGGTTATGAAAGAAAGAGGAAAGGACCATGGGCTTAAGCCCATGATCCATAATTATATAAACCTTAATTATCCATTTATTACTCATTTCACACATATTCCATACACCACCAAAACACACATTTAAGCTCTCTCTCTCTCTCTAGTTTTTCTCTCTAGCCAAAATCTCCAAGAAACCGAGCATCAACCCGAGGTAATGATAGTATGATGTTGTAGATATCCAAACCCGTTAGATCTAGTTGCGAAACGACGAGCCGACATCGTTAAACCGTTTAAGTCACGAGATACGGGTGGAATCGGGTATAAACCGAGCCTAAGATGAGCTTAGGGATCACCCTAGCTCAGATCTGGATCGAACGGGGCGAAAAACGGTGAAAAACAAGTAAACACTCGTTTTTTCCGGCGACGGCGCCGGAAAAGTATACGAGGTAAGGGAATGTCAGAGAATGTTTCTAACATTCTCTGACCTAACCCTAAATCGTTAACGGGAAGTTAACGAACTAGGGGTGATTCGCTAGTTGATTCGTTAAAGGAAAACATAACGAACTAGCTTTAGTTCGTCTTCAATTCATTAAAGGAAAAAGGATAACGAATCACCCTTGATTCGTTATAGCCAGTTCGTTAGAAGAGATAACGAATTAGATGGACTAATTCATTATATGGACTGGTCCGCTATGGACTGATTCGTTAAGGAGTCCAGTTCCTTAAAGGGTTCAATTCGTTATAGGAACCAGTTCGCTAAGATAGGCCAATTTGTTATGAACCAGTAACAAATTAGAAGTTTAACGGAATGACAACAACAGTCCCTGGACCCTGACTTAGTAAAGAATGATTTAATTACAAATAAGCGCTTGAACTTTTAAGTAGCAAATTAATTAATGATTCAAAATGCTAATGGAAAATGTGATAAGACAGTTAATAGAAATAAAATTTTTCCAAGCTGACCTGGCAGCTCGACCCCAGCCAGGGGCGCTGCCCCTGGACCCCCATTTGTTGAGGGTTATAATGGACTAGAAATACGATATGGATAGTGATAGTAATTAATATGCATAATTGTTATACAGTTAGTCGTGCACAGCTAAAGAGGGGAATAATCGTAAACGGTGAACGCAACCGCATTGAGGTGAGTTTTTAGCCCCACTTCCTTGTTATATTTTCGGGGTTGTGTGCATACTCGATGTGATAGTTAATACACTTACCTTAGGTGGCAAGTGTATGCCTTGTATGATTTATGTATGATGATTGCTTGACGGTGTGTGAACGATCTTCGGATATTGCATGTGCCGTCAAATGGTATAAAGGTATGATTGATATGTGTGATGTATGAATGATGTATGTATGAATATATATGATGTATGAATAATGTATGATATGTTGATGGTACGTGAACTCTCTTCGGAGATTGCACATATTTTCAAGGAAAGTATGTAAAGGACAGGTATGTTATAGTAGTACTAATGTAGGGAACCGACCCTAATAGTATCGGCGAATGAAGGGAACCGACCCTAATAGTATCGGCGAATGTAGGGAACCGACCCTAATAGTATCGGCGAATGTAGGGAACCGACCCATATAGTATCGGCGAATGTAGGGAACCGACCCTAATACTATCGGCGAAGTTAATAGGGCAAAATGCTCTTTAAAACGTATATGTACGAATGGAAGTATTACGTAAGTATGAAAGAAAGCATGAAAGTACGAATGTAGTAAGCATGTAAGTAAATATGAAGTATGTATCTTCGGTGCATATGTCAATATGTGAATGTATTGTATGTCGTCTAATTAACTAGAACTCACTCAGCGTAGCTGACTTTTAGTATGCACGCAGGTGAGTAGAATGAGGAAACTTGCTTGAGGGGAAGCTGTAACATCCCGTTTTTCAGGTTTCGGTTAATAAATGAAAGTATGGGTTATTAAGTGTTGGGCTAGTGTTGGGTTAAATGGATATGGGTTATGGACTTGGGTATGAAAGAAAGAAGGAAAGACCATGGGCTTAAGCCCATGATCCCTAAATATATAAACCATAATCACCATTAATTCCCTCATTTTACACATATTCCATACACCACCAAAACACACACTTAAGCTCTCTCTCTCTAATCCTCTCTCTAGCCAAAAAATAGAAGAGAAAACCGATCCCGACCCAAGGTATGATAGTATTATGTTGTATGAGCTTAAATCCGTTAGATATGGTCACGAAACGACGAGCCGACATTGTTAAACCGTTTAAGTCACGAGATCCAGGTGGAATCGGGAATAAACCGAACCATAGACGAGCTTAGGGGTCACCCTAGCTCAGATTTGGATCGAGCGGGACGAAAAACGGTGAAAAACGAGTTAAAACTCGTTTTTTCCGGCGAATCCGCGGTTTTCCGGCGGCCCTCCGGCGGCGGCGCCGGAAAAGTTAATACGAGGTTGTCAGGGAATGTTCTGACATTCCCTGACTTAACCCTAGTTCGCTAAGGGTAACTAGCGAATTAGAAGTAATTCGCTTAGCTGATTCGTCTGTGGGAATGTAACGAATTAGCTTCAGTTCGTTAGGGAAAAAGATAGCGAATTACCCTTGATTCGCTATAGTTGAAGATAACGAATTAGCCCCAATTCATTATAGTTATTCGTTAAAGGAGATAACGAATTAGAAAGTCCAGTTTGCTACTTGGACTGGTTCGCTATATGGACTGATTCGTTTGAGGGTCCAGTTCGTTACCATGACCAGTTCGTTAAGAGAATGTAACAAATTAGAAGTTTAACAAAATGACAGAATGGTCCCTGGACTTAGAAAAGAATGATTTAATTACAAAGAAGCCCTTGGACTTTAAGTAGCAAATTATTTAATGGTTCAAAATCCTAATGGAAAATGTGTTAAGACAGTTAATGAAAATAAAATTTTTCCAAGCTAACCTGGCAGCTTAACCCCAGCCAGGGGCTCTGCCCCTTGGACCCCGCTAGGGGATGCCGCCCTTAGAACCCCGCTTCCATGGGCGCTGCCCCCGGACCCCCGTTCATTGAGAGTAATGATTAAACTAGAAAGACGATATGTGTAGTGATAGTTTATTGATACGTATAATTATTATACAGTTAGTCGTGCACAGCTCAAGAAGGGAATAACCGTAAACGGTGAACGCAACCGCATTGAGGTGAGTTTCTAGCCCCACTTCCTTGTTATGTTTTCGGGGCTGTGTGCATACTCGATGTGATAGTTAATACACTTACCTTAAGTGGTAAGTGTATGCCTTGTATGATTTATGTATGATGATTGCTTGATGGTGCGTGAACGATCTTCGGATATTGCATGTACCGTCAGGTGGTAGCTAAAAATGTGATTGCCATGTATGATGTAAGATAAGATGCATGTATGAATATATATGATGTATGCATAATGTACGTATGATATGTTAATGGTACGTGAACGCTCTTCGGAGATTACACGTATTGTCAGGAAAAGTATTTAAGGACAGGTATAGTCTGAAGCTATGGAAAAAAGGGTACCGAACCCTAATAATATCCGAGGATGGAGGGTACCGGACCCTAATAATATCCGAGGTATGTAGGGTGAAACGCCCTTTATAATGTATGGTTAGATATGAATGTGTATGGACGAATGTTGATCATGATATGCATGTAATGCGTACCTTCGGGCACGTATATGTGTATGAAAAGTAAGTTATGTGATTAACTAGAACTCACTCGGCGAAGCTGACTTTTAGTATGCACGCAGGCAAATAGGTTGAGGCAGCTCGCGTGACTGAAGACACATGGCATGAAATCGAAGATACTGGCATCTCGGAGAAATGTTGTGATGTTTTAAAGACTATGTTTTGTTTTAATTGACTACAAATGTTTTATAAGACATGATTTGATGGTTATGTAAAATGTTATGGTTGAAGTTTTATTATTCCGCAAAAGTTTTTTATTAACTCTGATATTTAGAACTGCGTTTATGAGTAAATCCAACGTACAAAGTAGGGCTACCGGTAACGAGGCCTTACAGAAGCACATGGCATAGATTTGAAGGCGCTGGCATCTCAATGAAGTGTTATGTTATGATATTTAAAAGACAATGTTTTATGTTTAGATAATTGAAATGCTCGTTGAGACAAGGATTAATGGTCATGTAACGTAATGGTTTGAATGTTTTAATATTCCGCGAATGTTTTTGTCACACCCCGACAAAAGGCGGCGGAACATGCCGGGGTGCAACGTGATTGGACAAATATACAAGACACTATTTAAGGTAACAATATTTATTTAACTCATTTTATTTCAACAAATCAATAAAAAGACATCTCGTCCACACAAACAAGTTGAATACAAGTAGCAATTATATTGTTCGTTTTACTAATATCCTAATAGTCTTGGTAACATTTTCGTCAAGTCCTCGAGTCAACAAAAGTCAAACCTGTAACATTCCATAAAATAAAGTTTGTCAACACAAAGGTTGGTGAGCAATTCATAAGTTTGAGCATATAAATATATAGTAATAAAAAGCCACAAAACTTGTATACAAAACAATAAATAAAAGCAACAATTTGGATATATTGGCAATCACTAATAGAGTTACGTTAGCGCCACCTAGCTACAAGGGGTTACCAAGTAGTCTAGGATTTAATAGAATATCGTTAATTGCATTACGTTAACGACACCGTGCTATAAGAGAATACCAGATAGATCACGAATTTATAGACTTCCCCCATGACTGAAAACGATAAACACATAGACATATAGCATAGAACACCAAATCAAGCAAGTATTTAGGTAATGTATACAATCACGTTTGTGGGTTTAAGATTCAAGTAAATAAAGCATTTAGTTTGATAAGTATGAAATGTCACCCCAAAACGGAAGATGGAAAAAGGGGTATGAAAGTACTCACCTCGATTGATGAATTCAAAACTAATTAAGTGATCGATATATAGAAAGCTTGTGAACGAAACAAACGAATCCGACTTGAAACGATAAACACCTTAGCTAAAAATAAATAATGTAATATATTAATGAACTTGAAACCATGATGAAACAATATTGGAAACAATGAACGATGAGGTTCGGTTGTAAATCGGATTACCGGTTAATTTGTTAATGATTAGGGACTCGTACTTAATTGATAATTTAAAATAAAATATTATTATTTTATTGGGCTTTTAAATAACTAAACCAATATTAAAATAGAAACTAGACGGGCTTAATTTAAGAGTTTGGTTTTATAAAAATGAATAAATAATAAAGTTTATAGTAATATTATTAATGATAAAGATAGTAATGATAATAATAATTCTAAAGATCGAGATATGTTAGCTATATATATATATATATATATATATATATATATATATGTATGTATAAAATAAGGATGATGAGAATAATAACAATAATTATTACTAATAATAAAAGTAATAATATTTATAGAATAAAAGCCTTGGTGTTAATTAAATTGTCGTTAGTAAAAATAATAATAATAATAAATAATATCGATAAAAAATAATGATACCATACTCGATGTCGGTTCGAGTTCTAAACGAGTTCACAAAATAAATATAATAATATTATTGCTAATAATAAATGATAAGATTATATAATTTTAATAAATAATAATAATAAGATCTTTAATAATAATATTAACAACTTTAATTTTTATAAGAAAATTGATAATAATAATAATAATAATCATATTAGTAATGAATACATATAATAGTAAATTTAAACATAATAATACTAATAATAACCTTTATGTAGTGGTATTAATATTAGTAGTAACAATAAATTTGTTAAGTATAAGAATAATATCAAAACCGATCTAGGATGAGACCCGAGCCCGAGACCTCTAGTTTAATAATTAACGTATAAACCAAAACGAACCATGATAAAATGTGTTAACTTAAACCCATAAGGAATTTATATCCATTATCTGATTGTTCGTCTTTTACCCAAAACAACCCAACTCCATACTCAACCAACTTGTTTCAAAGAATAAAACCGATAAACAAAACGATTATTAACAAATTTAAAACCCGAAATTCGATATAAGAAATTTAATAATACTAACACCCAAATTAATTTACCTATTGGGTGAACATGAGGATCCGTTGGAGAAGAAGATACAACAGGTCGCCGGAGTCAATTCCGGCCGCCGGAGGCGCACCTGAATTACACATCAGAGAGAGAGAGAGAGATAAAAGAGTGACAGAGAGATGGAGAGAGATAAAGAGAGGGACGAGATAGAGAGAGAGGGAGCACCGGAGCTCCGTTTTTTCGGTCGTCGAAGAAAGCCGAGGGAGGGGGAAGGGTTGCCGGAACGCGAATGAGGGAAGGAGAGGCGGCTATGGTTATATGTGTGAGTGTTATGGCTCGCCGGAGGTAGGGAGCTCGCCGAAAAAACGCGAGGGGGGGAAAGGAAGGTGGCCGGAGGTGATGGGGTAACCGGAGAAGGGAAAAGGAGGTCTTGGGTGTGAGAGTTTACCGGAGGTGGGTGGTGGTTGGCCGGAATCACGTCGCCGGTTTCCTGTCGGAATCTCGGGCTCGCCGGAAAACGGCTACAAGGGGGTGGCGGCTGGAAATGTTAATATGAGATGTAGGGTTAGGGTTTGGCTTATATAGGTGGGTATAAAAGTTTAACTTTGGCCCCTCATGTTTGGTATTTTGTTAAAAATGATTTCAAACTTGCATAACTTTAAAGAAACCCACTTTAATCCCTAACGTTTACTTAACTGAGCTTTTAAATTATAAATAACTGTCTTTGACAAACTCCACACACGCTAGAATTATAGCATCAATAATTTGATAAAATGTCGGTTCGGGTTTACAAGCTTAACCACAACTACGATGTATAATTTGTTAAAAATAAACGCGAAAAATCGACATGTTACAAAATGATTACAAAAAAACGAATATAAAACGAGACTCAAATTTGACGAATGTCACAGTTTTTATTAACTCTGATAGTATGAACTGTGTTTATGAGTAAATCCAACGTCCAAATGTGAGGCACCGGTAACGGGGTCTTACAGATAACTTGCGTAACCCCGCAACAACGTGTGGGCACTTTTGCTAGTTTTTTTCTAAAAAAATATTGATTTATTAACTTGTTATATTATAATAAGTTATAGTATCAAGTATCTTTTAACTTTTTTAAAAAATTAATAAGTTATAATTAAGTAGCCTAAAACAAACAATCACAAACACCCAAAAATTCAAGTCAACATATTTTTTTATGAGTCAATTGGGAATGTTTGACAAGTTCACAAGTTTGAAATGAGAAGAGATGTTAAAAGAATAAAATCCATAATTTTCTATTATAACTTATGAATTAACTATTTTTATTAGAGTGTTTTTATACTTCGGTCACTAAGAGTGTTAACGTTGGGTTGATAAGAGTTTATTTCTAGTAAAATCAATTGGTTTACGAGTTCTAACATTGTTAGTTTGCTTTTATAACCTTTATAATAATGCATGATGTATTGTATAAATCTAAATACACCTTTATATTTTTCATAGAGAAAATTGTGGTGTTTGTCATTATGGTTTGATCAAATTTGCAGTATTAGTCTAATAGTTTTACAATTGCGGTTTTCGTTCAAAAGTTTTGTTTTCGCTTGTAATTAAACTTAACCCCTAATCTCATTAACTCTGGTCGTTAAACCTATCAACGGATCCCTCACATGAGGTGTAATTTTGTCATTTTTCTCCCCAAATAAACCTCAACTCTAATTCCCAAATCTCATTTTCAGCTTCGACGTTTTTTCGTCGTCTTCCTAACTCTGTCCCTTGGACCCTGCTAAGGGTTGCTGCCCCTAGGACCCCGCAACCAGAGGAGCTACCCCAGGACTGCTGTTCGTTAGGGGTTTAGCCCCTAACATCATAATAGACTAAAATTAGCAAGTGTGCATTCAGTATCCCGAACTTTCTTAAAGTTAATAGACTACATTGATCGGCCAGTTAAGCCAATACACTTAAATGCTAATAAAAACAAGGGAAGGTTGGTGGTGGCAACCGAGAATACCTCGGGAGCGGTTGGTGGTGATGGGTGGTTGGTGGATTTAAGTTGGAAAGTTGAGAGCGAGAGAGGGAGAGAGAGCATATAGAAAGAGACGAGTAATGTTTATTAATCTTCGTTTGTACTTTAGGGTTTTTTATTATTATTATTATTATTATTATTTTATTAATGAAATGTATGTGTATGACCTACAAGTTTTTAAGAAAATGCCACATAAGTAAAAATTAAAAAAAAAAACTCATTAGCAAGAAAATTTACAGGGTACTTTGAGAGTACCAAAATAAAATAAGGTGAAAATTAGAAGCGGTGATAAAATTTTGTAAGTTGGAAATGTTTATGACTAACAAATGAAAGTTCATAGTTTTTAATTTCAATAACCCTAGAATAAAAAATAATTTACTTGAAATACAACCCTCATTATGAAACTTATTTTGAAAAAGAGAAAAAAGAAAATTTGTGTTATTAAACTAAGGTATTAAACTTAGTAGAAAACATCTAACTATACTATTAAATCAATAAACTTTAAGTTAATTTCCCCTCTTCCTATTGGTTGTTGATTAGACTTTCCATGTATATCAATGACTTCTCTAATTTTCATCTTAATAAAATAAATCAATAATCAATTTAAATAAGATTCAATCAATTCTCTTAAAGTATTCTCTTTCATCTTTCATTTAATCTTTAATTGAATCTTTTATAATTATCTTTCAACTTAATAATTAATTACGATTTCTTTATTCTGTATACTATAACTATAATTATCTTTTAAAAATAATTTTATTTTTTTAATTTTGATTGATTTCATTCACAAATTTATGTTTTCCACCAGCTTTAATGTATTTTAGATAATAGATAATAGTTAATTTAGATAATTAATTTATATTTTATCAATATGATTCAATATGCAGAGATTACGAATTTAACTTTAGTATAACTGGTTATAATATTATATTTCTGAAAATTTTTGAAATTCACCAATTGACTCATACAAATATGAAAATTTAGGAATGAATTACCCATTTGATTAAGGAATTATTTAATTACGGAATTTCTATATTTTAATTAATTATTGTATATTATTTGATTATTTTATTAAGTATTTGATTAAGCATTTTTAAGGTTTACTATAAATACGAATATTGATCGATTGACTGATTCTAAATTGAGTGATTAATGATTTAAATTCAAATATATGAGGTTGATTTTAAATTTTAATATTCTCATTGGAGTATTATAAAATGTTGATATATGTTTTTATAGCTTCATATAGATTGACTGATTGATTCATACAACTTTGAACCATTGGAGTATAAATTATGATTTATAATCAATTTATATAAATTAGGAATAATTCACCCATTTTATTAAGGAATTCTTTAATTACGGAATTTGTATATTTCATTAATTTTCGTATATCATTTGATTAAGCATCCTAAAGGTTTACTATAAATACGGCTGTTGACCGATTGACTGATTCTAAATTGAGCAATTATTGAATTAAATATATGGTGTTGAATTAGATTAACATTGTGTTAATGTTAATAAATAAAAACCAAATTAGAAACTTATTTTTCCACACCTTATATGAATTACTTAATTATTTAAATGCTGATTAATTATATTATATTGAGTATTTTTATAAGTTTCAAATATATGATTCAGTATATAAATATATCATAATTTATTATAATTTTATATATTAGATACGGTAATTTTATAAATTAGATTTACGGGATTATAATTGATGATTAATTATATTATTATAAATACATAAATTAGTAACTTATCTTTCTACATTAATAATTTTAATTTCGTATTTAAATATAGTCTAGATTGAAGATATGAATTTAATTAATTTATACTTATAATCTAATTTATGAACATTACATTTTTGTAAATCAAATTTTGAAAATCCATTTATTCTAATTCCCTACTTTTCGTCCTTACTTTAAGTTAATTGAAATTCCCTAACTTTTTTATTCTAATTAATTCCCTATATACATTCCTTCTATATGAGAATATCATTTAACGAAGTTTGACCACTATTTATTTTGCCAACTATTTTACTTGGTAGTCAAATGATTTAATGGTCACATCAATTGAGATTATTCAGCTTCAATTCTTCAAGGACATATATATAACTCACCAATCATCTCTCTCAAGTAAAGTTAACTCTAATTTCAGTATGGCCACTCAAAATTCAATTGATTTTTTAGTCGTTATTCTCCCTAAGGTATTAGGTTTGTGAATAATGTCTCAGTTGTTTGCTAATATAAGTTTTTATTTATATACGGCTTTAATCAGTTGATTGTGTTTCATGCAGGATTTTGATTCCGATCTTTGTATTCACTGTTTGATCATTATGGTAAGGTTCGATTTTTATTCGTTTATTGATGTTCTCTGTCTAAATATTTGATTTTTAAGGTTTTAGAATTTATTTACAAGGGTATTAAAACCGTTCTTTGTGTTGATTATATTTGTTTTTTGCAAGCCTATTGTTCCCGCAATGTACAATTTTATTCCTCTTTGGTATTGTTTGTGAAATTATTGACTGAGTGCACGTTTATTGTTTGTGAAATTAATGATTGAGTGCAAGTTTACTCAGCCATGCTAAAAGTATCAAATTCTCTACCAAAATACTTTGATAGTATTGACCAAAATGAACATGTTTAGACAAAATGATCTATTTTAATGTATTTACATAGTTTGACCTAGAGAAATTGAACAATCATAAAACAATTCAGTTTATTTATTATTAATTTTTAAAAGTAAAAATTCAATGTGCAATAAAATGGAATTTAGTTATTTTATAAATATGAAAATGTATACACACAGAGTAAGCTAAATAGTTTGTTGATAACTAAAATAATATGAAACGTTGATAAAGTTTTATCAGTGTAAATATTATTATTATGAGCAAAACCATTTTATTAGTTCATTTTGATCATTGTTATTTATTTTAGATATTCTTGCAACCGTATATAATTTAGGACTTGTAATTGTGACTGCAGTGGGAAGAACTAGCTCATATATAAAGGCAATGGGTCTACAACATTCTCATTTATCTAAATTTAATTTCAATAATAAATTGTATTATGTTGACCAATAACTATTGATTTAACAATAGGTATACTTTCTATATATGTGAAGCTCTTTGAATTTAAGTTTTTGCATTTGGTTTTGACTAATAATTATATCTTAAATGAAACTTTAAGTATATAATATTTTCTTTTATAAAAAAATAGACTTTCTATATACGTGAATATGTAAATCCGTATAAATATAAGTCTTTTCGAATCATTTTAAAACTGTTAATATGTTTTTTTCCTATATATTAGTCAACTTCATTTTCATATTGTTTTGTTTTGTATTATCATTTATTCATATTCTTAAATGTCAAAAAGAAACCATCACTTCATGATACAAAACCTAAAATTAATGGTTAATATTCAAGTTTTGCATTCTCTATTATTTACAAAAACAATTGCAAAACATACTCTACATTATTATATTCAAAATGCTTACTTTCAATATGCATGTTTGACCTTTCTTAAAATGATTTTAGAAAAAGTTATTATTTTAAAAATTAGACTCTTTACCTTTCTATAATTCTTAACACAAAATTGTTACCATTTTTTGTTCAAACAATTTTCTAAACAATTAATATGATTTCCTTGTTTATCAAAATCAAACACTTATTTTGTATTAATTATATATAATTAGGTTTTGACGCTTCCTTAAAATAGGTATTCAAGTTGTTATTCTTAATTCATATTTAATCAAATACTTATTTTGTATTAATTATATTTAATTAGGTTTTGACGCTTCCTTAAAATAGGTATTCAAGTTGTTATTATTAATTCATATTTAACTAAATACTTATTTTGTATTAATAATATTTAATTAGGTTTTGACGTTTCCTCCAACTTCCATTGGACATAGACTTGGAATGTGGTGGCGTAGTTAAGGACTGCGAGCCTTATACGTGATATTGATGATAGATGTGAACGTAGATAAGGACGGTGGGCCTTATACGTATTACAGATAATAGACGTCAACGTAGATAAGGACTGTGGACCTTATACGTATTATAGATAGGCCCCAGCATAGGAAATGACTGTGGACCTTATACGTGCTGTATTTGTGCTGTGGTAGCATAGGGGAGGACTGCGGACTTCGTACATGCTATGGTTTAGGTTGCAACATAGAGAAGGACTGAGGACCTTGTACATGTTGTTAATATAGGATGGTATAGGGAAGGACTGCGGACCTTGCACGTACCATAATTTGGTGAACATAGGTAAGGACTGCGGACCTTTTACGTGTTCACGACCTTGAGTACATGTATAGACGGCGGACTATGAACGTACTCTCGGTAGACTGAGGTTAGTAATTATAGATATGTATGTATGTATGTTAGTAGGATAATTGATTAAGTATGGGTACATATCTTCAAATATGTATGTATGTATGATATACGTATGTGTTGTATGTCGCCTGATTAACTAGAACTCACTCAGCGTAGTTGACTTTTAGTATGCACGCAGGTGATCAGGCTGAAGAGTTAGCATGAGGATGGCACGTGGCATGGATTGAACGGCTGGCATCTTAAGATGAAAGAAATGATGTTTTAAGTATAATGTTTTATGTTATGGTTTTAAAGAAAAGATTAATGTTTTGTACCGAATGATTAAAGTTAACGTTTCCGCGAAAGTTTTTAATTAACTCTGATATTTAGAACTGTGTTTATGTGTAAATCCAACGTAAAAGTAGGGCCACCGGGAACGGGGCCTTACAGTGAGTAACATTTATTCATTTTTATTTTTCCTCTTTAAATAATTACTTTGCAAATTTTGTCATGTAAATAATGTTTGTTTGCTTTGTTTATTCTTGCAGGTTACGGTATGAGTTGTTACGTATAGACTGCGTTTTATTTTTAATTCAGTATTGTATTCTAATATATAATGGTGAATTTTAGTAATGATTTGGTAAATGGTACATGTAAACAAATTTGAATTCTTACTCTTTTAGTGTATTGAGTGATCATAACAAAAACATAAAAATGATGTCTTGCCAATTCTTTTATTTCGTCTGAGATATTGGTTCAATGTTTACTTTTATTTAGCTTAGTCTGTGTTTGATACGTTAATAATTTATGAACACTTGAACTGATCATGTTTATGGTTAGGATGCATCGCACAATTCATGACATAACTTTTCTACCATGGTAAAACAATTTATTCCGACCAATTTATGTAAAACTGTCACACCCCAACCTATGGCGGAACATGCTGGGGCGCGACATTAATTGTATCATAGCTCGAAGACACTATGTAATTACACGTGTCAATATCTAAATTATTATTTCACATAATACATAGTTCTCAAAACAGATACATATATCAATAATAAACTTAAATTAAATAGATTCTTCACATAATCGAGCAACCTAAGGTATCACTACTTCAACAATCTTGAAGTCATCCAATAAAGCTACCTGCGCCATGCGTGATAATACATATATTTGTCAATATAAAGTTGAGCAAGTAAACCACGATTTTTGAGTATGTATAGTAATAAAATGACAATTCCATGCGATAATTGTAAATCACTACAACTAATATAACAATAAATAAAAGTTGTCTTTTCAACCGAATCACATAGATAACGGTTTACTCCGACGGCGTATGATCATACTAATGAGGATGAGGATGAGGATACCAACCAGCATAAAATAGTAAACACATAGTCACATTTGCACATATCAACTAATCGAGCAATTTCAATTGCGCATATAATGGAATCGTGGTGAAAACAATAATTTGATTGTGAACGCATAACGCTCCCAAAAATGTAAAACGGTAAAAAAGGGGATGTGGATTTACTTACATTGCAATTGTGTTGATGAGGATGAGGAACAATACAGAAGACATTTAAACTTCCCATGATACGTCAACGAGAGTTCCTAGATACAATAAATGTATTATAAACGGAACACTAATAAAACGTAACGAACTTGAGAAGTTTAGGGAATGTTGTGAACTTGAGATCTAGAGAATTATTATTTTAATAATTTTAATAATAGTTCTCTTGCATTTATTTGATTTCTACTTGCTTTTAACTTAAAAGTAATAATAAGAAAAATTGAGAGATTCGTATTGAAATAAATAAGTTAGATGTAAATTTTTTAGTTTATTGATGAAACTATGGTTTAGTTATAACATTTAATATTGTTGATAGATGTTAGTACTAATAATAGTAATATTAATAATAATATTGTTAGTAATGAATAATATTAATAATATTGATAATAATTAGTAATAATAATGATAATAATGCTAATAACAATAATAGAAATTAATAAACATTAATAATAATAATAATAATAATAATGATAAGAATGTTAATATAAGTTTAGTAAAATCGGGTTTAGGATGACGGGGAAAAACGGCTATTTACGTCGGTTATAATATTTAAATGATTATTTGTGTAGATGATAATTATGGTTAAAAGAAATAAGATAACTAAATAATATTAAAAAAAATAAAAGCCAAAACCGGCTGGGCCGGGTTCGAACCCGCGACCCAGTCGTTATTATACTAGTGATTAACCAACTGAGCCAACATCAGTAGTTGTAAAAAGTCGGATTAGAGATAATAAATACACGAACCCAGACGAACCCAAGAACCCTAGATACTGAATCGAGTAAACCGTACCATGTTTTCTCAATTGAGTATGGGGCTTTGATTCTCCTTCCAAACGCGAATCTATCCATATATAACACTCCATGTAACTCGGCCGAATCGTATGATATTGAGTTCAAGAGGTGTTCGGCCAAACCTGGCCTTAATTCGGTTACGGGGTGATGATGATAATGGAATTAAGGATAGGGGAATGGTAGGCGCTAGAGAGTAGAAGTTTTGGGTGTGTTAATCGAGTTATTTCGAACGATTTATATAGGATCCAAAATTTAGGGTTCCTATGGTTTGGTTTTGGTAATACGATTCAATTACGGCTAACAACGCGATGTTTACTAAAATTGATAGCCGATTAGATTAATAAAATTGTGAGGGAGCACAAGTTTTAAAAATGTATGACTATAAATTAGAAAAAATTTCATAAATTTCTAGGACATTATCTAAATGTAAGTCCTTAAAGTTGTAAAGAAATAATTTATTAATAGTTGAGGTTAATAAAATGATTTGGGATGGTCTGTATACTAGGCAGGGTACGACAAAAGTTATCAAGGTGGCCATAGCGACGTGCATAGCTGGCACAAGGATTTAGCAGAGCGACAACGGTTACATGTGAAGCACAACGGGTGAGGACCAGTGCATGGTTTCCTTCTTGAGGCATATCGGTCTATATCACGATTGAGGGTTGTTTTTTGATTAACAATATAGCTTTGGTGGTTGACCTTACGCTTGTTGTTGGTATTTGAAACAGATTTTAGGTTCGGTTTAAGCGTCAGCGGATGAGTCGGTTTTGGTCTTGTCAGGAACAAGTGATGAAACAACACATTAGAGTTGAGGCTTTAAACTTGAGTCACGTATAACAGTTGCAAACTCTTTGGTGATCATAGTAGTCATAAGGCAGTCGCGAGAATTCAACAAACGACGATGAAACGATGGTTTCCTCTGAGAACATAGAATGAAATGGGATGATGGTAGATACAAGAGGAGCATGACGGTGAATTTTGATGTAAGCCTTTCCTCGTTTAGGATGTTATGTTTGGGTTGAGGTGGATTGTCGAGGAATAGTACAAGTTGACGATTTTACTTGCGTTTTGCCAGTGTGATTGGTGATGAGGATAAGCAGGGGTAAGTGAGTTAAAATTTTCAAAAGTTTGTATGGCGCACAATATTGAGTTGTTTTGGTTTAAATCTCTTGAATTGGAGTTATTATGCGAGTGACCAGTTGATTAACTCTTTGATTACAAGAAATTTCTTGTTTAACACCTTTTACGATTAATAAGGACATTTTTTTTAAGAAAAGAGTTGTGTAAATCACAAATGAACTTATTAAGGAAATTGAGCTTAAAATGTGTTGATCTAGCGTCTACTCCTAACTTAAGAATAAGTTAGAATCTATTTTGAGATTTAATCAGATAATTTTGATGGGTAAATGCGTTTTATCAAAGTTTGATAAATTAAAAAGTATTAACAAATTTAAAAATTTTAGGTTAAATACTTGAATAAATTTTATGCGAATGATACCATAAGTACAAGAAGACCATTTCGATTATTAAATTATGCAATAATATTGTTGATGTTTTAATAATGTGATAAGATAAATAAATGAGGAATTTGTAAATCACTCAATATTCGAGTGTAAGTTGTTTGATTAACTTGTGATAGTCGAGTCTTAATAAATGAGGAATTTGTATTTAATTACTATGATGAAAATATATCTGAGTGTAAGGATAATTTGAATTAATAAATCTTAATTCAAAAGTGATTTAAATATTTGGTGTAAGTTGATACTCGTGTATTATATTAGCAGTTTGAGGTTGGGATTGTGTTTAAGATTGAGAATTCCCAATACTGATGAAAATTTGAATTATACAAGTCTTTAACTTTTGAGAAATCATAACTTAAAATGTAACTGGGGTTCATTTATTGGTTAGGGCTTCATGTATCACCATGGGTCCTTCCAACAAAATGAAAACCATTGAAAACTTAAATAAAATCATTTAAAATAGAATTGAGGGGGCTGTTGTGGTATACGGTTGAAGTAATTTGGGAACCACCCCGTGTTTACATACTAATCGGCTATCAATTTAGTATGGGGCTTTGATTCTCTTTCCAAACGCGAATCTATCCATATATAACAGTTCATGTAACTCGGTCGAATCGTATGATATTGAGTTTAAGAGGTGTTCGGCCAAACCTGGCCTTAATTCGGTTACGGGGTGATGATGATAATCGAATTAAGGATAGGGGAATGGTAGGCGCTAGAGAGTAGAAGGTTTGGGTGTGTTTAATCGAGTTATTTCGAACGATTTATATAGGATCCAAAATTTAGGGTTCTTACGGTTTGGTTTTGGTAAATACGATTCAATTACGGCTAACAACACAATGTTTACTAAAATTTATAGCCGATTAGAGTAATACACGGTCGAATATGCTATTTCCCTAAATTAGTTCAATCGATTGGGGCGGGAATTGAAGGTGATTTGCAAACTGGGTCGCGAAACGGGTTGGGTAGGATCCATGGGCAGACCGGTCGGACCAGGTTAGAAGAACTAGGATAAATTTGATTAAATATATTAAATAATAATGATATAGTACTAGATTTACACAGCAGGTCCCTGTAGTTTAGGTTTGGAAACATATTTGGGTTAAAGCTTTGGTTTTGAGAAAAAGGTCAAGTTTCGTAAATTTTAAATAATTGAATTATTAAATAAAAGTGTTATAACAATAAAATAGTCAAATAAAAGTGATGACTTTATTAAACGAGTGACCCGAACTCTTAAACGGGTCGGGTAACGGTTAAATGAATATAACAGAAAATACCGAAATGTTACAAAAACAACCCGTTACATTTCTTCAAATATAATTATATGTGTGTCTGTGTTTAATTAACGATTTTTATATTTCCGCCCGTGTAGTACACAGATTAATAACCTACATGCTATTAAACCAATAGAGTTTATTGACACATGACATCTTCTTATTGGTCCAACCGTATTGCTTCCATATATAACAACCACTTTTTAAAATTTATTTCCAACTGTATAATTCAAAAAAAAATTCAATTAATTAGTAACCCATCTACTTAGACTATTAACACATTTCTATTGGTTCAATTGACTATTTTCCAAAAATATCATTCATCCATAGAATTTCTATCTATTATAATAAATAAAAAATTACAATGTTGAAAGCGATATACACTCTCTTCACCCGTTTCAATTGGAAGAGCAATTTCAAAATTAATTTACACAAAACCTTAACTACTCCTTCTCTATTTCGTCTCATACACTCCGTCGTCTTCCACCATTCAATCATCACAGAGTTTCTACAATTAATGCTATATCTATTCACTCTTTTTGGGTTTTGGTTGGATGTGAAATCTTACTCATATGTAAGGTATTATCATATCTAAACTATATACATTTATTCTATTGTTGGATAATCAATATTTTCATCGATTTGTGTTTAATCCACATTGGGTTCTATATAATTTAGAGTTATAATATGGAGAAGTTGGATATTGCTACAAGTTTGATTTAGTGCTTTAAAATGGACTGTTGGTTTTAATGATTTAGGGTCTAGGGTTTAATCGACTAATTGTGATTGGCTTCTTCCCTATGAAATTATTACAAGTTAGATATTTTCCCATATAAAATGAATATTTTTAATCTATATAGTGAAATTGCAACTTGAAATCTAACATTATTGGATTGATTGAATTTGATTTCTTTTAATATATATAAATTGTATTTTTTTTAGCATCATGTGGTTTCAACACTTCATACCACTTGGGTAGTTTTTATTTTATATTTTTTGCAGGATAACAGAATCTACAACTTGAGTTGGTTTATATGTGAAGGTATATAGGATTTTTTTTTTCTAACAATGTAACTTGCAAGTTCACATCGCATATTCAATTTCACATCATTGAATATATTTTTTGTGCGTTATGGGTGTTAATTTACCTAACGTCTCGATCTCCTATAATTTTTTGTAAAATATCATTTTTTATTATCTTAATACTTGTTTGTATTAGTAAAAGTCAATTTTGCAGGTCACAGTAACTGGTTCAAGTAGTTAAGCGGAAGCAACAAAGATTTCACCAGGTACAATGCATATTTTTTTAAGATAAGGTATCGTGTAACATCCCAAAATTTCAAAAGTAGTATTAATTATATTATTTAATATTTGTGGGAAAGGTTTACTCGGGTTAGTAGGAAAATAATAAGATTAAGTAGGGGTTAATACAAGTCGGGCTTGTGTTGGTTTAAGTAATATGGGTAATGGACTTGGGTGAAAATGGAAGGAAGATAGACCATGGGCTCAAGCCCATGACCCATCATATAAATACCTTCAATGCCCAAATCATTTATTTACATATATTCCATACACCATCCAAAACACACACTTAGATCTCTCTTATCTTACTTTCTCTCTCTAGCCAAAACCAAGAAGAAGAATCGATCCCGACCCGAGGTAATGATAGTATGATATTGTGGAGATCCAAACCCGTTAGATTTAGTCACGAAACGACGAGCCGACACTGTTAAACCGTTGAAGTCACGAGATCCGGGTGGAATCGGGTATAAACCGAACCTATGATGAACTTAGAGATCACCCTAGCTCAGATCTGGATCAAACGGGACGAAAAACGGTGAAAACGGTGGTGAAACGAGCGAGATCTCGCTTTTCCGGCGAGATCCCGGTTTTCCGGCGAAGGCGGTGCCAGAGTCGGTTGGTAGAGTTTATGTCAGTGAATGCTCTGACCTATACCTAATTCGTTAGCGGGATCTTAACGAATGGGTCTTGATTCGTTAGCGGAAGTTTGACGAACTAGCCTTAGTTCGTTATGTTAATTCATTAAGGAAAGGATGACGAACTAGCCCAATTCGTTAAGCAGTTTGTTAAGGGAGAACTGATGAATGAACCCCCAGTTCGTTATGGGTTCAGTTCGTTAAAGGACCAGTTCGTTATAAAGGTCCAATTCGTTATGAAAGATGACGAACTAGTATAACGAATCAGCTAAGGAAAGATAACGAATCAGATCATGTGCTAGATAACGAATTAGACTGTGATATGATAACGAATTAGGCTTAATTCGTTATAGAAAATGTGTTGGTGAATAAAATAATAATTTAAAATCTTAATGGAAAATGTGTTAAGACAGTTAATAAAAATAAAATTTTTCCAAGCTGACCTAGTAGCTCGACCCCAGCCAGGGGCTCTGCCCCTTGGACCCTGCTAGGGGCTTTTAGTATGCATGTAGTGGTTGTATGATAAGTTGCTTGATTAACTAGAACTCACTCAGCGTAGTGACTTTTAGTATGCACGCAGGTGATTTGACCAAAGAGTTAGCATGAGGATGGCACATGGCATGGGTTGAATGGCTGACATCTGAAGATGGAAGAAATGATGTTTTAAATATAATGTAATCTGTTATGGTATCAAAGAAACGATTTAATGTTTTGTAACGAATGCTTTAAGTTGACGTTTCCGCAAAAGTTTTAAGTAACTCTGATTGTAAGAACTGCGTTTATGAGTAAATCCGACGCTAAAGTGGGGCTACCAGGAACGGGGCCTTACATATTGAAATCAAGTTGTGAGTCCTTAAGTTTCTATTTTGTTTTGGTGGATTATATTGGAATGACGAGCTACATTACATCAAATGGGTCTAAAGTAAGGCTGGCAAAACGGGAGGGTCAGTTGAGGGTGGGCGATGGGTTACAACGAGGTTGGGTCAACTAATTCTAGGGTTCAGTGGTGGTTTTGGTTTTTTCCCATTCTTGAAAAAAAATTGAATTCGATTCAGCGTTTGAATACGTTTGTTTAAACGGATTATGGTTTTGTGTTTCTTAGTTGCTTGGTTTGATAGTGAAACATTTGTTTATTTCTCTCTTGATATTATTATTTAAACTTAAATTCTATTATTATTGTTTGACCTTTTCCCTTTAATAATATATATTTATTATAAGGGTGACGCCAAGAGATTTGTAAATAGCCAGGAAGGATTGTCTAGGTAATACAAGATGAACCTAACCACGTAATTATTTTTATTGCACTTTGAGGCTAACGATGAAAAAAACTATAAAGAATTGTTCATCAGAATATACATATTTGTTTGATTTCATATATCTAAATATTGTATCATTTTTTGCAGGAGTCATGTGAGTTTCTCAAAAGATCATTTGACTGAGTTTCTTAAAAGATCATTAGAGGCAGCCACTGGTTCAATTAAAACTATTGCAGCCAGTCATTTTTGGCAGGTAGAGTTTTGGCATGCTTTTTTTAATGTAATTAAACCAATAATTATATATGTTTGTTTTTTTTTACTTTTGCGTATACTTTAATTTAATTAACTATTTAATATAATTTGATTTAATAAATTTCCGTTGAATTAATTTTCTAATTTAATTTGATTTGATTTGTTGCTTCCAAATTTTAAAATGAGTTTTCCTATTTTTCTTGCTCAAAAGTATATTATGTTGACTTAATAATTAAAATTTAGAAAATTAAATTATCATATTATCATATGAGTAACAAGGTAACTCATTATGATCATAAATATTAAATAATTAATTTAGCACAATCACATTTTCTTAGCGTTTTAATTTTAATTGTTGTTTCTTAATTTTGAGTTGAGTTTCTAATTTTTCTTAATCACAATTTATTATGTTGACTTAGTAATTCAAATCTCGAATGTTTGAAATTAGTTAACTCCTAAATTTGAGTTATATGTTTAATGGCATGTTTTTCCAAACATTAAATGCGAATTCTTTTCACAAACATTCTTTTTCTTTGTTTGGAAAGTCAAATATATAGACCATAATTTATTTTTGACTCATCACTAGCGTATACACGGCCCTCTGATGTTTATTATATTCTTATTATAATCGATTGTTGGCGCTGACGAACATATTTACGCGAGCTATGTGGATTTAATTTAGTAGTTGGAAAGTACAAATACGTTGGAGAATTGGAGATAATTGTTGATAAATTTAGTTCCAATGTAAGCATTATCTATCCAATTGATAAGTCAAACATTGATGTTAAAGTCAAACTTTGTTAATTTAAAAATTAAAACAAAAAAAATGTCAAATATATATGCTCTTACAAAATGAAACTTTTTATTTAATGGTAATACCATATATTCCTCACTTATAGTAGTGTTATTACAAATTACTTTTCTCTTTTTAGAGAGTTTAGTTTTATAAACTAATAACTAAATTTAATACGAGCGAGGTTGTTTCAAAAGGCTTTTTGATTTAAAAATAGTTAACTTATATATAGTTTAAAAAGAATATATATTTTAGAAATATTGTGTATAGCATATGTTGTGGTTTTAAATTACACGTATTTGTTATACGATTTTATTATTTCCATCCGTGTCGTACACGGGTTAATAACCTAGTTATATACTGAATTCGTAAAGGAAATAATAAGAAAGTTAACTTTTGTATAAGTTTTATTTTGTTGAAAATAACAAATGAGAAAATTGCAAGGAAGCTAATAAGATTGACCAGTTGATAGTTGAATATCATAAACAAGAAAATTAGTATGAGAACACCAATAACGTCGTCTGTCGACTTTTAAAACCTTTAACATAGAAAATCTTTATCGATGTGGAAGACAACGGGTGGTAAGATCATACCCACGAATTATATGAGGGAAAGAAAGAGATGACGTAAAGGGAAAAGAGAGAGAATGCGTGTCAGATCCATGAAAGGTACTTAGGTGATAGTGTTGAAACGACGTCTCGTGCTTGAAGTCTAAAACTTCAAAAAACTGTCATTTTATATTAGGAAATAATATTTTTGAGTTTTAACAAAATACAAAAATAATTTTTTTAATTTTGATAATGTTTTTCGAATTTTGGCGCTATAAATAAATACAGTAGCAAATACCATAACATTTATTATCTAGCAAAGAATACACTCTTCCTATTATTAAGTTTTAAGACCTCGCCATATGGAGAAGGAAGGTATACCACAACTAATCTTCTTCTTCTTTCTTTTACTCAAGCTCATCGCGGGCGGCGATGACGACTGCCGCCCGGCATCCTGCGGCCCACTCGAACCAGAAATCCGATTCCCGTTTCGCATAATTGGCCGACAACCAGCTCGCTGTGGATACCCGGGCTTCAACCTGTTTTGCGACGAACAAAATCAAACAATCATCCAACTTCCATCGTCCCACTCATACATCGTCAATCGAATCAACTACGTTTCACAGGTTTGCTTCCGATCAAAAGTAGCTTAAAAGTTAAATAACCCGTGACCGAGTTGTCTAGTGGTACTTATGAAATTACAATTATCCAAAATATATTTGCTATTTAGTTGCAAAAAGTTGTTAAAAAATATCTTTAACCAGACCACTAATTAACAAGTGGTATTAGCATTCTTGCGTAGGGCCATGCTAATTATCTCGGTATCCTTCCAATTTTATCGGATGTCCCAGAGGCTGGTGTTTAGGTGTAAAAAAATAGTTGTTAAAAAGAAAGATCTATATATAACCAGAACCGGTAACTAACTGTGAAATTCACAGGTGATCTACATAGATCCGGATTTCTGCAGGCGAAACGAAATCTCTGATTTCAATCTAACCAATACACCCTTTGATTCGGATATCCTACAAAGCTACACTTTTTACAACTGCTCGTTACAGAGCTTCGGTTTCATGTACCCAGCTGTGCCGTTTGGTTGCCTCAGCAGAGGGAATTACTCGGTAATCGCTGTTTCGGACGGCTTGTTTTTACCGGAAAATATGCCTTCAAGCTGCGAGGTAATGAAGAGGATCACGGTACCTGGGCGTTGGAACCCCGGCGTCCGAGTGGAACTGATGATGTTGTGGTTCACTCCGTATTGTCTATCTTGTGAAATTGAAGGCGGAACTTGTGGATTGAATTCTGAAGAGGGACAAATAGTCTGCCATGATTCGTCTAGAGGTAAGGTTTCTTCATATACATATGTGGTAATAATACTGATATAGGTATTTATGTTTGGGGTGAAGTTAAAATAAAAGAGAGATAAAAATGAGTAATTTGAGAAATATTTTTTACCACATAAAAAAACCTATTAAAAATAAATTCTAAAAGAAATAATAATAAATAAATCATAACTCGAAATATAAATAGAAAACAGAAAAAATAAAAAAACTAAAATGTTTCCGCCATCATTCCCGTTCAAAAAAAATAAAAATAAATTGACGAAAAGACAATGACGTGATCAAAGACACAATTGCGAAAATGAACAAACGACACAATTATAACTAAAAAAAGACACAATAAATCGCAAAATATATCATAATGCCGAACAAAACATAGCACAATATTGAGTAATATAACACAATATAAAGAAAAAATACACAATGTCAAGAAAAAAACACAATCAATAACGAAAATAAACATAAAACACAATGATAAACAAAAAGACACAACGACTTTTTTTCACTTACCATTGTATATTTTTTTTATGAGAACGAGAAATACGGTGGAAGCATTTTTGTGTTTTTACTTTTTTCGTTTTTTGGTTATATTTTGAGTTATGATTTTTTTATTTATTTTTTTGTTATTTTTGTGACTACAAATTCTTCTCACTCTTCTCATTTTTGTTGTCTTTATAGAGTAATTTGACCCTCTATGTTGAATATCAACATGTGTTTTATATTAATAGCCATGGAAACGAATAACAATATATGTCGCGTGCTGTGTTGGACCCGTAATCATATCCGTAAGAAATAAACATATAAAGATATGCTAAAAATCAAACTAAACCATAAAAGTTATATTGTATATTTATTAGTACCTTGAGGGAGGACGGAAAACTAAAAATTACTAATACTCTAGAGAAGAAAATAAAATATTTTCGAAGTCTAAAAGGAAAAAATATAATTTTATAAGATGCACAAATTAAGAAAGCTCTGGAAGAAAATAAACGCTAACTAAATTGTTAGAGAAAAAATAAACAGAAATCATAAGATGTACAAATACAAAAGCATGTTGCCCTAATTAACAAAGCACAAACCAAATTAAATAGTGAAGTTTATGTGAAAAAGAATGCATCTAATAAATTATATACAAGAAAATAATATACTAAAAATGTACAATATACTTAATTATATATAATATTAAAATTATAGAGTTATTTAAGTGTATTTAGAAATTTTTTTTTAAGTCTGTTTTTTTAGGTTATGTGTGGTAAAGAGGCTACAAAATGAGGGAAATTTTTGACACGTGACTAAGAAAGGTGATTTGTAGCCTACGGGCGGTATTGTAGGTCAAAAATCCCTAAAAAAACAGAAATCATAAGATGTACAAATACAAAAGCATGTTGCCCTAATTAACAAAGCACAAACCAAATTAAATAGTGAAGTTTATGTGAAAAAGAATGCATCTAATAAATTATATACAAGAAAATAATATACTAAAAATGTACAATATACTTAATTATATATAATATTAAAATTATAGAGTTATTTAAGTGTATTTAGAAATTTTTTTTTAAGTCTGTTTTTTTAGGTTATGTGTGGTAAAGAGGCTACAAAATGAGGGAAATTTTTGACACGTGACTAAGAAAGGTGATTTGTAGCCTACGGGCGGTATTGTAGGTCAAAAATCCCCCCCCCCCCCCCCTCTATAATCCTTATATTAATTTAAAAGCAACTAAATCTCTAATATCATTCATTACTATTTATTTATTAATTCATATTCATCAAATACCCGTGTAATATACAAGTCTTAAGCTAGTAACATTATACTGAGTATATATATGATACCCATGTGTCACGGATAGGGCTGTCCAAAATGCTCGCCGCTCGTTCGTCGTTCGCTCAAAAATTGCTCGGAAAATGCTCCTTCGATTTCGGCTCGGTTTGGAAGTGAGCCGCTCGGCTCGGTTCGATTTAAAAACAATCCAAGCACGAGCAAAGCCTCGCTCGGTTTGGTTCGGTTCGGTTTGCTCGAATTATTTTTATTTATTAGTTTTATATATAAACTTTATGAATATATACAAAAGTATACTATTTCTTAAAAGTTTTTAAAATTTCAATTTTTTGTGTTGAATTCAAAGTTCAAATTTAAACCATGGCCGCTCGTTTTATATATGTTTTTGTTGTTAGCCTTGAGTTTTATACATTTTAAAGGTGGAACTTTAGACAATTTAGAGTTGGAAGTCTTAAATTAATGATATTTTGAAGTTTTAGAAATTTAAAATTGGAAACTTTGTACGAAACCAAGCAAAACCAAGCCGAACCAAGCCGCTCGGTTTCAAACCGAACCAAGTTCAAGCATTAAGATATCGCTTGTTTCTTTTAATTCAATCCGCTCGGTTCGGCTCGCTTTCAAACCAAACCAAGGATGAGCATGCCCGCGTTCGGTTCGGTTCGGTTCATGAACAGCCCTAGTCACGGAGTTACATTCTCAGATTCTGTGTGGCGCCCGAAGGTCAGCCAATGATGGTCGTCCTGCCTCGGATCAGGGCATGTTGGTCTTCATGCCTTGAACTCATCAGACGAGCGACAACAGCTCGCTACCAGCGATGTGTTCTTCGTGCAATCACGTTTAGGCATGCACGCCTTCTTTCCCGCTAAGGTCATGCCTAATAAACTCCAGGACGAGCCAATAAACCCAAGCATTTCAACACAAATCAAGCATCTTGATATTCAAATACTTGGTCTGTGACACTCTCCCACCACCATAACCATGCACGTCCTCGTGCATGCACATGTCGTCCCATACCGACGTGCAAGACTAAGACGATGTGGTGTTCCCCTATGCCATGCATGTCTGAAGGGTAAGCTCGTCGTCCCATACCAGCTCACTATCCGAAGCCATGCGTTTTTTAGAATGATTCACTTTGCTATATGAGACACATGGTAGTTCAACCAAAATGTGAGTTAGTCGTGTCTATTAATTATGTTGTCGGATTAGGTGACACCGACGTTCGCCAAATTAGCAAACTTCAAAATAGGTTACGACTCTGCTACACCGTAAAACTTTTAACTGACCTTCACTGACACAACATCTATGAGATAGATACGTTTTCATAATAATCAAATATAAGTCCTATTAATTACTACAATTGTTTATTTATGATAAACACATGATAACAACTAAGGGCATGTTTGTGATTGAATTTGAAAACAACTTATTGGCTTATGGTGTTTCAAAAAGTATATAAGTTAAAAAGTGTTCGGCAATCACAAAAGTCTTTTTAATTTTAGCTTTATAAAAGAGTTAAAAATCAGTTTTCTAAAAGCCTCAAATCCTGACTTTTTTAAAATAACATTTTCAAAAAGTCAATAAATCAATAAATATTTTTCAAATTTAATCGCAAACTTGCTCAAAAAAGAAAATGTTGGAAACTTTACACTTGTTGTCTTAAACATAGAGCATCTACTTTTAAAATCATGATTATTTATGTTGGTTAATTAACACATAATGTCAATAATATATAATAATAATGTTAATAATTCCTTCGTCCCTCTTTAAATGTAATGTTTGAAAAACATAAAATTTAAGATAAATTAAATAATTACTTATTTTCTTACCAAATGACAATAATACCTTTTGAAATCGGGTCATTAATATTGTTTATTAATGCTAGTTGTGTGTGTCTAATGGTAATTTGAAAATTGGCTAATAAATATTGAAAGTGAATATTTGTGAACAAAAAATATATTGACACTTTTAATGCGACGAAAAGAGTATAAAATATAATATTTTATTATTATGGTGTCTCTCTAGTTGAATAATTACTAGTTAGTTCAGATTTAGATGTCCCTTTACTTTATTTAACTTATTCGATAACAACAAAAAAA